>NC_140989.1:369947212-370205354 GCF_052327205.1 Somniosus microcephalus | reverse complement strand
AAAAATACTTGGTCCTTCAGCCAGTGCTTTAAACCAAACCTAAATAATAAATGTCACAGAATCAGGCAAGCACAGCAGGAGGCCATTCGGCCCCATCGTGCCTGTGCCAGCTCTTTGAAAGAGCTCTCCAATTAGTCCCACTCCTTCTGCTCCGTTGAAAGTTACCATTGAATCTGCTTCCACCGCCCTTTCAGGCAGCGCATTCCAGATCACAACAACTCGCTGTAAAAACATTCTCCTCATCTCCCCTCTGGTTCTTTTGCCAATTCCCTTCACTCTGTGTCCTCTGGTTACCGACCCTCCTGCCACTGGAAACAGTTTCTCCTTATTTACTCGATCAAAACCCTCATGATTTTGAACAACCTCTATTAAATCTCCCCTTCACCTTCTCTGCTCTAAGGAGAACAATCCCAGCTTCTCCAGTCTCTCCACATAACTGAAGTCCCTCGTCCCTGGTGAAGTGTTTTGGAACAATTTTTCTACATTAAAGGGGCCATAATAATACAAGTTATTCTTGCTGAAGAAAGGAGATCAAAGTGAGGAAATCAGTGTCGTGCTAGGTGGGCGGTGCTGGGATGGGTGGGAGAGCTGCAGGGGAGCAATGCTGAGGGGGAGCCAGGAGGGTGCTGGAGGGGGTAGTAGTGCTGGTGACTGGTGCTGGGGTGGAGGGAGGGGTGCTGGGGAGGGGGAGGGGTGATGGGGAGGGGAGGAGTGCTGGGGAGGGGGAGCTGTGCTCTGGGGAGGGGTGTTGGTGGGGAGGGGGGAGGGGCGCTGGGGAGGGGGAGCTGTGCTCTGGGGAGGGAGGGGCGCTGGGGAGGGGGAGGGTTGTTGGGTGGGGAGGGGGAGGGGCGCTGGGGAGGGGGAGCGGTGCTGGGGGGGAGGGGTACTGGGGATGGGTGCTGGGTGGGGAGGGGGTGGGGAGCTGGAGGGGCGCTGGTCGAGGGGGAGGGGCGCTGGGGAGGGGTGCTGGGGGGGGAGGGGGAGGGGTGCTGGGGAGAGGAAGGGGCGCTGGGGAGGGGAACTGGGTGGGGAGGGGAGGGGCGCTGGGGGGAGGGGGAGGGGAGCTGGGTGGGGAGGGGCGCTGGGGAGGAGGGGGAAGGGTGCTGGGTGGGGAGGGGGAGCGGTGCTGGGGGAGGGGCGCTGGGGAGGGGGAGCGGTGCTGGGGTGAGGGGCGCTGGGGTGAGGGGCGCTGGGGAGGGGGGAGCGGTGCTGGGGGGAGGGGCGCTAGGGTGAGGGGTGCTGGGGGAGGGGGAGCGGTGCTGGGGTGAGGGGGCGCTGGGGAGGGGGAGAGGGGGGAGCGGTGCTGGGGGGAGGGGGAGGGGCGCTGGGGAGGGGGAGTGGGGGGGAAGGGGAGAGGCGCTGGGGAGGGGGAGCGGTGCTGTGGGGAGGGGAGGGCGCTGGGTGGGGAAGGGGAGGGGCGCTGGGGAGGGGGAGCGGTGCTGGGGGGGAGGGGGAGGGGGCGCTGGTTGGGGAAGGGGGAGGGCGCTGGGAGGGGGAGCACTGCTGGGGGGAGTGGGAGGGGTGGGGCGCTGGGGAGGGGGAGCGGTGCTGGGGGGAGGGGGAGGGGCACTGGGGAGGGGGAGCGGTGCTGGGGGGAGGGGCGCTGGGGGAGGGGGAGCGGTACTGTGGGGGAGGGGAGGGGTGCTGGGGGGAGGGGAGGGGCGCTGGGTGGGGAGGGGAGGGGCGCTGGGGAGGGGGAGGGGGAGCGGGTGCTGGGGGGAGGGAGGGTTGCTGGGTGGGTAGGGGGAGGGGCGCTGGGGAGGGGAGTGGGTGGCGAGGGGAGGGGCGCTGGGGAGGGGGAGTGGTACTGTGGGGGAGGGGAGGGGAGGGAGGGTTTGTTACATTGAAGAGCTTTTAGGTGAAAGGCAAGAGGGATGGAAGAAAGTGAGGGCCTCGAAGGTGTCAGAGGAGTGCGGGGAGGAAGAGGCCAAGGTGGAGCTTGGTGATAAAAGCTATGTTAGTAATCCAGCAGCTGTGGCTCATGATTATCCATTGCTCGTGGGGGGCTTTGATGCGAGGGAGGGAGTCACTTCGCTTAAACTTAGTTACTGTCAGCACCAGATTTCAATGGATTCATCCACAATGATGGCAAGAGTCTTGTTCGCCAGTCAGCCAACATTCTGCAGGGCAATATGGAATGGGTCAGTGGTTCATGACCCAGGAGTGGAGTCCGAGGGGTTGTGGAAGAGACAAGCCAGGTGCGGAGAAGTTGGAACAGTAAACCTCCAAGAAGCAAGAGGTGCAGTGTCAGATGGCACTACAGAGAATCCCAGGAGAAGCTGTGGGCTGGTGCAAGAGGGACTCAAGTCTGGTACTGCAGCAGAAGGGCAGGTGCAGTGAGAGTATTGAGGGCTGCAGTGCTGGAGAAGGAAGGTAGAGGAGGAAAGGGGCATGGCTGGAGATGATGAAGAGCAGAGCCTTGAAATGGCTGAAGACTAGGAATTGGTCTGGAGTGTCAATCGACATGTACAAAGGAGTGAACCCAGGGAAACCGTGTATCACAAGGCAGAGAGCTAAACAGCGCACAATTCTGGGGTTGAGGCTGATACAAGAGGTGAACACTGTGCTACACTGCAGCATTGTCTCCACATCTTCAGTGTCTTCCACTGAATGGCCCAATAGCTGACACTGGAAATTTGACAAATGGCTAATCATGTCATGAAACATAGAAGATAGGAGCAGGAGTAAGGATTTAAGGTAGTCATGCAAAAAGGACAAGGATGGACCGGGGGCCCCCCCCCCCCACCCGAGGGTCGCGGCGCCCCCCCCCGAGGGTCGCGGCCCCCCCCCCCCGAGGGTCGCGCCCCCCCCGCCGAGGGTCGCGCCCCCCCCCCCCCACCCCCCCGAGGTGAAGACCGCCGATTGCGGCTGTGCGAGACGGCCGTCGGACCCGGTTGCCAGGGTAACGCTTGACGCTCAGCAAGCCCCGCCCCCCGGCCGAGCCAGAGAGAGACGCCGCGTCTCAGTTCCTGCTGCGCGCGCACCCTAGCGGCGCTGGGCTGAGGCTCGGCCCTCCAGCCTTCGAGTGGGGCTGGGAGGTGCCTAGCTCGGGCGTGGGTGCGAAGGAGAAGCCGAGGCTTCGAGGCCTACCTGGAAAAACGGGGAAAGGTAGGAAAATTTATGAGGTTAGATAAGTTAATTCGTTTCTAAATCATTTTTTTTTTAAATATGTGTTTTAAAAGCAACGTTTTTTTTAAAGACGCAGAAAGCGGGAAAAAGAAAGGAAAAGTTTGGAATCAAGATGGCGGCGACTCACCTCGGTTCAGAACGATAAGGCCCGGCCACACACGCACCGATTGGCCCGGCGGCACACGCCAGCAACCCGGCGTATGATTGGTCGAGCTCGAGGTCACTCTGTCGCTAATGAGCGGATAATGAGATGCTAATGAGCGGAATGTTGAAGGTTTTTGGGATACCGCGGGCGCGATTTTAGCCCGGCCGACACGTAAATGCGCTTAAAACCGTCTCGGAAGCGTAAGCTTTCTTTGGAGGTAACGCGCGCGTAGGTACGCCCTGTAACTTTCGAGCGCATAGCCCGCCAGACGCACACGCGTTGACAGACAGAATGACAGACAGACAGAATGACAGACAGAAGTACCGATTTATATATATAGACTAGCTGAAGTGCCCGGCGGTGCCGAGGCTTTTTCGAGGGCATGTTGTTGTTGGAAGAGAGAGAAAGCGACTGGGGGGGGGGAGAGAGAGAGAGAGAGCGCGACTGGGGGGGAAGAGAGGGCGGGTGGGGGGAAGAGAGGGCGGGGGGAGGGGAAGGGGGGGAAGGGAGGGGGAGGGCGGGGGGGAGGGAAGGGAGGGGGGAGGGAAGGGAGGGAGGGAAGGGAGGGCGGAGGGGGAAGGGCGGGCAGGCGGGTGGAAGGGGGGGGAAGGGCGGGCGGGGGGGGAAGGGCGGGCGGGGAAGGGAGGGGGGAAGGGAGGGCGGGGGGAAGGGAGGGGGGAAAGGGGGGGCGGGGGGAAGGGAAGGGGAAGCGGGGGGGAAGGGGGGGGCGGGAAGAGGAAGCGGGGGCGGGGGGGGGAAGGGGGGGCGGAAGGGGGGGGGAAGGGGCGGGGGGGGGGGGCCCAGGCCGAGAGCCCCGCCCACCCCCGGCCAAGAGCCCCGCTCTCCGAGCCCCGCCACCCCCCCGGCCGAGCCCGATTGCGGCTCTGAGAGACGGCCGGCGGCCTCCCCCCGCCTCCCCCCGGCCGAGCCCGATTGCGGCTCTGAGAGACGGCCGGCGGCCAAGCCCCGCCCCCTCCCAGCCGAGCCCGATTGCGGCTCTGAGAGACGGCCGGCGGCCGAGCCCCCCCCCGCCGCCGAGCGCGGAACAGAGACGCCGCGTCTCACCTGCTCCTGCTGCGCGCGCACCCTGACCCTCGTGGCTGACGCCGTTGCCCTGGGTAACGTGACACGGCGGGTGGGGGGGGGGTGGTGAGGAGCTTAGCAGAAGCGCAATCACCTAGCTCGGGCCTGGCTGGGCAAGAAAGGCGCAGGCTTTGAGGCCTAAGAAAAAAACGGGGAAAGGTAGGAAAAAGAATGTTCAGGTTAGGTTTACAAATGAGTGATTTTTTTAAAAACAATTTAATAAATTCAATTTTATTTTGGTGGAAATGTATATTTGAAAAGAAAGACGCAGAAAGCAGGAAAAAGAATGGAAGCAAGATGGCGGCAACTCACCTCGGTTCAGAACGATAAGGCCCGGCCACACACGCACCGATTGGCCCGGCGGCACACGCCAGCAACCCGGCGTACGACTGGTCGAGCTCGAGGTCACTCTGTCGCTAATGAGCGGATAATGAGATGCTAACGAGCGGAATGTTGAAGGTTTTTGGGATACCGCGGGCGCGATTTTAGCCCGGCCGAAACGTAAATACGCTTAAAACCGTCTCGGAAGCGTAAGCTTTCTTTGGAGGTAACGCGCGTGTAGGTACGCCCTGTAACTTTCGAGCGCATAGCCCGACAGATGCACACGCGATGACAGACAGAATGACAGACAGAATGACAGACAGAAGTACCGATTTATATATATAGATAGAAGATTAAGGGCAAGAGGATAACTAGGGAAAGAGTAGGGCCCATTAGGGAGCAAAGTGGCAAGCAGTGGCAAGCCAGAAGATGTAGGTGGGGTTTTAAATGAATTTTTTGCATCTGTGTTCGCTATGGAGAAAGACGATGTGGACACAGAAATCGGGCAGGGGGACTGTGATATACTTGAACACATTAGCATCGAGAGGGAGGAGGTACTAGCGGTTTTAGCAGGCTTAAAAGTGGATAAATCCCCAGGCCTGGACGAGATGTATCCCAGGCTGCTGTGTGAGGCAAAGGAGGAGATTGCAGGGGCTCTGACACAAATTTTCAGAACCTCTCTGGCCACAGGGGTTGTGCCAGAGGACTGGAGAACAGCTAACGTAGTACCATTATTCAAGCAGGGTAGTAGGGATAAACCAGGAAATTACAGGCCAGTGAGCCTAACATCAGTGGTAGGGAAATTATTGGAAAAAATTCTGAGGGACAGAATTAGTCTCCACTTGGAGAGGCAAGGATTAATTAGGGATAGCCAGCATGGCTTTCTCAAGGGAAGATCATGTCTGACCAATTTGATTGAATTTTTCGAGGGGGTGACTAGGTGTGTGGATGAGGGTAGTGCAGTGGATGTGGTTTACATGGATTTCAGTAAGGCTTTTGATAAAGTCCTGCATAGGAGACTGGTCAGGAAGGTAAGAGCCCATGGGATCCAGGGTGCCTTGGCACATTGGATCCAAAACTGGCTTAGTGGCAGAAGGCAGAAGGTGATGGTGGAAGGTTGTTTTTGTGACTGGAAACCTATGTCCAGTGGAGTACCGCAGGGATCGGTGCTGGGTCCCTTGCTGTTTGTGGTCTACATTAATGATTTGGATGTGAATGTAACAAGTATGATCAGTAAGTTCACAGATGACACGAAAATTGGTGGGGTGGTAAATAGCGAGGAGGGAAGCCTCAGGCTACAGGACGATATAGATGGGTTGGTCAGATGGGCGGAACAGTGACAAATGGAATTTAACCCTGGAAAGTGTGTGGTGATGCATTTTGGACGGACTAACAAGGCAAGGGAATACACAATGAATGGTAAGACCCTAGGAAAGACAGAGGATCAGAGGGACCTTGGTGTGCATGTTCATAGATCCCTGAAGGCAGCAGAACAGGTAGATAAGGTGGTTAAAAAGGCATATGGGATACTTGCCTTCATTAGCCGAGGCATAGAATATAAGAGCAGGGAGGTTATGATGGAGCTGTACAAAACGCTGGTAAGGCCACAGCTGGAGTACTGTGTGCAGTTCTGGTCGCCACACTATAGGAAGGATGTGATTGCTTTGGAGAGGGTGCAGAGGAGATTTACCAGGATGTTACCTGGGCTGGAGCGCTTCAGCTATGAAGAAAGACTGGACAGGCTGGGGTTGTTTTCCTTGGAGCAGCGAAGGCTGAGGGGGGACCTGATTGAGGTGTACAAAATTATGAGGGGCATAGATAGGGTAGATAGAAAGGAACTTTTCCCCTTAGTAGAGGGGTCAATAACAAGGGGGCATAGATTCAAGGTAAGGGGCAGGAGGTTTAGAGGGGATTTGAGGAAAAACTTTTTCACCCAGAGGGTGGTTGGAATCTGGAACTCACTGCCTGAAAGGGTGGTAGAGGCAGGAACCCTCACAACATTCAAGAAGCATTTAGATGAGCACTTGAAATGCCATAGCATACAAGGCTACGGACCAAATGCTGGAAAATGGGATTAGATTAGACAGGGCTTGATGGCCGGCGCGGATGCGATGGGCCGAAGGGCCTCTTTCTGTGCTGTATAACTCTATGAGTAGGCCATTTGGCCCCTCGAGCCTACTCCGCCGTTCAATGCAATCATGGCTGATCATCCAAATTCAGTACCCGGTCCCTGCTTTCTCCCCATACCCCTTGATCCCTTTTGCCTTAAGAAATATATCCAACTCCTTCTTAAATATATTTAATGTATTGGCCTCTACTGCCTTCTGTGGTAGAGAATTCCACAGGTTCACCACTCTCTGGGTGAAGAAATTCCTCCTCATTTCTGTCCTAAATGGCCTACCCCTTATCCTTAGATTGTGACCCCTGGTTCTGGACTCCCCGACCATCGGGAACATCCTTCCTGCATCTAGTCTGTCTAGTCCTGTCAGAATTTTATAAGTTTCAATGAGATCCCTTCTCATTCTTCTAAACTCCAGCGAGTACAAGCCCAATCGACCCAATCTCTCCTCATACGTCATTCCTGCCATCCCAGGTATCAGCCTGGTGAATCTTCGCTGAACTCCTTCCATGGCAAGAACATCCTTCCTCAGATAAGGCGACCAAAACTGCACACAATACTCAAGATGTGGTCTCACCAGGGCCCTGTACAACTGCAGCAAGACATCCTTGTTCCTGTACTCAAACCCTCTCACTACGAAGGCCAACATGCCATTTGCCTTCTTAACCGCCTGCTGCACCTACATGCTTATCTTCAGTGACTGGTGCACAAGGATACCCAGGTCTCGTTGCACTTCCCCTTCTCCCAATCTATTGCCATTCAGATAATAATCTGCCTTCCTGTTTTTGTCACCAAAGTGGATAACCTCGCATTTATCCACGTTATATTGCATCTGCCATGCTTTTGCCCAATCACCCAACCTGTCCAAATCATCCTGGAGTTTCTCGGCATCCTCCTCACAGCACACACGCCCACCCAGCTTTGTGTCGTCTGCAAATTTGGAGATATTACATCTAGTTCCCTTGTCTAGATCATTAATATATATTGTGAATAGCTGGGGCCCAAGGACCGATCCCTGCTGTACCCCACTAGTCACTGCTTGCCACTTGGAAAAAGACCCGTTTATTCCAACTCTTTGCTTTCTGTCTGCCAACCAGTTCTCTATCCAAGTCAATACCTTGCCCCCAATCCCATGTGCCTTAACTTTACACGCTAATCTCTTATGCGGGACCTTATCAAAAGCCTTCTGAAAGTCCAAATACACCACATCCACTGGTTCTCCCTTATCTATTTTACCAGTTACATCCTCAAAAAATTCCAATAGATTAATCAAGCACGATTTACCTTTTGTAAATCCATGTTGACTTTGTCCGATCCTGTCACTGTTTTCCAAGTGCTCTGCTATTACATCTTTTATCATGGACTCTAGCATTTTCCCCACTACCGATGTCAGGCTTACCGGTCTGTAATTCCCGTTTTCTCTCTACCACTTTTTTGAATAGTGGGGTAACATTAGCTACCCTCCAGTCCACTGGTACTGTTCCAGATTCCATCGTATGCTGGAAGATGATCAGCAAAGCATCAACTATTTCTCAGGCCACTTCCTTAAGTACCCTAGGATGTAGATTATCAGGCTCTGGGGATTTATCAGCCTTCAATCCCATCAAGTTCCCTAACACCATTTCCCTACAAATACTGATTTCTTTCAGTTCCTCCCTTTCATCAGACCCTATGTTCCCCGACATCTCTGGGAGGTTATTTGTAGAAGAATTCCTTCCACCTCCTATTAAGAATATGGCCGGCAGTGTGTCATTGATCCAAATCAAACTCTCCACTTTTGGGCACTGTTATCCCGGTCAATGATTGCACATCCCCAGTGATGGAATACCAGCATCGACAACAACCTCAATCACATGAAATATACATCACCTCTAATCTATTTCAATATAACTCACCCAATGTATCTAAACACATTTTGTAGAACTAAAAAGTATTTACCAGATTCTTTATTTTATATAAAAAGCAACTTCTCTGTTGGGTTTCCTCTGCACATCCTTTGAGGAACATATAAGAACAGGAGGAGGCCATTCGGCCCCTCGAGCTTGTTCCACCAGTCAATGAGATCGTGGCTGATCTGTGATCTAACTCCATATACCCGCTTTTGGCCCATATCCCTTAAAACCTTTGGTTAACAAAAAGCTATCAATCTCAGATTTAAAATTAACAACTAATCTAGCATCAACTGCTGTTTGCGGAAGAGAGTTCCAAACTTCTACCACCCTTTATGTGTAGAAGCGTTTCCTAATTTCACTCCTGAAAGGTCTGGGAAAAGTTGATCATCCATTTCACACATCGACACACCCTCCATTTCACACATCTACATACCCTCCATTTCACATATCTACACACCCTCCATTTCACACATCTACATACCCTCCATTTCACACATCTACACACCCTCCATTTCACACATCTACACACCCTCCATTTCACACATCTACATACCCTCCATTTCACACATCTACACACCCTCCATTTCACACATCTACACACCCTCCATTTCACACATCTACACACCCTCCATTTCACACATCTACACACCCTCCATTTCACACATCTACACACCCTCCATTTCACACATCTACACACCCTCCATTTCACACATCTACACACCCTCCATTTCACACATCTACATACCCTCCATTTCACACATCTACACACCCTCCATTTCACACATCTACACACCCTCCATTTCACACATCTACACACCCTCCATTTCACACATCTACACACCATCCATTTCACACATCTACACACCCTCCATTTCACACATCTACACACCATCCATTTCACACATCTACACACCCTCCATTTCACACATCTACACACCCTCCATTTCACACATCTACACACCCTCCATTTCACACATCTACACACCCTCCATTTCACACATCTGCATACCCTCCATTTCACACATCTACACACCCTCCATTTCACACATCTGCACACCATCCATTTCACACATCTACACACCCTCCATTTCACACATCTACACACCCTCCATTTCACACATCTACACACCCTCCATTTCACACATCTACACACCCTCCATTTCACACATCTACATACCCTCCATTTCACACATCTGCACACCCTCCATTTCACACATCTACACACCCTCCATTTCACACATCTACACACCATCCATTTCACACATCTACACACCCTCCATTTCACACATCTACACACCCTCCATTTCACACATCTACACACCCTCCATTTCACACATCTACACACCATCCATTTCACACATCTACACACCCTCCATTTCACACATCTGCACACCATCCATTTCACACATCTACACACCCTCCATTTCACACATCTGCACACCCTCCATTTCACACATCTACACACCCTCCATTTCACACATCTACACACCATCCATTTCACACATCTACACACCCTCCATTTCACACATCTACACACCCTCCATTTCACACATCTACATACCCTCCATTTCACACATCTACACACCCTCCATTTCACACATCTGCACACCATCCATTTCACACATCTACACACCCTCCATTTCACACATCTACACACCCTCCATTTCACACATCTACATACCCTCCATTTCACACATCTGCATACCCTCCATTTCACACATCTACACACCCTCCATTTCACACATCTGCACACCATCCATTTCACACATCTACACACCCTCCATTTCACACATCTACACACCCTCCATTTCACACATCTACACACCCTCCATTTCACACATCTACACACCCTCCATTTCACACATCTACATACCCTCCATTTCACACATCTGCACACCCTCCATTTCACACATCTGCACACCCTCCATTTCACACATCTACACACCCTCCATTTCACACATCTACATACCCTCCATTTCACACATCTACACACCCTCCATTTCACACATCTACACACCATCCATTTCACACATCTACACACCCTCCATTTCACACATCTACACACCCTCCATTTCACACATCTACACACCCTCCATTTCACACATCTACACACCCTCCATTTCACACATCTACACACCCTCCATTTCACACATCTACACACCCTCCATTTCACACATCTACACACCCTCCATTTCACACATCTACACACCCTCCATTTCACACATCTACACACCCTCCATTTCACACATCTACACACCCTCCATTTCACACATCTACACACCCTCCATTTCACACATCTACACACCATCCATTTCACACATCTACACACCCTCCATTTCACACATCTACACACCCTCCATTTCACACATCTACACACCCTCCATTTCACACATCTACACACCCTCCATTTCACACATCTACACACCCTCCATTTCACACATCTACACACCCTCCATTTCACACATCTACATACCCTCCATTTCACACATCTGCATACCCTCCATTTCACACATCTGCATACCCTCCATTTCACACATCTACACACCCTCCATTTCACACATCTGCACACCATCCATTTCACACATCTACACACCCTCCATTTCACACATCTACACACCCTCCATTTCACACATCTACACGCCCTCCATTTCACACATCTACACACCCTCCATTTCACACATCTACATACCCATTTCACACATCTGCACACCCTCCATTTCACACATCTACACACCCTCCATTTCACACATCTACACACCATCCATTTCACACATCTACACACCCTCCATTTCACACATCTACACACCCTCCATTTCACACATCTACATACCCTCCATTTCACACATCTGCATACCCTCCATTTCACACATCTACACACCCTCCATTTCACACATCTGCACACCATCCATTTCACACATCTACACACCCTCCATTTCACACATCTACACACCCTCCATTTCACACATCTACATACCCTCCATTTCACACATCTGCATACCCTCCATTTCACACATCTACACACCCTCCATTTCACACATCTGCACACCATCCATTTCACACATCTACACACCCTCCATTTCACACATCTACACACCCTCCATTTCACACATCTACACACCCTCCATTTCACACATCTACACACCCTCCATTTCACACATCTACATACCCTCCATTTCACACATCTGCACACCCTCCATTTCACACATCTACATACCCTCCATTTCACACATCTACATACCCTCCATTTCACACATCTACACACCCTCCATTTCACACATCTACACACCCTCCATTTCACACATCTACACACCATCCATTTCACACATCTACACACCCTCCATTTCACACATCTACACACCCTCCATTTCACACATCTACACACCCTCCATTTCACACATCTACACACCCTCCATTTCACACATCTACACACCCTCCATTTCACACATCTACACACCCTCCATTTCACACATCTGCACACCATCCATTTCACACATCTACATACCCTCCGTTTTAAATGTACTAGGATCAAATAGACCAGGTTCACTTGACAATTATTGCTTTTGTTACATATAAATACTTACAATTCAATGCAGGAAACAAAGTCACAATCCAACATACGAGAGTCCTTCACAGCTACAGATCCATGGTACAGCCTCACTGTTAACAGGGAAGCCCTGGGCTGGATATACTCACACGAGCAGGGGCGCGAGGCGATACCTGCCAGGTACACAAGTGTCAAAATTAATCTCAGTTATTTATCTTTCAGGAGCACAGTGATATTGGCACATCAACAGTATCATACGACATCCCATTTTTAAACAAAATAGCTCATTCTGATATTAAAAATGAATCTTTGGAATTCTCTACCCGATCACAGAATCACAGAAACCCCACAGTGCAGATAGAGGCCATTTTGGCCCATCGAGCCTGCACCGACACATATCCCACCCGATCCCCGTAACCCCTACACCAACACATATCCCACCCTATCCCCGTAACCCCACGTATTTAATCCCCCTAACACTAAGGGTCAATTTATCATAGCCAATCAACCTAACCCGCACATCTTTGGACTGTGGGAGGAAACCGGAGCACCCGGAGGAAACCCACGCAAACACGGGGAGAATGTGCAAACTCCACACAGACAGTCACCCAAGGCCAGATTCGAACCCGGGTCCCTGGCGCTGTGAGGCAACAGTGCTAACCACTATGCCACCGTGCTGCCATTCAGTCTTTGATCATATTCAAGACTGAGAGCGATAGATTTTTGGGCACTAAGGGATATGGGGATCGGGCGGGAAGGTGGAGTTGAGGTAGAAGATTAGCCATGATCTTATTGAATGACAGAGCAGGCCTGAGGGACCAAATGGCCTCCTCCAGCTCCCAATTCTTATGAAGAAAGAATTCTTTTGAAAATTATGTTCAGCAGCATCATATTATGAAACCAGTGTCATAATTTGAAGGAAATGTAAAGGAAATTCAGCAGCCAACAGGTTTAGGATGTTAGCCCTAAGGTACAGTCATCAGGAAAGGCATTTGGACCCCAGCAACACAACTGTTACCTACATGAAATATTCAAATAATAAATAAAGTCAAATCAAGATGGTTGGGTCAGATTGAGGTCCGATTTCATCATTTTGACACAGGACTAATTATTTACTGTTTCCTACATTGTGACTAATTTCATAAATCATTCACTAAAACTCTTCCCCCTCGTTTAGACAGCTCCATGGTTCCAGTCTAAGAAGGTGAAGACATGAAGAGGAGGAAGGAAATTAACACAATAACTGTCCTGGTGCTGCTGGGAATTTTTAGATAAGCATTTATCAGAAAGACATTACATTTTATCCTTCAGCAGTTCCAAGTCTGTATCCACTCCAACCAGAACTTCAATATAGCTGCAGAATTTTAACCGTGACAGCAGTGTGCATTCAGCACATCCCAAATCTGCTACCTGAGAATAGTAAATAAGCAGTTTATTATTAATTAACTGCCCATAACTGAGCATTTTACAGAACCGGCAAGCAGTCACATCAATCATTTCACCTGAATACACTAAAAGACAAAACTAATTCTCCTTTCATATTTGTTTTACTATGTTACAGGCGCTATAGAAATGGAAGTTGTTGTTGTTACAGGAGCTATAGAAATGCAAGTTGTTATATTTGGGGATTCCCTGGGAGCAGTCTATATCATCTATCTCAGCTGCTACACACTGGGAGAGGGATACAAGTGTCACATCTTCCTGCAACATGCACACTTATCACTGGTGTCCGAGGAACTGACATTTTCCAGGTTCGGAATATTTGCTTATGCACAGCAGACTATCAGTGAAAACTAGGACACAACCAATCATCCAAACATCAACAGATTTAAAAACAGTCCAATCACATGGGCACCAGTAATGAAAAGATAGGCATGCTCCAAAGGTCTATGTCATCCCAAGTGCCTCTCCTATTTCCCCGATTAGCAGCTAAAATACGAGTGACATCCCACGTGCAGAAGACCTGTAAAGGAAAAGATCTGGAAACTGAATTAAGCCATACAGGCCAGAAGGCAGCAAGCAAAAACAGGAAGGCAGATTATTATTTGAATGGCAATAGATTGGGAGAAGGGGAAGTGCAACGAGACCTGGGTGTCCTTGTGCACCAGTCGCTGAAGGTAAGCATGCAGGTGCAGCAGGCGGTTAAGAAGGCAAATGGTATGTTGGCATTCGTAGCGAGAGGGTTTGAGTACAGGAACAAGGATGTCTTGCTACAGTTGTACAGGGCCTTGGTGAGACTGCACCTTGAGTATTGTGTGCAGTTTTGGTCACCTTACCTGAAGAAGGACATTCTTGCCATGGAGGGAGTGCAGCGAAGATTCACCAGGCTGATACCTGGGATGGCAGGAATGACGTACGAGGAGAGATTGTGTCAATTGGGCTTATACTCACTGGAGTTTAGAAGATTGAGAGGGGATCTCATCGAAACCTATAAAATTCTGTCAGGTCTGGACAGACTAGATGCAGAAAGGATGTTTCTGATGGCCGGGGAGTCCAGAACCAGGGGTCACAGTCTAAGGATAAGGGGTAAGCCATTTAGGACTGAAATGAGGAGGAATTTCTTCACCCAGAGAGTGGTGAACCTGTGGAATTCTCTGCCACAGAGGGCGGTGGAGGCCAGTTCATTAAATATATTCAAGAAAGAGTTGGATATATTTCTTGAGGCTAAAGGGATCAAGGGGTATGGGGAGAAGGCAGGGACAGGGTACTGAATTTGGACGATCAGCCATGATCTCATTGAATGGCGGAGCAGGCTCGAAGGGCCGAATGGCCGACTCCTGCTCCTATCTTCTATGTTTCTATGTTTCAAATCCCAGTCTGCTCAAGCAGCTCAAATTAGCCAAGGCAGCATTTGCGGAAAGAGCAGGGAGTGGGACTAATTGGAGAGCTGTTTCAAAGAGTCGGCACGGACACGATGGGCCAAATGGCCTCCTCCTGTGCAGTATCATTCTATGATGATTGACAGCTAAGAATTAGGGAAAAAGCTTCCGCTCCTCAATCCTATCTAGGGATTGTGATGGAAAACACAGAGGCATTGTGGGTGAGGACAGCACCAGGCGTACCTAAAAATGAGGTGCCAACCTGGGGAAGCAGCAACACAGGACTACATGCATGCTTAACAGTGCTATAGACAGGGCTAAGCGATCCCACAATCAACGGGTCAGATCAAAGCTCTGCAGTCCTGCCACATCCAGTCATGAATGGTGGTGGACCATTAAACTAACGGGAGGAGGAGGCTCCATGAACATCCCCATCCTTAATGATGGTAGAGCCCAGCACGTGAGTGCAAAAGACAAGGCTGAAGCGTTTGCAACCAACTTCAGCCAGAAGTGCCGAGTGGATGATCCATATCGGCCTCCTCCTGAGGACCCCACCATCACAGAAGCCAGTCTTCAGCCATTTCAATTCACTCCACGTGATATCAAGAAACGGCTGAGTGCACTGGATACAGCAAAGGCTATGGGCCCTGACAACATCCTGGCTATTGTGCTGAAGACTTGTGCTCCAGAACTAGCCGCGCCTCTAGCCAAGCTGTTCCAGTACAGCTACAACACTGGCATCTATCCAACAATGTGGAAAACTGCCCAGGTATGTCCTGTCCACAAAAAGCAGGACAAATCCAACCCGGCCAATTACCGCCCCATCAGTCTACTCTCAATCATCAGCAAAGTGATGGAAGGTGTCATCGACAGTGCTATCAAGCGGCACTTACTCACCAATAACCTGCTCACGGATGCCCAGTTTGGGTTCCGCCAAGACCACTCGGCTCCCGACCTCATTACAGCCTTGGTCCAAACATGGACAAAGGAGCTGAATTCCAGAGGTGAGGTGAGAGTGACTGCCCTTGACATCAAGGCAGCATTTGACCGAGTCTGGCATCAAGGAGCCCTAGTAAAACTGAAGTCAATGGGAATCAGGGGAAAACGCTCCACTGGCTGGAGTCATACCTAGCACAAAGGAAGATGGTTGTGGTGGTTGAAGGTCAATCATCACAGCCCCAAGACATAGAAACATAGAACCATAGAAGATAGGAGCAGGAGTAGGCCATTCGGCCCCTCGAGCCTGCACCGCCATTCAATGTGATCATGGCTGATCATCCAAATTCAGTACGATAGCAAAATACTGCTGATGCTGGAAATCCGAAATTACAACAGAAAATGCTGGAAAAACTCAGCAGGCCAGGCAACATCTGTGGAGAGAAATTAGAGTCGACGTTTCGGGTTGAAACCCTTTTTCAAAACTGGAAAGGTCCGAGTGGGAATGGAGCGGTGAATTAAAATGACAGGCGACCGTAAGGGTGTCCGTAAGGGTGACCCCGAGCTTCCGGTCGCCTGTCATTTTAATTCACCGCTCCATTCCCACTCGGACCTCACCGTCCTTGGCCTCTTGTATTGTTCCACGGAAGCTCAACGTAAACTCGAGGAACAGCACCTCATCTTCCGATTAGATACTTTGCAGCCTCCCGGACTCAATATCGAGTTCAATAATTTCAGATCATAACCTTGGCCCCTATTACATTTTTACGAATATTTTTTTTCCCCACCCCTTTGTTTTGGGTTTTCCCTCCCCCCGGCCCCCCCCACCCCGCCCCCCGCCACCCGACTTCCCTCTCTTTTTTTTTTACATGGCAGCTATCTCTCATTCTGCCAGTGCATTTCACACCTAATCTAAGCCGTCTTTTGTCTCTTTACTAGTCCTATCACCATCTCGTCTCGTTTTGAATACCTCTTAATGTCTATTCACTTCTTTTGTTCCCTCCCCAGCCCTCCTTTCGTCTATTTCATTTTCTTTCCAGTTTTGAAAAAGGGTTTCAAGCCGAAACGTCGACTCTAATTTCTCTCCACGGATGTTGCCTGGCCTGCTGAGTTTTTCCAGCATTTTCTGTTGTTAATCCAAATTCAGTACCCTGTCCCTGCTTTCTCCCCATATCCTGTGATCCCTTTAGCCTTAAGAAATATATCCAACTCCTTCTTGAATATATTTAATGAATTGGCCTCTACCGCCTTCTGTGGTAGAGAATTCCACAGGTTCACCACTCTCTGGGTGAAGAAATTCCTCCTCATCTCTGTCCTAAATGGCTTACCCTTTATCCTTAGACTGTGACCCCTGGTTCTGGACTCCCCGACCATCAGGAACATCCTTCCTGCATCTAGTCTGTCCAGTCCTGTTAGAATTTTATAAGTTTCAATGAGTTCCCCTCTCATTCTTCTAAACTCCAGCGAGTACAAGCCCAATCAATCCAATCTCTCCTCATACGTCATTCCTGCCATCCCAGGTATCAGCCTGGTGAATCTTCGCTGCACTCCTTCCATGACAAGAACATCCTTCCTCAGATAAGACGACCAAAACTGCACACAATACTCAAGATGTGGTCTCACCAAGGCCCTGTACAACTGCAGCAAGACATCCTTGTTCCTGTACTCAAACCCTCTCGCTACGAAGGCCAACATGCCATTTGCCTTCTTAACCGCCTGCTGCACCTGCATGCTTACCTTCAGCGACTGGTGCACAAGGACGCCCAGGTCTCGTTGCACTTCCCCTTCTCCCAATCTACTACTATTCAGATAATAATCTGCCTTCTTGTTTTTGACACCAAAGTGGATAACCTCGCATTTATCCACGTTATATTGCATCTGCCATGTTTCTGCCCAATCACCCAACCTGTCCAAATCATCCTGCAGTTTCTCGGCATGCTCCTCACAGCACACACGCCCACCCAGCTTTGTGCCATCTGCAAACTTGGAGATATTACATCTAGTTCCCTCGTCCAGATCATTAATATATATTGTGAATAGCTGGGGTCCAAGGACCAATCCCTGCGGACATCGCTGCAGGAGTTCTTCAGAGCAGTGTCCTAGGCCCAACCATCTTCAGCTGCTTCACCAATGACCTTCCCTCCAATATAAGGTCAGACATAGGGATGTTCGCTGATGACTGCACAGTGTTCAGCGCCATTCGCAACTCCACAGATAATGAAGCAGTCCATGCCCTCATGCAACAAGACCTGGACGACGTTCAGGCTTGGGCTGATAAGTGGCAGGTAACATTCGCGCCACAGAAGTGCCAGGCAATGACTATCTGGTGTGCAACGGCCATCCTACGTTAAAAGAATTCACGCACAGGCATCTTCCACCCTTTAAAATGAAGTTCGGGACCTGGAACATCAGGACCCTCATGGACAACCCCAACAGCGACAGACCGGAAAGCCGTACTGCTATCGTGCCCGGGAGCTCAGATGTTTCGACATTGACATCGCCGCCCTAAGCGAGACCCGGCGGGCAGGGGAAGGCCAGCTCAAGGAGCAAGGCGGTGGTTACACCTTCTTCTGGAAAGGCAAACCTGAAGAAGAACGCCGCCTCCATGGGGTCGGCTTCTCCATAAAAAATGAGCTAGTTGAACGTCTCAGAGACTCCCCTTGTGGAATAAATGAACGCCTCATGACTCTACGGCTCACCCTAGCCCGGAACCAGTGCGCTACGGTCATCAGTGCATGTGCCCCTACACTGGAAGCCACAGACGAGACCAAAGAGGAATTCTACTCCAGCCTCGAACAATCCCTGTCCCGAGTCCCAACGGGCGACATGCTGATCCTCCTTGGCAACGTTAACGCCAGAGTTGGAAAGGACACAGACCTCTGAGGAGGTGTGATCGGCAGAGAGGGGGTAGGGAAAGCCAACTCCAACGGTACCCTCCGCCTGAAGAAATGCTTAGAACCTGGCCTTGTCATAACCAACACCTTGTTCCGTCAGAGAGACAAGTACAAGGCTTCATGGCAACACCCTTGCTCCAAGCACTGGCATCTGCTGGACTACGTCATCGTCCGAGTGAGGGACCGCAAGGACATCCGCATCACCTGCGCCATGACAGGAGCTGACAACTGCTGGACAGACCACCGCCTAATCCGCTCTGTCATCTCCATCAACGTAGCCCCAAAACAGCGGCGGCAACAGAAGCAGTGCCGCAGGAAAATCAACGCTGGAGCACTCAAACACTCTGCTAAGTAAGCCCTATTCAGCCTGCACCTCACAACCAACCTGATGACTCCCAGTGATTCAGAGACACAGAATGTCCACAGCGCCTGGTCTGCACTCAAGGCCTCCATAATCAGCACCTGTGAAGAGACGCTCGGTCACTCGACCAGGAAACACCAAGACTGGTTCGACGAGAACGACCTCGAGATCCAGGAGCTAATAAGCTGCAAGCGCAAGGCATTCCTGATCTGGAAACAGCAACACAACTCAAGAGCAAGAAAGCAGCTCTACAGACGCCTGAAGGCCGAGGTCCAGCAAAAAGCTCGCGACCTAAAGAACAGGTGGTGGGTGGAGAAAGCGCAGGAGATCCAGCAGCTAGCCGACAACCATAACATGCGTGGATTCTTTAGCGCAGTCAAGACCACCTACGGCCCAAGCACCCAAGGTCCTACCCCACTGCGGGCCAAGAACGGAGAGGTACTCATCAAGGACAGAGAGGCAGTCAGTGCCCGCTGGAAGGAGCACTTCGAAGATCTCCTTAACCGAGACTCTGTCTTTGACGCGAGTGTCCTCAACTCCATTCCGCAGCATGCTACCCGCCACCATCTCAGCACAACCCCAGCCCGGCATGAGGTTGAAAAGGCCATCCAACAACTGAAGAACAAGGCCTTAGGAGCAGATGGAATCCCCACCGAGGGAGTAAAACATGGCGGAGAAGCACTACTGGCGCGAATACATGAACTCATTTCTCTTATTTGGAAGGAGGAGAGCATGCCAGGGGATCTCAGAGACGCCGTAATTGTGACCATCTTCAAGAAAGGTGACAAGTCCGATTGCGGTAATTACAGAGGAGTTTCCCTGCTGTCTGCCACAGGGAAAGTCATCGCAAGAATCCTCTTCAATCGCCTTATCCAAGTGGCTGAAAAGCTCCTCCCAGAGTCACAATGCTGATTCCGCCTACTAAGGGACACAATGGACATGATCTTCACTGGGCGTCAATTACAAGAGAAATGCAGGGAACAGCACCAACCGCTGTACATGGTCTTCCTTGACCTCACAAAGGCCTTCGATACCGTCAACTGTGAGGGATTATGGAGTGTCCTCCTCAAATTCGGCAGCCCTCAAAAGTTTGTCACCATCCTCCGCCTGCTTCACGACGACATGCAAGCCGTGATGCTGACCAACGGATCCACCACAGACCCAATTCCGATATGGACCGGGGTCAAACAAGGCTGTGTTATCGCACCAACGCTCTTCTCGTTCTTCCTGGCTGCAATGCTCCATCTCACCCTCAGTAAGCTCCTTGCTAGAGTGGAGCTAATCTACAGAACAAATGGGAAACTGTTCAACCTCCATCACCTCTAGTCCAGATCCAAGGTTGTCCGATCCTCTGTCATCAAATTACAGTATGCAGACGACGCTTGTGTCTGCACACACACGCTGAGGTCGAACACCGTCACCGAAGCGTACGAGAGCATGGGCCTTACACTATACATCCGTAAGACAAAGGTCCTCTACCAACCTGCCCCCGCCACACAGTACTGCTCCCCGATGATCAAAATCCATTACGAGGCCTTGGACAACGTGGACCACTTTCCATACCTCGGGAGCCTACTGTCAACAAGGGCAGACGTCGATGACGAAGTCCAACACCGCCTTCAGTGTGCCATTGCAGTCTTCAGTCGCCTGAGGAAGAGAGTGTTTGAAGACGAGGACCTCAAACCCAGCACCAAGCTCATGGTCTACAGAGCAGTAGTGATACCCGCCCTCCTGTATGCCACAGAGACATGGACCATGTGCAGCAGGCACCTCAAAGCACTGGAGAGGTACCACCAACGCTGCTTCTGCAAGATCCTGCAAATCCATTGGCAGGATAGGCGCACCAACATCAGTGCTCTTGCTCAGGCCAACATCCCGAGCATCGAAGCTTTGACCACACTCGATCAGCTCCGATGGGCGGGTCACATTGTCCGCATGCCCGATACGAGACTCCCAAAACAAGCGCTCTACTCGGAGCTCAGACACGGCAAGAGAGCCTCAGGTGGGCAGAGGAAATACTTCAAGGACACCCTCAAAGCCTCCTTGAAAAAGTGCAACATCCCCACCGACACCTGGGAATCCCTGGCCCAAGACCGCACAAAGTGGAGGAGAAGCATCTGGGAAGGTGGCAAACACCTCGGGTCTCTTCGCCAGGAGCAAGCGGAAGCCAAGCGCAAACAGCGCAAGGAGCGCATGTCAACCCAAGCACCCCACCCACCCACCCCTTCAACCACCGTCTGCCCCACCTGTGACAGAGACTGTAGGTCCCGCATTGGACTCATCAGTCACCTGAGAACTCATTTTTAGTGTGGAAGCAAGTCATCCTCGGTTCCGAGGGACTGCTTAAGAAGAAGATGAACCTTTTATTTTTGACAGATGATCTGTCAGTATTTGACAGCATTGAGTTGCTGTCAAACACTGACAATCACTGCACAAAGGTGAGCCCTTGCACCCAGGTTCTTCAATGACTCTCTCCTTAGGATAAAACAGATGGCAGCTGTAGGTGAGGGTACAGAAGCAATCTGTCACTTCTCCCAATGAGGTGAGGCCACAGAAACACTTAAAAGCTTATGACCTACAGAAAAATCTAAACACATTAAAAATGACTTTCCCAACATTTCCTTAACTCTGATACTCACCAGTGTCCCATTGCATCCTTCACACCACTTCTGCAGCTGTCATCTATACACAAACATAGCAACAGACCCACTTACCCTGGCAGGGTTCCCCGACAAAATGGGAAAATGTCTCTTAACTGCCTGTTAACTACCTGTTAAACATAGAAACATAGAAGATAGGAGCAGGAGTAGGCCATTCGGCGCCTCAAGCCTGCTCCGCCATTCAATGAGATCATGGCTGATCATCCAAACTCAGTACCCTGTCCCTGCCTTCGCCTCATATCCCTTGATCCCTTTAGCCTTAAGAAATATATCTAACTCCTTCTTGAATATATTTAATGACATGGCGTAAACTGCCTTCTGTGGTAGAGAATTCCACAGGTTCACCACTGTCTGGGTGAAGAAATTCCTCCTCATCTCTGTCCTAAATGGCTTACCCCTTATCTTTAGAATGTGACTCCTGGTTCTGGACTCCCCCGCCATCGGGAACATCCTTCCTGCATCTAGTCTGTCTAGTCCTGCAAGAATTTTATAAGTTTCAATGAGATCCCCTCTCATTCTTCGAAACTCCAGCGAGTATAATGCCAATCGACCCAATCTCTCCTCATACGTCATTCCTGCCATCCCAGGTATCAGTCTGGTGAATCTTCGCTGCACTCCCTCCATGGCAAGAACATCCTTCCTCAGATAAGGCGACCAAAACTGCACACAATACTCAAGGTGTGGTCTCACCAAGGCCCTGTACAACTGCAGCAAGACATCCTTGTTCCTGTACTCAAATCCTCTTGCTACAAAGGCCAACATACCATTTGCCTTCTTAACCGCCTACTGCACCTGCATGCTTACCTTCAGCGACTGGTGCACAAGGACACCCAGGTCTCATTGCACTTCCCCTTCTCCCAATCTATTGCCGTTCAGATAATAATCTGCCTTCCTGTTTTTGCCACCAAAGTGGATAACCTTGCATTTATCCACATTATACTGCATCTGCCCAATCACTCAACCTGTCCAAATCATACTGGAGTTTCTTGGCATCCTCCTCACGGCACACCTGCCCACCCAGCTTTGTGTCGTCTGCAAACTTGAAGATATTACATCTAGTTCCCTTGTCTAGATCATTAATATATATTGTGAATAGCTGGGGTCCCTGCGGTACCCCACAAGTCACTGCCTGCCACTCGGAAAAAGAGCCGTTTATTCCAACTCTTTGCTTCCTGTCTGCCAACCAGTTCTCTATCCAAGTCAGTACGTTGTCCCCAATCCCATGTGCCTTAATTTTACACGCTAATCTCTTATGCGGGACCTTATCGAAAGCCTTCTGAAAGTACAAATACACCACATCCACTGGTTCTCCCTTATCTATTCTACCAGTTACATCCTCAAAAAATTCCAGTAGATTAGTCAAGCACGATTTACCTTTTGTAAATCCATGTTGACTTTGTCTGATCCTATCACTGTTTTCCAAGTGCTCTGCTATTACATCTTTTATAATGGACTCTAGCATTTTCCCCACTACCGATGTCAGGCTTACCGGTCTATAATTCCCTGTTTTCTCTATAGCACCTTTTTTCAATAGTGGGGTTACATTAGCTACCCTCCAATCCATGGGAACTGGTCCAGAATCTATCGAATTTTGGAAGATGACCAGCAATGCATCTACTATTTCTAGGGCCACTTCCTTAAGTACCCTAGGATGCAGATTATCAGGCCTTGGGGATTTATTAGGGATGGGTTTCTTCAGCAGTGTGTAACTGAACCGACCAGGGGGCAAGCAACCTTAGATCTGGTCCTGTGTAATGAGACAGGATTAATTAAAAATGTCCTAGTAAAGGATCCCCTTGGAATGAGTGACCATAACATGGTTGAATTCCATATTCAAGTAGAGGGTGAGAAGGTTGGATCTCAAACAAGCGTGCTAAGCTTGAATAAAGGAGACTTTGAAGGTATGAGAGAGGAATTGATTAGAGTGGACTGGGAAAATAGATTAAAGGGTAAGACGGTACATGATCAGTGGTGTACATTTAAGGAGTTATTTTACAACTTCCAAAAAATATATATTCCACTGAGGAAAAAAGGGTGTAAAAGAAAAGATAGCCATCCGTGGCTAAGTAAAGTAATTAAGGATAGTATCCGACTAAAAACAAGTGCATATAAGGTAGCCAAATCTAGTGGGAGGATAGAAGATTGGGTAGTCTTTAAAAGACAGCAAAAAATAACAAAAAGATTGATTAAGAAAGGGAAGATAGATTATGAAAGTAAATTAGCAAAAAATATAAAAACTGATAGCAAAAGTTTCTATAGTTATATAAAAAGAAAAAGGGTGGCTAAACTAAATGTTGGTCCCTTAGAGGATGAGACTGGGAAATTAATGGTGGGAAACATGGAGATGGCAAAAACGCTGAACAAATATTTTGTATCAGTCTTTACAGTAGAGACCACTAAGACAATCCCAACACTGGACAAACAGGGGGCTCTAGGGGGAGAGGAGCTAAATACGATTAAAATCACTAAGGAAGTGGTACTTGGTAAAATAATGGGACTTAAGCCGGATAAATCCCCTGGACCTGATGGCTTACATCCTAGGGTCTTGAGGGAAGTGGCGGTAGGGATTGTGGATGCATTGGTAATAATTTTCCAAAACTCCCTGGACTCAGCAAAGGTCCCGGCAGATTGGAAAACTGCTAATGTAACACCCTTATTTAAAAAGGGTAGTAGGCAGAAGGCTGGAAACTATAGACCTGTTAGCCTAACATCTGTGGTTGGTAAAATGTTAGAGTCCATTATGAAGGAGACAGTAACGGGACATTTGGATAAACATAATTTAATAGGACAAACTCAGCATGGTTTCATGAAGGGGAAGTCATGTTTGACAAATTTGCTTGAGTTCTTTGAGGAAGTAACATACATGGTGGATAAAGGAGAACCAGTGGACGTAGTGTATTTAGACTTCCAAAAGGCATTTGACAAGGTGCCACACAAAAGATTATTGCTCAAGATAAAAAATCACGGGATTGGGGGTAATATTCTGGCGTGGGTGGAGAATTGGCTCTCTAACAGAAAGCAGAGATTTGGGATAAATGGTTCATTCTCAGACTGGCAATCAGTAACTAGTGGTGTTCCGCAGGGGTCAGTGCTGGGTCCCCAACACTTTACAATCTATATTAACGATTTGGAGGAGGGGACCAAGTGTAACATATCAAAGTTTGCAGATGATACTAAGATGGGAGGGAAAGTAGTGTGTGAGGAGGACATAAAAAACCTGCAGTGTGACATAGACAGGCTAAGTAAGTGGGCAGAGATTTGGCATATGGAATACAATACTGGAAAGTGTGAGGTTATGCGCTTTGGCAGGAAAAATCATAGAGCAAGTTATTATCTTAATGGCAAGAAACTGAAAAGTACTGTAGTACAAAGGGATCTGGGGGTCCTGGTGCACGAAACTCAAAATGTTAGTATGTAGGTGCAGCAAGTGATCAAGAAGGCCAATGGAATGTTGGCTTTTATTGCTAGGGGGATAGAATATAAAAACAGGGAGGTATTGCTGCAGTTATACAAGGTATTGGTGAGACCGCACCTGGAATACTGCATACAGTATTGGTGTCCATACTTAAGAAAAGACATACTTGCTCTCGAGTCAGTACAAAGAAGGTTCACTCAGTTAATCCCGGGGATGAGGGGGTGGTCATATGAGGAGAGGTTGAGTAGATTGGGACTCTACTCATTGGAGTTCCGAAGAATGAGAGGCGATCTTATTGAAACATATAAGATTGTGAAGGGGCTTGATCGGGTGGATGCGGTGAGGATGTTCCCAATGATGGGTGAAACTAGAACGAGGGGGCAGCCATCAAAGAGTGCTGTGAGTTTGGGTAAGTGTGAGAGTTCTTTAATTGTTATTTCTCTTTAAATCATTCTTGATAAGATTACTTAAGCAGTTTAAGTAAAGGGGAAAAGTTAAATATTTGGGATTCTGTTGGTTTAAGAAGAGTAAAACAAGGTTACACTGCAGTAGGAGTAAATTGGCACAGCAGGCAGTGGAAACCAGTTTTCTAACCAATCAGCAGGGGTGACTCATTTGGCTGTAAACAAACAAACAGCATAAATAGACCAGTCCTAGTGCGAGTCATCAAAGAGTGCTGTGCATTTGGGTTAGTGTGAATTAGGGTAAGTGGGGTGTTAGGTGCTCTTTTCAAACTTTAACTCTGTGGGTTGCAGTTAATAAGGCCTTTCTGGTGCAGAGTGACTGTTGGTAAACCATTTAACTGGTGTAACTAGAGGGATTGATTTAATTTAAATCCAATTAATTAAAGGAGATACTAGCATCTAAAATCGGGCAGAGGGTGTCCATAACTAACAAATAAAAAATTTAATTAATTACATAGAATGGAGCAGGTGATGTGTTACTGTTGCGAGATGTGGGAGCCGGTGAACCCCATTGAGGCTCTCGGTGATTACGTCTGTGACAAGTGTCTGCTGCTACAGGAACTCCAGCTCCGTGTTGATGAGCTGGAGTCTGAACTTCAGACACTGCGACACATCAGGGAGGGGGAGAAGTACCTGGACTCTGTGTATCAGGAGGTGGTCACACCTATGAAGTTAATTAATTCAGATGTAGCCCATGGTCAGGGACAGGACGGTGTGACTACGAGTGAGGCAGGTACGGGGATCCAGGAGGTAGAGCTGGAAGAGCCGCAGCCCTTGCTCTTGTCCAACAGGTTCGAGGTTCTTACTCCCTGTGGGGACAGGAGCAGGGACTGCAGGGAGGATGAGCAACCTGGCCACAGCACCGTGGAACAGGGGGCCATTCAAGAGGGGGGGAGTAAATAGAAATGTTGTAGTGGCAGGGGATAGTATTATTAGGGGGATAGATAGAGTTCTCTGCAGCCGAGAGCGAGAGTCCCGAAGGCTGTGTTGCCTACCCGGTGCCAGGGTTAAGGACATCTCCTCTGGGCTGGAAAGAAACTTGCAGTGGGAGGGGGTGGATCCAGTTGTCGTGGTCCATGTTGGTACCAACGACGTAGATAGGACTAGGAAGCCGGTTCTGTTAAAGGAGTATGAGAAGCTAGGGGTCAAATTAAAAAACAGAACCTAAAGGGTAATAATCTCTGGATTATTACCTGAGCCACGAGCGAATTTGGCTAGGACAAATAAAATTAGAGAGTTAAATGCGTGGCTCAAAGACTGGTGTGGGAGAAATGGGTTTTGCTTCCTGGGACACTGGCACCAGTACTGGGGCGGGACGGAGCTGTTCCGTTGGGACGGGCTTCACTTGGCCAGTGCTGGGACTAGAGTCCTGGCGGATCATATAACTAGGGCTGTAGAGAGGGCTTTAAACTAACTAGTGGGGGGGAGGTTCCTAGAGAGCAAATAATAAAAATGACAACAGAGAAGGTCATAGACTTAGGTAGCAGTGGGGAAATTAAAAACCAGAGCGTGTCAGGAAGGGGCAGAAGGTATGGAGTAAAAGGTAAAATAAAAAAAAGGGAAAAAGCAGGAACTAAGTGTCACAAAACATATTTGAAAGTTCTCTATCTGAATGCACGTAGCATTCGTAACAAAATAGACAAGTTAATGGCACAAATAACTACATATGGGTATGATCTTGTGGCCATTACAGAAACATGGCTGCAGGGTGACAATGCCTGGGAATTAAACATACCAGGTTATTTAACGATCAGGAAGGACAGGCAGGAAGGAAGGGGAGGTGGGGTGGCTATGTTAATAAAGGAAGGAATCACTGTAATACAGAGAAATGATATTGGGTCAAAAGATCAGGATAATGAAACAGTTTGGGTGGAGGTAAGGAATAATAAGGGGAAAAAAACACTAGTGGGCGCAGTCTATAGGCCTCCGAACAGTTGCAACTCTGTTGGACGGAGTATCAATCAGGAAATAGTTCAGGCTTGTAATAAGGGAACATCTATAATTATGGGGGATTTTAACTATCATATTAATTGGACAAATCAAATTGGGCAGGGCTGCCTTGAGGATGAGTTCATTGAGTGTATTAGGGATGGGTTTCTTGAGCAGTATGTAACTGAACCGACCAGGGGGCAAGCAACCTTAGATCTGGTCCTGTGTAACGAGACAGGATTAATTAAAAATGTCCTAGTAAAGGATCCCCTTGGAATGAGTGACCATAACATGGTTGAATTCCATATTCAATTAGAGGGTGAGAAGGTTGGATCTCAAACAAGCGTGCTAAGCTTGAATAAAGGAGACTATGAAGGTATGAGAGCGGAATTGAGTAGAGTGGATTGGGAAAATAGATTAAAGGGTAAGACGATACATGGTCAGTGGTGTACATTTAAGGAGTTATTTTACAACTTCCAAAAAATATATATTCCACTGAGAAGAAAAGGGTGTAAAAGAAAAGACAGCCATCCGTGGCTAAGTAAAGAAATTAAGGATAGTATTCGACTAAAAACAAGGGCATATAAGGTAGCCAAATCTAGTGGGAGGATAGAGGATTGGGAAAACTTTAAAAGACAGCAAAAAATAACAAAAAGATTGATTAAGAAAGGGAAGATAGATTATGAAAGTAAATTAGCAAAAAATATAAAAACAGATAGTAAGAGTTTTTATAGTTATATAAAAAGAAAAAGGGTGGCTAAAGTAAATGTTGGTCCCTTAGAGGATGAGACCGGGAAATTAATGGTGGGAAATATGGAGATGGCAAAAACACTGAATGAATATTTTGTATCAGTCTTTACAGTAGAGGACACTAAGAATATCCCAACACTGGACAAACAGGGGGCTATAGGGGGGGGGAGGAGCTAAACACGATCAAAATCACGAAGGAAGTGGTACTCGGTAAAATAATGGGACTCAAGGAGGATAAATCACCTGGACCTGATGGCTTACATCCTAGGATCTTGAGGAAAGTGGCGGTAGGGATTGTGGATGCATTGGTAATAATTTTCCAAAACTCCCTGGACTCAGCAAAGGTCCCGGCCGACTGGAAAACTGCTCATGTAACACCCTTATTTAAAAAGGGCAGTAGACAGAAGGCTGGAAACTATAGGCCGGTTAGCCTAACATCTGTGGTAGGTAAAATTTTGGAGTCCATTATATAGGAGACAGTAACAGGACATTTGGATAATCATAATTTAATAGGACAAAGTCAGCATGGTTTTATGAAGGGGAAGTCATGTTTGACAAATTTGCTGGAGTTCTTTGAGGATGTAACATATAGGGTGGATAAAGGGGAACCAGTGGACGTAGTGTATTTAGACTTCCAAAAGGCATTTGACAAGGTGCCACACAAAAGATTATTGCTTAAGATAAAAAATCACGGGATTGGGGGTAATATTCTGGCATGGATAGAGGATTGGCTATCTAACAGAAGGCAGAGAGTTGGGATAAATGGTTCATTCTCAGCCTGGCAATCACTAACTAGTGGTGTTCCGCAGGGGTCAGTGCTGGGTCCCCAACTCTTTACAATCTATATTAACGATTTGGAGGAGGGGACCGAGTGTAACATATCAAAGTTTGCAGATGATACTAAGATGGGATGGAAAGTAGTGAGTGAGGAGGACATAAAAAACCTGCAGTGTGACATAGACAGGCTAAGTAAGTAGGCAGAGATTTGGCAGATGGAATACAATACTGGAAAGTGTGAGGTTGTGCACTTTGGCAGGAAAAATCGTAGAGCAAGTTATTATCTTTATGGCAAGAAACTGGAAAGTACTGAAGTACAAAGTGTAGTGTATGTGCCTTTAAGAGCCCCATGTGTGCTGTAATGCCGGTAATGACCACTCGGGCTATATAAGCCTGTATATTGTGTTATATCCGTTAGTTCCCCTCCAGACTTTGCTTCGTAAACACCTATGAAACCTACTCCTGTCTTCAGTGTCTCTATCAACACACAGACACAACAGTGGCGACGAAGTGGAAACGGACTTACCTGCAATTCGGCAGCACCTCAAGGACATCGATTCCTCTGGCGTCCAGAAGAATCAAGAAAGTGAAAAAAGCTGTGGTTTCACCAGCTGACCAAGCTGGTGGCAGGTACTGCGCTAATCCTTCCTGGGCGTCAGGCTGGGGCTCCAGCGGCTGGTTTTACAGCTGGGCCAAGCAGCGAAAGCGGAGGCAAGCAGTAACAGACGGGGAGGGAGCACTCGGGAGACGGCCGGCGCTGCAAACAGGTCGGCGTTCAGACCTAGAGAGAAAGTCCGGCGGGAACGAGTCTCCAACTGTAAATAAATAAATAAAGAACGGAAACCGCGGGAAACAGCGTTGTCATCGGCAGCAGCGGCGGGAAAGCGCGGGAAGCGCCATATCTTTTCTGCAGAAAAGAAAGAAAAGCGCGGGAAGCGCCATATCTTTTCTAAGGTACCTAAGTCTGGCAATATTGATGCTTTTGATAGCGAGATACAGGATTGGACCACATATGTGGAAAGAGTGGAGGTATATTGCACTGCAAATGGAATAGAAGATGAAAAAAAAGCTTCAGTACTGCTGAATCTAATGGGCGCAAAGACATACGGGCTGTTACGAAATTTAATCACTCCAGCCAAACCAAAGGACAAGGATTTTAAAGAAATTGTTGATACCCTACAGGAGCACTTAAACCCAACACCGCTGCTGATAGCGGAACGATTCAAATTCTTCAAGAGAAATCAACACAAGAATGAAAGTAACGCTGATTACCTCACCGAATTAAGAAAGCTATCAAAACACTGCCAATTCGGGGCAGGACTAGCAGATTATCTTCGAGACAAATTCGTCTGCGGTCTCTTAAGTGAAGGAACACAGAAAAGGCTGCTTTCTGAAAAAGATTTAACACTGGACAAGGCTTTCAGTATGGCTGTATCATACGAAGCAGCCGCAAGAGGAGTTGCAGAAATACAACAAAAGACACAGGACTTCGGCACCCATGAAACGACACAGGGTTTCGAGAGATGTTATCGCTGTGGCAGATCCACCCATGACCAGAGGGACTGCTGGTTCAAGGACAAAGCATGCAGGCAATGCGGAAAGATTGGACACATTGCACGGGTATGCCGATCTGGACAAAATAAATCCAGACAGGAAAAACAAAATCAATAAAGAAAAGTACAGAAAGGTACAAATGATGACGGACAGTAGCTCCGAAGACCAGAAGAGCGATAGCGACTCCGAAAACTAGAGACTAAGCTGTCTCAAATTACATAATGTACTTGCCAAAGATGATTACCAGACCATTTGGGTTACCCTCACGATAGCAGGGTCCCCAGTTAAAATGGAGCTAGATACAGGATCAGCTCTGACCGTAATAAATCGACGGGATTACGAGAGGCTATTTCCGCATATACCTTTAAAAGACACATCCATTATCTTAAAAACATATACGGGGCAGAAGTATACCCCAAAGGAAAAATAAGGGTGCCTGTTGTATACAACGGCAAGGAAATACAAAAGTTGTATTTATACATTCTACAAGATGGTGGTCCACCGCTGTTAGGACGTGAATGGATCAGGAAAATACGTTGAGACTGGCACTCCATTCAGGCACTGACAGTGACCAGTAAGAAAAAAAACGATGATGACGTCATACCTGAACAATTAAAAGACATCTTGGCCAACGCCAAAGAAGTGTTTCAAGAGAAACTAGGAACCTTGAAAGGCATCACCGCCTCAATAAAAGTGGAAGATGCAGCAATTCCCAAGTTTTTTAAAGCAAGACCAGTGCCATACGCAATTCGTCCAGCAGTCGAGGCAGAGCTGGAGAATTTGGAAAATGCAGGCGTATTATCCAAAATAGATTGGAGCGAGTGGGCAACACCCATCGTTCCAGTCATGAAGAAAGCATTGAATAATGATAAATCTGAAGAACAGAGAAAAATTCGCATCTGTGGAGACTTCAAGGTGACGGTAAACCCGGTCCTTCACACGGTACAGTATCCTCTTCCGAGGATAGAAGATATTTTCGCCTCACTATCCGGAGGGAAACGTTTCACCAAAATTGACTTGGCACAGGCATATCACAGAATCACAGAAACCCCACAGTGCAGATAGAGGCCATTTCGGCCCATCGAGCCTGCACCGACACATATCCCACCCGATCCCCGTAACCCCACGTATTTAATCCCCCTAACACTAAGGGTCAATTTATCATAGCCAATCAACCTAACCTGCACATCTTTGGACTGTGGGAGGAAACCCACGCAAACACGGGGAGAATGTGCAAACTCCACACAGACAGTCACCCGAGGCCTTTAAGAGCCCCATGTGTGCTGTAATGCCGGTAATGGCCACTCGGGCTATATAAGCCTGTATATTGTGTTATATCCGTTAGTTCCCCTCCAGACTTTGCTTAGTAAACACCTATGAAACCTACTCCTGTCTTCAGTGTCTCTCTCAACACACAGACACAACACAAAGGGATCTGGGGGTCCTGGTGCACGAAGCTCAAAAGGTTAGTATGCAGGTGCAGCAAGTGATTAAGAAGGCCAATGGAATGTTGGCTTTCATTGCTAGGGGGATAGAATATAAAAATAGGGAGGTATTGCTTCAGTTGTACAAGGTATTGGTGAGACCGCACCTGGAATACTGCATACAGTTTTGGTGTCCATACTTAAGAAAAGACATACTTGCTCTCGAGTCAGTACAAAGAAGGTTCACTCGGTTAATCCCGGGGATGAGGGGATGGACATATGAGGAGAGGTTGAGTAGATTGGGACTCTACTCATTGGAGTTCAGAAGAATGAGAGGTGATCTTATTGAAACATATAAGATTGTGAAGGGGTTGGATCGGGTGGATGCGGGGAGGATGTTCCCGATGATGGGTGAAACTAGAACTAGGGGGCATAGTCTTAGAATAAGGGGCTGCTCTTTCAAAACTGAGATGAGGAGGAACTACTTCACTCAGAGGGTGGTAGGTCCATGGAATATGCTGCCCCAAAAAGCTGTAGAATCTACATCATTACATAAATTTAAAACAGAAATAGACAGTTTCCTAGAAGTAAAGGGAATTAAGGGTTACGGGGAGCGGGCAGGAATTTGGACATGAGTCTAGGTTCGGATCGGACATGGCCCTGTGGGTAGCGGAGCGGGCCCAGGGGCCGTGTAGCCTGATCCTGCTCCTATTTCGTGTGTCTAATTCTGTTAGATTCAGGAGATGGTTCTGTGATAGTAGATTGGCGGTTAGGATCAGATCAGCCATGATCTTATTGAATGGCGGAGCAGGCTCGAGGGGCCGATTGGCCTACTCCTGCTCCTATTTCTTATGTTCTTATAAGGGGCTGCTCTTTCAAAACTGAGATGAGGAGAAACTTCTTCACTCAGAGGGTGGTAGGTTTGTGGAATTTGCTGCCCCAGAAAGCTGTGGAAGCTGCATCATTAAATAAATTTAAAACAGAAATAGATAGTTTCCTAGAAGTAAAGGGAATTAAGGGTTACGGGGAGCGGGCAGGAAATTGGACATGAGTCTAGGTTCGGAATGATCATGGCCCTGTGGGTAGTGGAGCGGGCCCAGGGGCCGTGTAGCCTGGTTCTGCTCCTACTTCTTATGTTCTAATTCTGTGTTAGATTTCAGGAGATGGTTTTATTCCTGTTCCTGGCTGGGGTGGAGATCGCCTTTACAGAAGGTAAGTACTGTAGAAAATATAGGGACAGAGTGATCTCCTGGAAGAGTTTCGATCGCCTCGATGGGTCGGAGAGGAATTTCCCAGATTTTTTCTCCCAAATTGGCCATTGGGTTTTTTATCTGGTTTTTCGCCTCTCCCGGGAGATCACATGGGTTCGGGTGGGATGGAGAGTGATAGAAGATTTGAGGTTAGGATCAGATCAGCCATGATCTTATTGAATGGTGGAGCAGGCTCGAGGGGCCGATTGGCCTACTCCTGCTCCTATTTCTTATGTTATGTTCTTATCGGCCTTCAATCCCATCAATTTCCCTAACACCATTTCCCAACAGGCAGTTAAGTGGCTATAATCCTCTTCCCGCCGCTAGGAGTTGGGTCCCTGCGCAAATCGGGCACCCGACTCCCGGGAAGATTGGTTGGAGGCGGGTTAGCAGCAGGTTCAGGACCCGCTCCCTTTTTTTTGATTTTCCCAGCAGTCCCGCCTCCAGACCTGCCTCCTCAGGGCTGGTAAAATCCAGCACTATGATTCTATGTTATGAGTCTATAACTGGGATATTAAAGGGTGCGGGGAGTGAAGGGAGAGTGGGATTAGACTGGGTGGGATATTAAAGCGTACGGGGAGTGAGGGGGAGAGTGGGATTAGACTGGGTGGGATATTAAAGGGTGCAGGGAGAGAGGGGGAGAGTGGGATTAGACTGGGTGGGATATTGAAGAGTACGGGGAGTGAGGGGGAGAGTGGGATTAGACTGGGTGGGATATTAAAGGGTATGGGGAGTGAGTGGGAGAGTGGGATTAGACTGGGTGGGATATTAAAGGGTATGGGGAGTGAAGGGAGAGTGGGATTAGACTGGGTGGGATATTAAAGGGTGCGGGAAGTGAGCGGGAGAGTGGGATTAGACTGGGTGGGATATTAAAGGGTGCGGGGAGTGAGGGGGAGAGTGGGATTAGACTGGGTGGGATATTAAAGCGTACGGGGAGAGAGGGGGAGAGTGGGATTAGACTGGGTGGGATATTGAAGAGTACGGGGAGTGAGGGGGAGAGTGGGATTAGACTGGGTGGGATATTAAAGGGTGCGGGGAGAGTGGGATTAGACTGGGTGGGATATTAAAGGGTGCGGGGAGTGAGTGGGAGAGTGGGATTAGACTGGGTGGGATATTAAAGGGTGCGGGGAGTGAGCGGGAGAGTGGGATTAGACTGGGTGGGATATTAAAGGGTATGGGGAGTGAGGGGGAGAGTGGGATTAGACTGGGTGGGATATTAAAGGGTATGGGGAGTGAGGGGGAGAGTGGGATTAGACTGGGTGGGATATTAAAGGGTACGGGGAGTGAGTGGGAGAGTGGGATTAGACTGGGTGGGATATTAAAGGGTATGGGGAGTGAGGGGGAGAGTGGGATTAGACTGGGTGGGATATTAAAGGGTATGGGAAGTGAAGGGAGAGTGGGATTAGACTGGGTGGGATATTAAAGGGTATGGGAAGTGAGAGTGGGAAACGATAAATAATAGAAAGACTAATATTTATATTGTGCCTTTCACCAGCTCAGAACATTCCCAAGGCACTTTTGTCAATGAAGTACTTTTGAAGTGTAGTTACTGCTGTAATGTAGGAAACATGGCAGCCATTTTGCACACCGCAAGATCCCACAAACAGCACTGAGCTAATGAGCAGATGACGGAGCAGTCCAGCTAAATGTGGGCACTTTCATCCGTGACGTCAGAGATTAAAAGTGACGTCAGCACAAGGGAAGCAGCTGATTGGTGAGTACATAAGAACATAAGAAAGTCATGGACGCTTGGCGTCGCATGGATGGCTACATGTGCAGTGTCACCAGCTGCAAGGACTCGAACGACGGTTTATAGAGCTTGAGCGGCAACTGGAGTCTGCAAGGCTGAGAACTACATGGATAGCACATTTAGTGAGGTGGTCACCCCGCAACCTAAGAGGGAGCGGACAGAGAGCAAGTGGGTGACCACCAGACAGAAGAAAACCAGGCAGGCAGTGCAGGAGGCCCCAGAGGGCATCTCGCTCTCCAACCTGTGTTCTATTCTGAGTAGTGGAGGGGGCGATGGTCCCTCTGAGGAGTGCAGTCAGAGCCAAGTACTCGGCACCACGGGTGGCTCTGCTGCACGGGGAGGGGGAGGAAAACTAGTGGAAGAGCAATAGTGGTAGGGGATTCCATAGTGAGGGGAGCAGACAGGCGTTTCTGCGGCCGCAGACGTGACTCCAGGATGGTATGTTGCCTCCCTGGTGCCAGGGTCAAGGATGTCACTGAACGTCTGCAGAGCATCCTGGGGGGAGAGGGTGAACAGCCAGAGGTCGTGGTCCATATTGGTACCAATGACATAGGTAGGAAGAGGGATGAGGTCCTGCAGGCAGAGTTTAGGAGCTAGGAGTCAGATTAACAAACAGGACCTCAAAGGTAGTGATCTCCGGATTACTCCCGGTGCCACGTGCTAGTGAGTCCAGAAATAGGAGGATAGAGCAGATGAATGCGTGGCTGGAAGGATGGTGCAGGAGGGAGGGCTTTAGATTCCTGAGGCATTGGGACTGTTTCTGGGGGAGGTGGGACCTGTACAAGGCGGACTGGTTACACCTCAACAGAGCTGGGACCAAGATCCTCGTGGAGGGGTTTGCTAATGCTGTTGGGGAGGGTTTAAACTACTTGGCAGGAGGATGGAAACCTAAGTACAGAGTCAGTAGGGAGGGGAGAAAAATTGGAATTGGAAAACAAAAATGTAGAACGTAAATTGAAAGGACAGAGGATTCAAGGGCTAGATAGTAGTCAACAAGGAGGTTTGCCTGTACTAAATGGTATATACTTCAATGGAAGGAGTATAGCGAACAAGGCAGAGGAGCTGAGGGCACAGGTAGATACTTGGGACTATGATATTATAGCTATTACAGAGACGTGGCTGAAAGAGGGGCAGGTATGGCAGCTCAACATTCCTGGTTACAGGATTTTCAGACGGGATAGGGAGGGAGAAAAAATGGGAGGGGGTTGTGGTATTGATTAAATAAACTATTACAACTGTGAGGAGGGATGATATGTTGGAGGGATCATCAAACGAGGCCATATGGGTCGAATTGAACAACAAAAAAGGGGCGATCACACTGCTGTGAGTGTACTGCAGACTCCCAAACAGTGAGAGGGAGATAGAAGAGCAAATATGTAGACAAATTTCTGAGAAGTGCAAAAACTATGGGGCAGTAATAGTAGGGGATTTCAACTACCCCAATATTAACTAGGATAAATCAGTGTGAAGGGTATCGAGGGTGTGGAATTCCTAAAATGCATCCAGGAGAACTTTTTTAGCCAGTATGTAGCAAGCCCAACAAGGGAGGGGGCGGTTCTAGACTTAGTTTTAGGGAATGAAGCTGGGCAGGTAGAAGGCGTATCAGTGGGGGAGCATTTTGGTGCTAGTGACCATAATTCTGTTAGATTTAAGGTAGTTACGGAAATGGACAAGGATAGACCAGGAATAAAAATTCTACATTGGGGAAAAGCAAATTTTGCTAAGCTCAGAGGGGATTTAGCCATAGTGGACTGGAAACAGCTACTTGAAGGTAAATCAGTGTCAGAGCAGTGGGAGGTATTCAAGGAGGAGATCCGGAGGGTTTAGACCAAACATGTGCCCTTAAAGAAAAAAGGTGAGACTAACAAATCTAGAGCCCCCTGGATGTCTAGGGACATACAGGGTAGGATAAAGAAAAAAAGGGAGGCGTATGACAGATACCGAGGGCTAAATACTCCAGAATCTTTAGGAGTACAGAAAGTGCATGGGTGCAATTAAAAAGGATATTAGGAAAGCAAAGAGAGAGCATGAAAAATTCTTGGCAAGTAAAATCAAGGAAAACACAAAGATGTTTTATAAATATATTAAGAGTAAGAGGATAACTAAAGAAAGGGTAGGGCCGATTAGAGATCATGAGGGTAATCTGTGTGTGGAGGAGAGAGACGTCGGTAGGGTTCTTAATGAATACTTTGCGCCTATTTTCACAAAGGAGAGGGGCGAAGCAGACATTGCTATCGGGGGGGAGGTGTGTGAAATATTAGATGAAATAAACATAGTGAGAGAGGAAGTATTAAGGGGTATAGCAGCTTTAAAAGTGGATAAATCCCCAGGCCCGGATTAAATGTATCCTAGACTGTTAAGCGAAGCAAAAGAGGAAATTGCAGAGGCCCTGACCATCATTTTTCAATCCTCTCTGGCTTCAGGTGTGGTGCCGGAGAACTGGAGGACTGCTAATGTGGTACCCTTGTTTAAAAAGGGAGAAAAGGATAGACCGAGTAATTACAGGCCAGTCAGCCTAACCTCGGTGGTGGGAAAATTATTCGAAAGAATTCTGAAGGACAGGATAAATCTTCATTTAGAAAGACACGGATTAATCAAGGATAGTCAGCACGGGTTTGTTAAGGGAAGGTCGTGTCTGAAAAACTTGATTGAATTTTTTGAGGAGGAAACAATGAGGGTAGATGAGGGCAGTGCGTTTGATGTAGTGTATATGGACTTTAGCAAGGCTTTTGATAAGGTTCCACATGGCAGACTGGTCACGAAGTTAAAAGCCCATGGGATCCAGGGCAAACTGTTAAGTTGGATTCAAAACTGGCTTGGAGGCAAGAAACAGAGGGTAATGGTTGATGGGTGTTTTTGTGACTGGAAGGTTGTTTCCAGTGGGGTTCCGCAGGGCTCAGTACTAGGTCCCTTGCTTTTTGTGGTATATATCAATGATCTAGACTTGAATATAGGGGGTGTGATTAAGAAGTTTGCAGATGATACTAAAATCGGCTGTGTGGTTGATACTGAAAAAGGAAGCTGTAGACTGCAGGAAGATATCAATAAATTGGTCAGTTGGGCAGAACAGTGGCAAATGGAATTCAATCCTGAGAAGTGTGAGGTAATGCATTTGGGGAGGGCTAACAAGGAAAGGGAATACACATTAAATGGTAGGACACTGAGAAGTGTAGAGGAACAAAGGGACCTTGGAGTGCATGTCCACAGATCCCTGAAGGTAGCAGGCCAGGTAGATAAGAAGGCATACAGAATGCTTGCCTTTATTAGCCGTGGCATAGAATACAAGAGCACGGGGGGGGGGTTATGCTTCAACTGTATAAAACACTAGTTAGGCCTCAGCTAGAGTACTGCGTGCAGTTCTGGTCACCACATTACAGGAAGGATGTGATTGCACTAGAGAGGGTACAGAGGAGATTTACAAGGATGTTGCTGGGAGTAGAGAATCTTAGCTATGAGGAAAGACTGGATAGGCTGGGTCTGTTTTCCTTGGAACAGAGGAGGCTGAGGGGAGACCTTATTGAGGTGTATAAAATTACGAGGTTCCTACATAAAGTGGATAGAAAGGACCTATTTCCCTTAGCAGAGGGGTCAAAAACCAAGGGGCACAGATTTAAAAGTAATTGGTGGAAGATTTAGAGGGGATTTGAAGGGAAATTTCTTCACCCAGAGGGTGGTGGGGGTCTGGAACTCACTGCCTGAAAGGGTGGTAGAGGCAGGAACCCTAACCACATTTAAAAAGTACTTGGATGTGCACTTGGGATGCTGTAACCTGCAGGGCTACGGACCAAGAGCTGGGAAGTGGGATTAGGCTGGATAGCTCTTTGTTGGCCGGCGCGGACACGATGGGCCGAAATGGCCTCCTTCCGTGCTGTAACTTTCTATGATTCTATGATCCCTGAATCGCATCCATTTCTCATCAAGCTGAAACGTTAACTGTTTTTCTTTCCACAGATGCTGCCTGACCTGCGGAGTGGGTTTTATTTCACATTTCTCAAACTCCTCAGAGCGTCTCTGAGAGAACTTAAAAGACCGACTAGTCACGGATAAGGGAACACAAACCATATTAAAGGATTATTAGCCCCTTGTATTTGACTGAAGCACACTGCACTCGTCCCCAGCTGCATCTAACAGAATTGATCATAGAATCATACGGCACAGAAGGAGGCCATTCGGCCCATCATGTCTGTGCTGGCCGAAAAAGAGCTATCCAGCCTAATCCCACTTTCCAGATATTGGTTTGTAGCCCTGCAGGTTACGGCACTTCAAGTGCATATCCAAGTACTTTTTAAATGTGATGAGGGTTTCTGCCTCTATCACCCTTTCAGGCAGTGAGTTCCAGACTCCCACCACCCTCTGGGTGAAAAAAGTTCTCCTCAACTCCCCTCTAAACCTTCCACCAATTACTTTAAATCTATACCCCTGGTTACTGACCTCTCTGCTAGGGAAAATAGGTCCTTCCTATCCATTCTATCTGGGCCCCTGATAATTTTATACACTTCAATCAAGGCTCCCCTCAGCCTCCTCTGTTCCAAAGAAAACAACCCCAGCCTATCCAATCTTTCCTCGTAGCTAAAATTCTCCAGTCCTGGCAACATCCTCGTTAATCTTCTCTGTACCCTCTCTAGTGCAATCACATCCTTCCTGTAATGTGGTGACCAGAACTGCACGCAGTACTTTAGCTGTGGCCTAACTTGTGTTTTTACCAGGATAACCAATATAACCCTTGGATGCACATTATATCGATACACAATCTCACACTGCAGTTTTCTACTTACCTTGCTTGGTTTATATTTCTCCACCAGTTCTAACACCATCTGGTATCTCTGTCTGTACAATGGTGGTGTGAAGGTTATGGTCTCCATCGCTTCCACTTGTTTCACCACCTGTCGACAACCTGTTCAATCACACCAGCCACACATCTTTATGTAAATTCCATACACAATGCTCATATTTTGAAAGCATTTCAGTCATAGAATATGTCTCCCTGATAGTGCTCTGAGGGATAGCCACAATCCTATTTCCCATATTCTTTTTAAACTTTTATTTCTCAACTATCTCGGGGGAAAGTGGAGCTGAGGTCGAAGATTAACCATAATCGGATTGAATGGTGGAGCAGGCTCGAGGGGCCGTATGGCCTATTCCTGCTCCCATTTCTTATGTTCTTATCTATTCACTTCCTGGATGGCAAGGCCTTGGAAAGGGTGCAGAGGAAGGACTTCAGTTATGTGGAGAGACTGGAGATGCTGGGATTGTTCTCAGAGCACAGAAGGTTAAGGGGAGATTTAATAGAGGTGTTCAAAATCATGAAGAGTTTTGATAGAGTAAATAAGGAGAAACTGTTTCCAGTGGCATAAGAACATAAGAAATAGGAGCAGGAGTCGGCCATTCGGCCCCTCGAGCCTGCTCTGCCATTCAATAAGATCATGGCTGATCATCGACCTCATCTCCACTTTCCTGCACTATCCCCATATCCCTTGATTCCCTTAATATTAAAAAATCTATCAATCTCTGTCTTGAATATACTCAACGACTGAGCCTCCACAGCCCTCTGGGGTAGAGAATTCCAAAGATTCACCACCCTCTGAGTGAAGAAATTTCTCCTCATCTCAGTCCTAAATGGCCGACCCCTTATTCTGAGACTGTGACCCCTGGCTCTAGACTCCCCAGCCAGGGGAAACATCCTCCCTGCATCTACCCTGTCAAGTCCTGTCAGAATTTTGTATGTTTCAATGAGGTTACCTCTCATTCTTCTAAACTCTAGAGAATATAGGCCTAGTCTACTCAATCTGTCCTCATAGGACAATTCCCCCCATCGCAGGAACTAGTCTGGTGAATCTTCGTTGCACTCCCTCTATGGCAAGTATATCCTTCTTTCGGTAAGGAGGCCAAAACTGTACACAATACTCTAGGCGTAGTCTCACCAGGGCCCTGTATAATTGCAGTAAGACGTCTTCCGCGCCAACAGAACTGCAGACTCCGGTAAGAGCAAGGGAGGCGGTTTGTGCATTTACACTAACAATGCCTGGTGCACTAACACGGACATAATCGATAGATCCTGCTCGGCTGATTTGGAATTCCTCATGGTAAGGTGCAGACCCTTCTACCTGCCTCGGGAATTCACGGCTGTTATCATCACTGCGGTCTACATCCCACCACACACTAATGCCAAACTAGCACTGAAGGACCTCTACAGGGCCATCAGCGAACAACAAACTGCGCACCCAGACGGAGCTTTTATCGTCGCGGGGGACTTCAACCACATAAACCTAAAAACTGTACTACCGAAATTCCACCAGAATGTTTCCTGCCCCACAAGAGGGGAGAACACACTGGATCAAGTCTACACGAGCATTGTAGACGCTTATAAGGCCATTCCCTGCCCCCACCTTGGGAAGTCTGACCACCTCTCCCTGTTTCTAGCCCCGCCATACAAACCGCTCATCAAAAGAGTGAGAACATCAGTGAGAGCAGTGAAAGTATGGCCAGAGGGGGCAGTATCGAAGCTTCAGGACTGCTTCGAATGCACTGACTGGGGCATGTTTGCCCATAATGACATCGAGGAATACGCATCCACAGTGCTATTCTACATTAACAGTTGCGTCGAGGTCGTCACGACCCATAAAAATATCAGGACATACCCCAACCAGAAACCCTGGATGAACGGAGAGGTCCGCTCGCTGTTGAAAGCACGCGACGCAGCATTTAAATCTGGCGACGCGGCGGCTTACAGTGCAGCTAGGACCAACCTAAAAAAGGGTATCAGGACTGCCAAAAGGAAACAGACACTGCGGATAGAGGATCATTTCCACAACAACTCGGACCCCCGGCGCATGTGGCAAGGCATCCAGTCCATCACTGACTACAAGAGCAAAAACACCAGCCCCCCGGTTAGCGATGCCTCCCTTCTGGAGGAGCTTAACAACTTCTACGCTCGCTTCGACAGGGACAACAGGGAGCCGGCTACCAAAGCCTTGCCACCCCCGGAAGACCAGGTGCTCACTCTGTCGACCTCCGACGTAAGGGGTGTTCTACGCGGAGTGAACACACGAAAGGCTGCTGGACCGGATAGCATCCCTGGACGGGTACTCAAGGAATGTGCTGATCAGCTGGCTGATGTCTTCACCGCCATCTTCAATCTGTCATTGGCCCAGGCAGTAGTCCCTACATGCTTCAAGACCGCTATCCTTATTCCTGTGCCAAAACAAACGGCTGTGACGTGCCTGAACGACTATCGACCTGTCGCACTCACACCCATCATAATGAAGTGTTTCGAGAGACTGGTCCTGGCTCACATCAAAGCCAGTGTTCCCGCCTCTCTCGACCAACACCAGTTTGCCTATCGTGCAAACAGATCAACGGAGGATGCAATCACAACTGCTCTACACTCTGCACTGAATCACTTAGATGGTAAAGAGACCTACATCAGAATGCTGTTCATAGACTACAGCTCAGCATTCAACACTATCGTCCCCAACAAGCTGGCCACCAAACTCCACACTCTAGGCCTGAACACTTCCCTCTGCAACTGGACCCTGGACTTCCTAACAAACAGACCCCAGTCTGTTAAATTAGGTAACCACACCTCCACCCCCCTGACCCTGAACACGGGGGCCCCACAAGGATGTGTGCTGAGCCCCCTCCTCTACTCCCTCTTCACCCACGACTGTGTGGCTGTTCATGGTTCCAACACCATCATCAAGTTTGCGGATGATACCACGGTAGTAGGCCAGATCACCAACAACGATGAGTCAGCCTACAGGGAGGAGGTCCAGCATCTCGTGAAGTGGTGCGCCGATAACAACCTGGCCCTTAACATCAAGAAAACCAAAGAAATCATTGTGGACTTCAGGAAGTCTAAAGGCGGAAGTCACACCCCCATCCACATCAATGGGGCTGTGGTGGAAAGGGTGGACAGCTTTAAGTTCCTCGGAGTCCACATCACGGAAGACCTCTCCTGGTCCCTCAATACCTCCTCTCTGGTGAAGAAGGCCCAGCAGCGCCTATATTTCCTAAGGAGGCTGAAGGGATGTAACCTGTCACCCCTGATCCTCTCTAACTTTTACCGCTGCACAATAGAGAGCATCCTGACGAACTGTATCACAGTATGGTATGGCAGCTGTAGCTACTATGACCGGAAAGCCCTGCAGCGGGTAGTCAAAACTGCCCAACGCATTACCGGCACCCGGCTACTGACCATAGAGCACATATACCAGGAACGCTGTCTACGGAGGTCAAGGTCCATCATCGAAGACCCTACCCACCCCAGCCACAGTCTGTTCGCCCTCCTGCCATCTGGGAGATGCTACAGATGCATTCGCACCCGTATGACCAGATTTAGGAACAGCTTCTTTCCCAGGGCTGTCATCCTACTGAACTCCACAAATAAACTCTAAAGCCTGCACATCTGCCAATGCACTTTATTATGGTTATGTTTATGTTAATGTATTACAAGCCAAATGTATGTTGAATGTTTAAATGTCTTAATCTAAATGTACACTCTCGGGAGCCGCAAGCCTACATTTCGTTGTACTGCACTTGTGCACTCACAATGACAATAAAGTTGATTATGATTATGATTACTCTTATACTCAAATCCTCTTGTAACAAAGGCCAACCTACCATTTACTTTCCTAATTGCTTGCTGTACTTGCATGTTAACTTTCAGTGATTCGTGTACAAGGACACCCAGGTCCCTCTGAACACCAACATTTCCCAATCTCTCACCATTTAAAAAATACTCAGCTTCTCTATTTTTCCTACCAGAATGGATAACTTCACATTTTTCCACATTATATTCCATTTGCCATGTTCTTGCCCACTCACTTAGCCTATCTATATCCCTTTGAAGGCTCTTTGCATCCTCCTCACAACTTACATTCCCACCCAGCTTTGTATCATCAGCAAACTTGGATATTTTGTCCCGGATAGAAACATAGAAGATAGGAGCAGGAGTAGGCCATTCGGCCCCTCGAGCCTGCTCTGCCATTCAATGAGATCATGGCTGATCATCCAAATTCAGTACCCTGTCCCTGCCTTCCCTCTATATCCCTTGATCCCTTTAGCCTTAAGAAATATATCTAACTTCTTCTTGAATATATTTAATGAATTGGCCTCTACTGCCTTCTTTGGTAGAGAATTCCACAGGTTCACCACTCTCTGGGTGAAGAAATTCCTCCTCATCTCTGTCCTAAATGGCTCACCCCTTATCCTTAGACTGTGACCCCTGGTTCTGGACTCCCTGACCATCGGGAACATCCTTCCAGCATCTAGTCTGTCTAGTCCTGTTAGAATTTTATAAGTTTCGATGAGATCCCCTCTCATTCTTCTAAACTCCAGCGAGTACAATCCCAATCTCGCCTCATACGTCATTCCTGCCATCCCAGGTATCAGCCTGGTGAATCTTCGCTGCACTCCTTCCATGGCAAGAACATCCTTCCTCAGATAAGGCGACCAAAACTACACACAATACTCAAGATGTGGTCTCACCAAGGCCCTGTACAACTGCAGCAAGACATCCTTGTTCCTGTACTCAAACCCTCTCGCTACGAAGGCCAACATACCATTTGCCTTCTTAACCACCTGCTGCACCTGCATGCTTACTTTCAGCGATTGGTGCATAAGGACGCCCAGGTCTCGTTGCACTTCCCCTTCTCCCAATCTATTGCCATTCAGATAATAATCTGCCTTCCTGTTTTTGACACCAAAGTGGATAACCTCGCATTTATCCACGTTATATTGCATCTGCCATGCTTCTGCCCAATCACCCAACCTGTCCAAATCATACTGGAGTTTCTCGGCATCCTCCTCACAGCACACACGCCCACCCAGCTTTGTGTCGTCTGCAAACTTGGACATATTACATCTAGTTCCCTCGTCCAGATCATTTATATTGTGAATAGCTGGGGTCCAAGGACCGATCCCTGCGGTACCCCACTAGTCACTGCCTGCCACTCGGAAAAAGCCGTTTATTCCAACTCTTTGCTTTCTGTCTGCCAACCAGTTCTCTATCCAAGTCAATACCTTGCCCCCAATCCCATGTGCCTTAATTTTACACGCTAATCTCTTATGCGGGACCTTATCGAAAGCCTTTTGAAAATCCAAATACACCACATCCACTGGTTCTCCCTTATCTATTTTACCAGTTACATCCTCAAAAAATTCCAGTAGATTAGTCAAGCACGATTTACCTTTTGTAAATCCATGTTGACTTTGTCCGATCCGCTCACTCTGCTATTACATCCTTTATAATGGACTCTAGCATTTTCCCCACTATCGATGTCAAGCTTACCGGTCTGTAATTCCCCGTTTTCTCTCTACCACCCTTTTTGAACACTGGGGTAACATTAGCTACCCGCCAATCCATGGGTACTGTTCCAGAGTCTATAGAATTTTGGAAGATGACCAGCAATGCACCTACTATTTCTAGGGCCACTTCCTTAAGTACCCTAGGATGTAGATTATCAGACCCTGGGGATTTATCGGCCTTCATTCCCATCAATTTCCCTAACACCATTTCCCTACAAATACTGATTTCTATCAGTTCCTCCCTTTCATTGGACCCTATGTTCCCCGACATCTTTTGGAGGGTTTTTGTGTCCTCCTTTGTGAAGACAGAACCAAAGTATGTATTTAATTGGTCTGCCATTTCTTTGTTTCCCATTATAAATTCCCCTGATTCTGACTGCAAGGGATCTATGCTTGACTTCTCCAATCTTTTTCTCTTCACATATCTATAAAAGCTTTTACAGTCAGTTTTTATGTTCCCTGCAAGCTTACTCTCATATTCTATTTTCCCCCTCTTAATTAATCCCTTTGTCCTCCTTTGTTGAATCCTAAACTGCTCCCAATCCTCAGGTTTATTGCTTTTTCTGGCCAATTTATATGTCCTCTCCTTGGATCTTATGCTATCCCTAACTTCCCTTGTTAGCCACGGTTGAGTCACCTTTTTTTATTTTTATACCAAACTGGGATGAACAAATTCTGTAGTTCATCCATGCGATCTTTGAATGTTTGCCATTGCCCATCCACCATCAACCCTTTGAGTAACATTCCCCAATCAATCCTACCCAACTCGCACCTCATACCATCGTAGTTTCCTTTATTTAAATTCAGGACCCTAGTCTCTGAGTCAACTATTTCACTCTCCATCTTAATGAAGAATTCCATCATATTATGATCGCTCTGACCCAAGGGGCCTCGCACAAGATTGCTAATTAATCCTTTCTCATTACATAATACCCAGTCTAAGATGGCCTGATCTCTAGTTAGTTCCTCGACATATTGGTCCAGGAAACCATCCTGTATACACTCCAGGAATTCCTCCTCCACAGTATTGTTACTAATTTGGTTAGCCCAATCTATATGTAGATTAAAGTCACCCATGATGACTGCTGTGCCCTTATTGCACGCTTCTCTAATTTCCCGTTTAATGCCATCCCCGACCTCCGCATTACTGTTTGGAGGTCTATATACCACTCCCACTAACGATTTCTGCCCCTTGGTATTTCTCAGTTCTACCCATACAGATTCCACATCATCAGAGCTAATATCCTTCCTTTCAATTGTGTTAATCCCCTCTTTAACCAGCAATGCTACACCACCTCCTTTTCCTTTTTGCCTATCTTTCCTGAATATTGAATACCCCTGGATGTTGTGTTCCCAGCCTTAGCGACCCTGGAGCCATGTTTCCGTAATCCCAATCATATCATATTCGTTTACCTCTATTTGCGCAGCTAATTCATCCACCTTAGAACGAATGCTCCTCGCATTAAGACACAAAGGGGGAGAAATTCAGTAGGTTGCGCCACCCGTTAGCGCCTTAAGAGGGCGCTAAGTGGGTCACAAGCCAACTGGCGCCCGGGTGCGGCACTGCCCACGCCTCCCGCTAAATTCCGCGGGACGTTAGTGGTGGCGCTAACCGTTAGCGCTGCGCCGCTGCCGTCATCGGTGTGCGCAGTGCCCCGCTGACGCCCCGGCCACGATATTCGGCAGCGCCCCCTGATTTACCACCGGACGCTATGTCCGACCGGTTCGGGGGGCCTACCTGCGGCCGGGGAGGCGCAAATTAAAGGCGAGGTGCTGGGCGGCCATTTTTGTTGTTGGCCGCCTGCCAGCACCTGCCTGCGCTCCCGTCCCTGGCCTCCTGAACCCCCCCCCCCCACCGTGGAGTGCCGGCTGCGCTCCAAGAGCCCAGCACTTCTCCTCGGTGCCGGGCTCTTTTGTCTGCACTCCTGATCCTCGGGGGCCCAGCTGGGCCCCAGGTCGCGCTGCACAAGGCCCCTCCCTTTTAAGAAGGGGAGGAAGGTCTGCAATACAGCAGCGCGACGTTCCGCAGCATGTGGCACTGCGGCACGTAGCGCCACGATATTCACTCGCAGCGCCCCAAGAGGGAAGCGGGGCGCCTCCAGTAGCGCCGTGCTTCCCTTTGGGGCGCAACAACTCAATTTCCGGTGCGCGGGCGCGAATGTTTCCGGGGCGCTACTTTTAGCGCCCTGGCGAAGCTGGCGCCCCAAACGAGGCTATACTCAATTTCTCCCCCTAAGCCTTCAGGCTTGTTTTTTTAACGCTCTTAGATCTTGTAGAATTAGAATAGGATATGTTACATTTAAAATAGGATATGTTACATTTTGTCCCCTCATCCAAATCATGGATGTAGATTGTGAATAGCTGAGGCCCAAGGACTGATCCCTGCGATACTCCACTAGTTACAGCCTGTCAACCCAAAAATGACCCGTTTATTCCTACTCTCTGTTTTCTGTCCGTTAACCAATCCTCAATCCATGCCAGTACATTACCCTCAATCCCATGAGCCCTAACTTTGTTTAATAACCTCTTGTGTGGCACCTTATCGAATGCCTTCTGAAAATCCAAATACACATCTACTGGTTCCCCCTTATCTATTCTGCTCGTTACAACCTCAAAAAAGTCTAACAGATTTGTCAAACACAATTTCCCTTTCATAAATCCGTGTTGACTCTGCCCAATCCTATTATTATTTTCAAAGTACGTAACCTGTTACCACGTCCTTAATAATAGATTCCAGCATTTTCTCTACTACTGATGTCAGGTTAACTGGTCTATAGTTTCCCGCTTTCCCTCTCCCTCCTTTCTTAAATAGTGGGGTTACATTTGCTACCATCTAATCCACAGGAACCGTTCTAGAATCTATGGAATTTTGGAAAATGACAACCAATGCATCCACTATCTCTACAGCCAACTCTTTCAAAACCCTAGGATGTAGGCCATCAGGTCGAGGGGATTTATCGGCTTTCAGACCCATTAATTTCTCCAGTACTGCTTTTTTACTAATACTAATTCCTTTCAGTTCCTCATTCTCGCCAGACCATTGGTTCTCCACTACTTCCAGGAAGTTTTTGCACAAAGGGCTGGATTTTCATTCAGAGGTCGGGAAGGAGGCGGGACTACAACTTTCGGGTTGTAGTCCCGCCTCCATCGAAATGCGGCCAATCCACGCGATTTTCACTTGATTGACCTTGTTGAGCCCGCCCAGTGGGCTCAGCAGGCCAATTACGGGCCACCCGGCAACAGGTGACGTCACAGACTGAAATTTCATCTGTCAAGAGGTGTTGACAGATGAAATATCAGTGTTTCACAGCTGTTTGAAGCTGTCAAACACTGACAGTCTGACTTCTAACCTGAGTCCTTCTACGCAGACTCAGTTAGAAATCTCGCTGACACTGAAAGCTGCAGACTGTCACTTTTGACAGCTCGCGGCCATTCTGCTTTCTGTGCCGGCTGAATGATGGACTCCCGAAACCCAGAGGAAGGAAGGCTGTAAAGGTAAGTACAGGTAATTTAAACTTCTTTACATACTTTAGACACACCAAACACACTTACCTTTGCACTCATGCACCCATCACTCACCTGAACACCGACATCTCGATCCCTCCAAGTCCTTCAAACCGACGGCCCGCCTCCTCTAACTTGGCGTGGTTTGGAGCCGTCGGGAATCCCACACGACAACCTTTAAAATAGGGATTAGGCTAAAAACTGCCTGTTAACAGGCAGTTAATTGGCACTAATCCCTTCCCGCCTTGGGTCGGCGGGTCCCAGTGCGGGGCGGGTACCCGCCTCCTTTGAAACTTACATGGAGGCGGGTTTTGAGCGGGGTGGTGTCGAGACCCCCGATTCGGGATTTTAGCCCCCCGCACGCCTAAAAGCCCGTCTCACGGCCCACTGAAAATCAACCCCAAAGTATTTGTTTAATTTCTCTCCCATTTCCTTATTCCCCATTATAATTTCTCCTGTCTCAGCCTGTAAGGGACCCACGTTTACTTTTGCTAATCTTTTCCTTTTTACATACCTATAGAAGCTTTTACAGTCTGTTTTTATGTCTCTCGCTAGTTTACTCTCATATTCTATCTGGAGGACTGCTAATGTGGTACCCTTGTTTAAAAAGGGAGAAAATGATAGACTGAGTAATTACAGGCCAGTCAGCCTAACCTCAGTGGTGGAAAATTATTGGAAAGAATTCTGATGGACAGGATAAATCTTCATTTAGAAAGACACGGATTAATCAAGGATAGTCAGCACAGATTTGTTAAGGAAAGGTTGTGTCTGACAAACTTGATTGAATTATTTGAGGATGGTAACAAGGAGGGTAGATGAGGGTAGTGCGTTTAATGTAGTGTATATCGACTTTAGCAAGGCTTTTGATAAGGTTCCACATGGCAGACTGGTCACGAAGTTAAAAGCCCATGGGATCTAGGGCAAAGTGTCAAGTTGGATTTAAAACTGGCTCGGAGACAGGAAGCAGAGGGTAATGGTTGATGGGTGTTTTTGTGACTGGAAGGTTGTTTCCAGTGGGGTTCCGCAGGGCTCAGTACTGGGTCCCTTGCTTTTTGTGGTATATATCAATGATCTAGACTTGAATATAGGGGGTGTGATTAAGAAGTTTGCAGATGATACTAAAATCGGCTGTGTGGTTGATACTGAAAAAGGAAGCTGTAGACTGCAGGAAGATATCAATAAATTGGTCAGGTGGGCAGAACAGTTTCAAATGGAATTCAATCCGGAGAAGTGTGAGGTAATGCATTTGGGGAGGGCTAACAAGGAAAGGGAATACACATTAAATGGTAGGACACTGAGTAGTGTAGAGGAACAAAGGGACCTTGGAGTGCAGGTCCACAGACCCCTGAAGGTAGCAGGCCAGGTAGATAAGGTGGTTAAGGAGGCATACGGAATGCTTGCCTTTATTAGCCGTGGCACAGAATACAAGAGCAGGGGGTTTATGTTTCAACTGTATAAAACACTAGTTAGGCCTCAGCTAGAGTACTGCGTGCAGTTCTGGTCACCACATTACAGGAAAGATGTGATTGCACTAGAGAGGGTACAGAGGAGATTTACAAGGATGTTGCCGGGAGTAGAGAATCTTAGCTATGAGGAAAGACTGGATAGGCTGGGTCTGTTTTCCTTGGAACAGAGGAGGCTGAGGGGAGACCTTATTGAGGTGTATAAAATTATGAAGGGCATAGATAAAGTGGATAGAAAGGACCTATTTCCCTTAGCAGAGCGGTCAAAAATCAGGGGGGCACAGATTTAAAGTAATTGGTGGAAGGTTTAGAGGGGATTTGAGGGGAAATGTATTCACCCAGAGGGTTGTGGGGGTCTGGAACTCACTGCCTGAAAGGGTGGTAGAGGCAGGAATCCTAACCACATTTAAAAAGTACTTGGATGTGCACTTGGGATGCTGTAACCTGCAGGGCTACGGACCAAGAGCTGGGAAGTGGGATTAGGCTGGATAGCTCTTTGTTGGCCGGCGCGGACACGATGGGCCGAAATGGCCTCCTTCCGTGCTGTAACTTTCTATGATTCTAATATCTCATTGGCTCGGTGTCAAATGTTGTCTGATTTACGCTCCTGTGACGCACCTTGAGACGTTTCACTCTGTTAAATTACAACTGTGTAAATGCAAGTAGTTGTTGTCAGGCGGAGAGGGTCGGGGGTCAAGTTTAGGGTCTGGGTGTCAGTTCTGGGGATTGTTTGGGGGTCTGGGGTTTTATTGGGGTCCGGGGGGTTTGGGATTTATTGGGGTCCGGGGGGTTTGGGGTTTTATTGGGGTCTGGGGGGTTTGGGGTTTTATTGGGGTCTGGGGGGTTTGGGGTTTTATTGGGGCCCGGGGGGTTGGGATTTATTGGGGTCCGGGGGGGTTGGGGTTTTATTGGGGTCTGGGGGGGTTGGGGTTTTATTGGGGTCTGGGGGGTTTGGGGTTTTATTGGGGTCCGGGGGGTTTGGGGTTTTATTGGGGTCCAGGGGGTTTGGGGTTTTATTGGGGTTCGGGGGGTTTGGGGTTTTATTGGGGTCCAGGGGGTTTGGGGTTTTATTGGGGTCCAGGGGGTTTGGGGTTTTATTGGGGTCCGAGGGGTTTGGGGTTTATTGGGGTCCGGGGGGTTTGGGGTTTTATTGGGGTCTGGGGGGTTTGGGGTTTTATTGGGTCCCGGGTTTTTTGGGGGGTTTTATTGGGGTCTGGGGGGTTTGGGGTTTTATTGGGGTCCGAGGGGTTTGGGGTTTATTGGGGTCTGGGGGGTTTGGGGGTTTTATTGGGGTCCGAGGGGTTTGGGGTTTATTGGGGTCCGAGGAGTTTGGGGTTTATTGGGGTCTGGGGGGTTGGGGGGTTTATTGGGTCCCGGGTTTTTTGGGGGGTTTTATTGGGGTCTGGGGGGTTTTATTGGGGTCCGAGGGGTTTGGGTTTTATTGGGGTCCGAGGGTTTTGGGGTTTTATTGGGCTCCGAGGGGTTTGGGGTTTATTGGGGTCCGGGGGGTTTATTGGGGTCCGGGGGGTTTATTTGGGTTTACTGGGGGTTTATTTGGGTTTATTTGGGTTTTATTGGGGTTTTGGGTTTTTTGCTTTTCACTCACCCTCCGCGCGGCCGAAGCGCGTCCAAGGTTGAACATGTGACGTCATCACGCTGCAGCGCCTGTAAACTGACCCGAGACCCTGACCCCTGACCCGAGAAACTCTGACCTCTCAGCCGAGAGAGCCTGACCCGGGACTCTGACCTTGGATCCGAGAGATCCTCACCTCTGACCCAAGAGACTCCGACCTCTGGCCCAAGAGATTCCGATCTCTGACCTGAGAAACTATGACCTCTGATCCGAGAGACCCTGACCTCTGACCTGAGAGACTCCGACCTCTGACCCGAGAAACTCTGACCTCTAATCCGAGAGACCCTGACCTCTGACCCGAGAGACTCTGACCTCTGACCCGAGAAACTCTGATCTCTGATCCGAGCGACCCTGACCTCTGACCTGGGAAACTCTGACCTCTGATCCGAGAAGCTCTGACCCAAGGACCCTGACTCCCGACCCGAGACAACAGACGCTGAAATAACAACAGAAAACGCTGGAAATACTCAGCAGGCCCGGCAACATCCGTGGAGAGAGAAACAGAGTCAACGTTTCAGGTCTGTGACCCTTCGTCAGTGTAGTCAGAACTACTTTTACAGCTCCTGTATACTGTAGTACCGGCAGTGACCACACCGGTATATAAGCTTTGCGCATGCCTCTGTACCCCCAGTCTAGCGATTACCCTCCTCCAGTAAAGACCTGTTATTTGTTAATGTACAGCATCCGTGTGATTATTTATCCATTGAACCACGGATCTAACAGTGGCGACGAGTGTCGATTCGAATCTACCTGCAACATTAAAAAAAATAGTCGAGTCCAGGAACACGGGCGTCGACCACGAGCAACCGCCAGCAGTCAGGCAGAGATCCAACTTCGCAGGGGAGGCTGTGGAGAGCCGGGCTTGGTTCCCCAGCCACAACGAGCAGTAAGAGGCCAACGACAGGTCCAGCGCAGTCCCTTCCCAAGCAGCGGCGGCTGGAGCCGACCGACGGCGGAGAGAGAGCCGAGCAGCGTCAACGGGGTAAGACAGAGGGTGAAGAGCGCAGGGCGCAGCCGGGGGTTGAACACCGAGCGGCGTCGAGGAAAATAAAACAAACCGGAGAGAGGGTAAGAAACAGCCGGGTTCTAGACTGAGCGGCGTCGAAAAATATCAAAAGAAGAACGCGCAGAGCACAGCCAGTGCTCACGGGCTGAACAGGGTCCGCGGGACGAGGAGAGGGGAGATGCCATTGAGCCGCGGACAAGAAGGAAGAGCGCGGGAGGCGCCATTGAGCCGCGGAGAAGCAGGGAGAGTGCTGGAGACGCCATTGAGCCGTGGAGAAGCAGGGAGAGCGCGGGAGATGCCATTGAGCCGCGGAGAAGAAGGAAGAGCGCGGAAGACGCCATTTTGAGAAGCCGCAGTGGAGAAGAAGGGCGAGCGCGGGAAGGAAGGAAAGCGCGGGAGACGCCATTTTGTGCCAGCGGAGAAGAAGGGGAAGCGCGGGAGGCGCCATTGGTGATAGTTAACGCACACCCAAGGATGCCGAAGAGTGGCAGTATCTCTACGCTCGACAATGAAGTTGAAGATTGGGCGACATATGTGGAACGTATTGAGGTGTACTGCAGGGCGAATGAAGTGCCAGATGCTAATAAAGCACTGGTTCTGTTAAATTCCATGGGTGCAAAAACTTATGGGTTACTGCGAAATCTAATAACCCCAGAGAAGCCGGTAAACAAGAATTTTGAAAGCATAGTAGAAATCCTACAGGACCACTTAAACCCCACACCGCTGCTGATAGCAGAACGATTTAAGTTCCATAAAAGGAACCAACACAAAAACAAAAGCAATGCTGAGTACCTAACGGAACTGTGCAAGCTATCGAAACACTGCCAGTTTGGAGCGGGACTAGCAGAAACGTTAAGGGACAAGTTTGTGTGTGGGCTACAACGTGAAGGAACCCAGAAACGGCTTCTATCAGAAAAGGACCTTACGCTGGACAAAGCTTTCAGTATGGCAGTATCACATGAAGCAGCCGCAAGGGGCGCTGCAGAGATACAACGGAGACCGCAAGAATATGGCACCAATGAAATGTCCTATGGAACAGGGAAGTGCTATCGCTGCGGCAGAAAAACACATGACCAGAAAGATTGTTGGCTCAAGGACCAAGTGTGCAGACAGTGTGGGAAAGCAGGACACATAGCAAGAGTCTGCAGGTCTGGGAAGAAAACCAACAGTAAGAAATCTCCACAGGAGAAGTACAAAAAGGTACACCAGGTGATGGACAGTGGTTCAGACGAACAGAAAAGTGACACAGACTCCGGAAGCAAGGAGCTGGGTTGTCTGAAACTACATAAGGTAACCGAAATGGAGGATCACCAGACTATCTGGGTTACACTCAAGATAGACGGAGTCCAAGTGGAAATGGAATTGGACACAGGGTCAGCTCTAACAGTCATAAATCAAAGAGACTACAAGCGGCTATTTTCACACATACCCTTGAAAGCTACAGAGATTGTCTTGAAGACGTATACGGGGCAAAAAGTCTACCCCAAAGGAAAAATAAGGGTGAAAGTGACATATAAAGGCCAGGAAATACCTAAAATGGATATATATGTATTGCCAAATGGAGGACCACCACTGCTAGGACGTGAATGGATCCGGAAGATACAATTAGATTGGCATTCCATACAGGCACTGAAGGTTGAGGCCAAAAAGGATGACGACGTCACATCTGGACGACTGTCAAAAATGCTAACTGACGCAAAAGAAGTGTTCCAGGAGGGACTAGGAACACTAAAAGGAATAACAGCAACAATTAAAATAGAGGATAATGCAAGCCCAAAGTTTCTGAAGGCCAGACCAGTGCCTTATGCGATCAGATCAGCTGTTGAAGCAGAGCTGGAAGGGTTGGAACGTTCAGGAATACTGTCCAAAGTGGACTGGAGCGAGTGGGCTACACCCATCGTTCCTGTAATGAAGAGGTCATTGAGTAATACGCCTGGGAAACCAAAGAAGGTCCGCATCTGTGGGGATTTTAAGGTGACAGTGAACCCAGTCCTTAACACGGTGCAATATCCGCTTCCACGAATTGAGGATATTTTCGCCTCGCTATCTGGAGGTAAACGCTTCACCAAAATTGATCTAGCCCAGGCGTACTTGCAAATGGAGGTAGAAGAAGCTTCGAAACATTACCTTACGATCAACACCCATAAAGGTCTCTATCAATACAACCGGCTGGTGTTTGGAGTAGCCTCGGCTCCGGCTATCTGGCAAAGAGCGATGGATCAGGTCCTGCAAGGGATTCCAGGGACCCAGTGTTATTTGGACGACATCTTGGTCACGGGCGAAAATGACGGTGATCACCTCGCCAACTTGGAGAAGGTGCTCACCAGATTAAAGGAGTATGGGCTACGAGCTAATCGCCACAAGTGCGAGTTTTTCCAGAAATAGATCTCGTATTGTGGCCACGTCATCGATGAAGAGGGGTTACATAAGCCCCCTGACAAGATTGAGGCAGTAGTCAAGGCTCCAGCACCGGAAAATGTGTCACAACTGAGGTCGTTCCTCGGGCTGGTAAACTATTACCACAAGTTCTTACCAAATTTGTCTACGGTATTACACCCGCTGAACACCCTACTGCAAACAGGGGTACCATGGAAGTGGGATGACGAACGTAGATGAGCTTTCCAGAAGTGTAAAGAATTGATCACATCAAAAGAGGTGTTGGCCCATTTCAACCCAGCACTACCAATTCATTTGGCATGTGATGCATCACCCTACGGTATTGGAGCGGTGCTGTCGCACAAATTCCCAGACGGGTTGGAGAGGCCAGTAGCCTTTGCGTCTCGGTCACTAACCTCAGCCGAGCGCAACTACGCCCAGATTGACAGGGAGGCCCTCAGCCTAGTATGGGGAGTAAAAAAATTCAACCACTATCTGCATGGGCAGAAGTTCACCTTGCTGACTGACCACCAACCACTTGTCTCCATCTTTAATCCTAAGAAGGGCATTCCAGTGATGACTGCACAGCGGTTACAAAGATGGTCCCTGTTTCTAGGGGCGAATCAATATGAAATAGAATATAAAGGCACGAAACAGCATGGGAACGCTGATGGGCTATCGCGCCTGCCACTGCCTACTGTGGAGGAAGCACCAGCAGTGGACCCTATCGAGATATTTTATTCGTCGATAATTGAACGATTGCCAGTAACAAACGCGGATATAGAGAAGGAGACCCGCAATGATCCGACGCTGTCACGGGTATATGAATTGACGGTGAGGGGATGGCCAACACATGGTGACTCACTGTTGCCAGCATTCTCATCCAGAAGAGAACAGCTGTCAGTATGCCAGGGGACAGTGATGTGTGGATCCAGAGTGGTGATTCCACCCAAGTTAAGGGAGAGAGTGCTAAATGAGCTACATGAAGGTCATCTGGGGGGAGTGAAAATGAAAAGCCTTGCTAGGGCTTATGTGTGGTGGCCGGGAATCGATCAACAAATCGAAGACCTATCTAAGAGCTGCCTAGGATGCCAGAAGGTCCAAAATGCACCACCACATGCCCCTCTACACCCATGGGAGTGGCCCTCCTCTCCATGGCAACGGGTGCATATTGATTTCGCTGGTCCATTCATGGACTCAATGTTCTTAATAGCAGTGGATGCTCATTCAAAGTGGCCTGAGGTGATAAAAATGTCTTCAACCACTACAGAGAAAACGATTGCAGTCCTACGGACCATATTTGCCAGAAACGGTTTGCCAGAGCAGATTTGCTCTGATAATGGACCACAGTTTGTGTCCGACGAGTTCCAAAAATTCATGAAAAGGAATGGGGTAAGGCATTACACATCCACCCCGTATCATCCAGCCACAAATGGATTGGCTGAGAGGTTCGTACAAACCTTTAAGAAGGCGATAAAGGCCATGTCCGACGATGAAATTCCACTACAGCATAAGATGGACAATTTCTTATTAACCTACCGAAACGCGACACATGCAGTTACCAACCAAACCCCGGCCATGATGTTCTTTAACCGAAGGTTGAGATCTCGTCTGGACTTGCTCAGACCAAATGTGCGAAGAAATGTTGAGGACAAACAATTCCAGCACATCAATGAGAAGCCGACAAGGAGCTTCAATGTAGGGCAACCAGTCTTGGCCCATGACTATCGAACAGAGAAGTGGCAACCCGGAAAGATATGTACAAGGCAGGGGCCATTAATGTACACAGTGGATGTCGGGGAGAACATTGTGAGACGCCACGTCGATCAGATCTTAGCATCACAGGAACGCGTCAACTCCATGTCTCGAGTACCTGGGGATGAAACCGACATACCGGTAGCATCTACTTCAGACCCAGTAGCAGTGGAACCCGATGAACTACCCGATGAAAAGGGGTCAGAATCGCCTCTGCACCAAGAACAAGAACCTCTGGAAAGGCGCTATCCCGAAAGGGTCAGGAAGCCGCCCCAAAGACTGAATCTATAAATGGACTTTTGTTGTTTAATGTACATGTAAAAATGTTAATTGTTATTTGAATATTAGAGGGTATTATTAATCTTAAAGGGAGGAATTGTAGTGTATGTGCCTTTAAGTCAGAACTACTTTTACAGCTCCTGTATACTGTAGTACCGGCAGTGACCACACCGGTATATAAGCTTTGCGCATGCCTCTGTACCCCCAGCCTAGAGATTACCCTCCTCCAGTAAAGACCTGTTATTTGTTAATGTACAGCATCCGTGTGATTATTTATCCATTGAACCACGGATCTAATAGTCAGGACTGAGAAAAAAGGCAGGAAATGAAACAGATTAAAAGGCAGTTTGCGGGCTGGGAAATGGGGGAGGGGATAGAAACATAGAAACATAGAAGATAGGAGCAGGAGTAGGCCATTCGGCCCCTCGAGCCTGCTCCCACATTTACATCCTCAAAAAATTCTAGTAGATTAGTCAAGCACGATTTACCTTTTGTAAATCCATGTTGACTTTGTTCGATCCTGTCACTGTTTTCCAAGTGCTCTGCTATTACATCTTTTATAATGGACTCTAGCATTTTCCCCACTACCGATGTCAGGCTTACCTGCTTTCTCTCTACCACCTTTTTTGAATAGTGGGGTAACATTAGCTACCCTCCAATCCATGGGAACTGTTCCAGATTCCATCGAATGTTGGAAGATGACCAGCAATGCATCTACTATTTCTAGGGCCACTTCCTTAAGTACCCTAGGATGTAGATTATCAGGCTCTGGGGATTTATCGGCCTTCAGTCCCATCAATTTCCCTAACACCATTTCCCTACAAATACTGATTTCTATCAGTTCCTCCCTTTCATTAGCCGCTATGTTCCCCGACATCTCTGGGATGTTATTTGTGTCCTCCTTTGTGAAGACAGAACCAAAATACGTATTTAATTGGTCTGCCATTTCTTTGTTCCCCATTATAAATTCCCCTGATTCTGACTGCAAGGGACCTACGCTTGACTTCACCAATCTTTTTCTCTTCACATATCTATAGATGAAAGAAGAGATATTAAGAGATATTCAAGGTGAGAAGAGATAGTAATAGGACAGGTAAAGAAACAAACAATGGCTCTAGATGAAGTGTGAAATGCGCTGGCAGAGTGAGAGACAGCTGCCATGTGGGAGAGAGAGAAAAAAAAGGAAAAGGCACAAACCAAAAGTGTGGATAAAAAGTATATAAAAATATAATAGGGGTCAAGGTTATGATCTGAAATTGTTGAACTCGATATTGAGCCCGGAAGACTGTAAAGTGCCTAATCGGAAGATGAGGTGCTGTTCCTCGAGCTTACGCTGAGCTTCCGTGGAACAATGCAAGAGGCCGCAGTCGGTGAGGTCTGAGTGGGAATGGGGCGGTGAATTAAAATGAGAGGCGACCGGAAGCTCGGGTCACCCTTATGGACTGAACGGAGGTGTTCCGCAAAGGGGTCGCCCAATCTACGTTTGGTCTCCCCAATGTAGAGGAGACCACATCGTGAGCAGCAAATACAGTATACTAGAGACGCTGACCTCTGACCTGAGAGACCCTGGCCGCTGGCCTGAGAAGCCCTGACCCGAGAAATCCTGACCCGACAAACCCTGGCCCTGACCCTTGATCCGAGAGTCCCTGACCTGAGAGACCCGGACCCCTGACCCGAGAGACCCTGGCCCCTGACCCAAGAGACCCTGACCCCTGACCCGAAATACCCTGAAACCTGACCCGAGAGACCCTGACCTGAGAGACCCCTTACTCTTGCTCCTAATTTTTGCATTTTTATGTTCTCACTTAAGGGCAATGCGGTTGATGTGGTGTACATGGACTTCCAAAAGGCATTTAATAAAGTGGCACATAATAGGTTTACCAGCAAAGTTGAAGCCCAGGGTATAAAAGGGACATCGGCAGCATGGATACAAAATTGGTTAAGTGGCAGGAAGCAGAGTAGTGGTGAACGGTTGTTTATCGGACTGGAGGAAGGTATACAGTGGTGTTCCCCAAGGGTCGGTACTAGGACCAGTGCTTTTGTTCATATATATTAATGACTTAGTGTTGTGTATGTACCTTTAAGGGAAGAACTGGTTTTAGACTGCAGTACCGGCAGTGACCACCCCTGTATAAAAGGCCCTAGCAGGCTTCTGTATTTCAGTCTGACGTTGCCCTCCTGTTCAGTAAAGTACCTGTTAAACTGTTCTCCCGAAGTCGGTGTATTATTGAGGCGCGGACTTTACAGTGGCGACGAGTAAGTTCGAACTCACCTGCAGTGTGGCATCATCTCATGGGGATCTCGCCCTGAGAGGAGGTTTCTTGGAGGTCGTAGTCTGAGCAACGGGCGTCGACCGCGGGCAACCGCCCAAAGAATTCATCGGTGTTCGGAGAATTGCGGGAGAGACTGTGGAGAGCTGTGCTTGGCTCCCCAGTTAAGGTGTTCCAGCAAATCGTGCTGGTAGCAGGTAGTGCGCTGACCCTTCCGGACTGCGGCGGGCTCAAGCTCGATCAAGCGGCTCTACAAAACGGGCCGCACAGCGTCGCCGGGAAAAGAAAACAAGAGAGAGAGAGGGTGGAGCCCACAGGGCGCGGTCGGTGCTCAAGAACCGGGCAGCGGAGAGAAAATAAATGGGGGGGAAGGAAAGCGAGACGCGCCGAAGCCGCGGGTCACTGCCATTACCCCGTAGAATGCTAGGAGCAGCGCGGCAGCAAGGGGAAGATGGGAAAGCGCGGGAGGCGCCATTTTATCCCGTTGGGGAAGAAGGAAAAGCGCGGGAGGCGCCATTTTATTCCATTGGGGAAGAAGAAAAAGCGTGGGAGGCGCCATTTTAAATCACCCAAGATGCCGAAAAGTGGCAGTATCACTGCTTTCGACAACGAGGTAGAAGACTGGACCACGTATGTGGAAAGAATTGAAGTATACTGCAAGGCAAATGAGGTGGCCGATGGAAAGAGGGCGTCGGTATTATTGAATTTGATGGGCGCGAGTACGTACGGCCTATTGCGGAATTTAATTATCCCAGCTAAACCAATGGAGAAAAGTTTTGAGGAGATTGCTAATATCTTACAGGAACACCTAAACCCTACACCGCTGCTGATAGCAGAAAGATTCAAGTTCCATAAAAGAAACCAGCACAAAGATGAGAGCAATGCTGACTATCTTACGGAACTACGCAAGTTATCGAAGCACTGCCAGTTCGAAGCAGGACTGGCAGACACCTTACGGGATAAGTTTGTCTGCGGGCTCCAGAGTGAAGGAACCCAGAAACGACTACTTTCAAAAAAGGACCTGACGCCAGAACAGGCTTTCAGCGTGGCAGTATCCTACAAAGCAGCAGCACGGGGAGCTGCGGAAATACAACAGAAACCACAAGAATACAGCGCTAACGAAATGGCATATGGAGCAGAAAAGTGCTATCGCTGCGGCAGAACAACCCATGAGCAGAAGGACTGCTGGTTTAAGGACAAAGTATGCAGGCAATGCGGAAAAATGGGACATATAGCAAGAGTCTGCAGGTCGGGAAAGAAAACCAACACGACAAAAACTACTAAGGAACAGTACAGGAAAGTAAAGAAACTGACAGACAGTAGTTCGGAAGATCAGGAGAGTGATAAGGACTCCGGGAGCAGGAGACTAAGTTGCCTAAAGTTACACAACGTGATCGCAAAGGAAGATCACCGAACCATTTGGGTCACCCTCATGATAGCAGGGTCCCCAGTAAAGATGGAATTGGACACAGGATCAGCCCTAACTGTCATGAATCGACGAGACTATGAGCGGCTATTCTCACACACACCCTTAAAGGACACGTCCATTGTATTGAAGACATACACGGAGCAAAAGGTCTACCCCAGAGGAAAAATAAGGGTGCCAGTTAAATATAACGGCAAGGAAATACAGAAACTATATATGTATATACTACGAGATGGAGGACCACCATTATTGGGACGTGAATGGATCCGAAAAATACAATTGGATTGGCATTCCATTCTGGCGCTAACTGTGACTGACAAAAAGGATGATGACGTCGCACCTGGACGTCTGTCACAAATTCTATCTGACGCGGAAGAGATGTTCCAACAAGGACTTGGGACTCTAAAAGGAGTAAAGGCAACCATAAAGATTGAGGATAACGCAAACCCAAAATTTTTCAAGGCCAGGCTGGTGCCATACACGATCCACCCAGCTGTTGAAGCTGAACTGGAGAGTCTGGAGCGTTCGGGTGTGCTGTCCAAGGTGGACTGGAGTGAGTGGGCCACACCCATCGTTCCTGTAATGAAGAAAGCATTGAGCAGCACGCCTGGGGAGCCAAAGAAGGTTCGCATCTGTGGGGACTTCAAGGTGACTGTGAACCCAGTCCTGCACACAGTACAGTATCCACTTCCGCAGATAGAAGATATTTTCGCCTCACTATCTGGAGGGAAACGTTTTACAAAGATTGATCTGGCCCAAGCGTATCTACAAATGGAGGTGGAAGAAGCATCTAGAAAATACCTCACGATAAACACTCACAAAGGCCTTTACCAGTACAATCGACTGGTATTCGGGGTAGCATCGGCCCCGGCTATTTGGCAGAGGTAATGGAACAAGTCCTGCAAGGGATCCCGGGGACCCAGTGTTATTTGGACGACATCCTGGTTACGGGCGAAAATGACAATGAACACCTTGCCAACCTGGAGCAGGTGCTCACGAGATTACAGGAATATGGGCTACGAGCCAACCGCCCCAAATGCGAGTTCTTCAGGAGACAAATCTCGTATTGTGGCCACATGATTGATGAGGAAGGGTTGCATAAGTCGCCGGACAAGATCGAGGCTGTAGTCAAGGCTCCAGCACCGGAAAATGTGTCGCAACTGAGGTCGTTCCTCGGGTTGGTGAACTACTACCATAAGTTCTTGCCGAATTTATCTACAATTCTGCACCTACTGAACGCCCTGCTGCAAACTGGAGTGACATGGAAATGGAGTGATGAGTGTAAGCGTGCCTTTCAGGAATGTAAATGCCTAATCACTTCAAAAGAAGTATTGGCCCACTACAACCCAACACTACCGATTCGGTTGGCATGTGATGCGTCACCCTACGGCATTGGAGCGGTACTGTCACACAAATTCCGTGACGGTTCAGAGAGGCCAGTAGCCTTTGCGTCGCGCTTGCTAACCTCAGCCGAGCGTAACTACGCCCAGATTGACAGGGAGGCCCTCAGCCTGGTGTGGGGGGTGAAGAAGTTCAATCACTATCTGCATGGGCAGAAATTCACCCTACTGACTGATCATCAGCCCCTGGTCTCCATTTTTAACCCAAAGAAGGGCGTTCCGGTGATGATGGCACAACGGCTGCAAAGATGGTCACTTTTTCTAGGGGCACATCAGTACGACATAGAGTACAAGGGTACGAAACAGCATGGAAACGCTGATGGGCTGTCGCGCCTACCGTTGCCTACGGTAGAAGAAACACTTGCAGTGGACCCTGTTGAGATATTCCATGCGACCATAGTCGAATGTTTGCCTGTTACAAACTCGAGTATAGAGAAGGAAACCCGAAATGACCCGACACTCTCTCGGGTCTACGATTTGACGGTGAAGGGATGGCCAGCATATGGCGACTCACTGTTGCCAGCATTCTCGCCAAGGAGAGAACAGCTGTCAGTGTGCCGGGGAACCTTGATGTGTGGATCCCGAGTGGTAATTCCACCCAAGTTGAGAGATAGAGTGCTCAATGAGCTTCATGAGGGTCATCTGGGAGGGGTAAAAATGAAGAGCCTAGCCAGGGCATTTGTGTGGTGGCCGGGAATCGATAAAGAAATCGAGGATATGACCAAGAGATGCACAGGATACCAGAAGGTCCAAAACGCTCCACCACAGGCCCCGCTACATCCATGGGAGTGGCCCTCATCTCCATGGCAATGGGTACACATTGAATTTGCTGGTCCATTTATGGACTCAATGTTTCTAATCGCTGTGGACGCCCATTCGAAATGGCCAGAGGTCATTAAAATGTCCTCCACCACCACGGAGAAAACTATTGCAGTCCTAAGGAGCATCTTCGCCAGGAATGGGTTGCCAGAACAGATTTGCTCCGACAATGGGCCACAGTTTGTGTCTGAGGATTTCCGGAGGTTCCTGAAGAATAATGGGGTGAAACATTACACATCTGCCCCATATCATCCAGCCACAAATGGATTGGCTGAGAGGTTTGTTCAGACCTTTAAAAAGGCCATAAAGGCAATGTATAATGACGACATACCACTACAACACAAGGTGGATAGTTTCTTGTTTGCATACCAGAATGCGACACATGCAGTAACCAACCAAGCTCCAGCCGTACTGTTCTTCAACCGAAGGCTAAGATGTCGCCTGGATTTGCTCAAACCAAACATAAGACGAGATGTTGAGGATAAGCATTTCCAGCACATAAATGAGAAGCCAACCCGGAGCTTCAAGGTAGGGCAACCACTCTTGGCCCGCGACTACCGAACAGAAAAATGGCAGCCAGGAACGATATGCACACAGCAGAGACTACTAATGTACACAGTGGACGTTGGAGAGAGCATTGTGAGGCGCCATGCTGACCAGATTCTAGAGTCACAGGAACAAGCCAAACCCGTGGCACGAGAAGGTGCACCTGGTAATCAACCTGAAGTACAGATTGCGTCTACCTCAGAAGCAGTGGTATTGGAAGCTGACGAACCAACCAGTGACCATGAACCAGAATCAGCTTCGCCGCAAGAACAGGATACTCGAGAAAGGCGCTATCCAGTCAGGATCAGGAAGCCTCCTCAAAGACTGAACTTATAAATGATTATTTCAGTTGATGTATATAATATCCAGAAAGTTGTAATTAGTTATTATTTAGTTGTTAAATGAATGTTATGTACTGTTTATCTAAAAGGGGAGGAATTGTTGTGTATGTACCTTTAAGGGAAGAACTGGTTTTAGACTGCAGTACCGGCAATGACCACCCCTGTATAAAAGGCCCTAGCAGGCTTCTGTATTTCAGTCTGACGTTGCCCTCCTGTTCAGTAAAGTACCTGTTAAACTGTTCTCCCGAAGTCCGTGTATTATTGAGGTGCGGACTTTACACTTAGACTTGGGTGTACAGGGCACAATTTCAAAACTTGCAGATGACACAAAAATTGGAAGTATAGTGAACAGTGAGGAGAATAGTGATAGACTTCAAGAGGACATAGACAGGCTGCTGGAGTGGGCGGACACGTGGCAGATGAAATTTAACACAGAAAATATGAAGTGATACATTTTGGTAGGAAGAGCGAGGAGATGCACTGTGGGAGCACATTCACCACACAGACTGCAGTGGTTCCAGAAAGTGGCTCACCACCACCTTCGAGGGCAATTAGGGATGGGCAATAAATGCTGGCCTTGCCAGCGATGCCCACATCCCATGAACAAATAAAAAAAGTATCCCATTTCTAGTACAAAATCAGGTAGATATATAGACCGATATCCCAAAAATCACATTCTGTTACACATAAAGTACACCATAAACCCCGCCAGAAACAGGATGAAATTCCCTGAGATCACAAACAGTAAAATGATGGATTTCCTTCAGTTCTCCGTCTCTGGGGCTCTCCCCACTGCTGTGACCACGGAGTCTCCGGCGGGCTCTGCTGGCCACTAAAATGTGTCTGACTGTTAAAGTATTGAGCAGCAGAATCAGAACAAATGGGACACGGGGTGAGAATATGATGAAGGAGTTCAATTGCTCCCCAGACCCATGGCTGACGAGCATTTTCTACTACATAGCAAAACCAGGGGAGGTTGTAAAGTACATACCAACCAGTGAACATAAAATACCAACTGATGTTCCTTAAACTGCTCAGCACAGTCACTGTTCCCAGAACCACAGCCGCCGTTTTCTTGGTGCAATATTTAGTTTTCAGCTTTTGGCAACAAATGGCCACAAATCGATCAAAGGTGAAAGTGACGGTGAACCAGACAGAACAATCTCACTGCAAAAAGCAGGACGGTGTGGATATTACACACGGGGATGAACCGCCGGAAAGGAAACTGATTCTCATAACGAATCAGAATCTGCCTCAATATCAGGTCGATGATAACGACCAGTAGATCCGCCACTGCCATTGCCACCAGGAACCAAGTGACACATTTGGAGAGACTGCACTTTCCCCGAGACAGAGAGTGAAATCAACAGGAAAATTGTACATCAGGCTGGGATCCCCCTGTAAATATTAGTATCATCTCTAGATCTCCTGCAAATACAGACTCACTCCCAGGGAACCATTGTAAATTCAATCTCACACCCGAAGACCCCCGTAAATATATCTCCCATCCCGGGTACTGGTATAGGCATAATAGAAGGATGTTCTTGCCATGGAAGGAGTTCAGCGAAGATTCACCAGGCTGATACCTGGGATGGCAGGAATGACGTATGAGGAGAGATTGGGTCGATTGGGCTTGTACTCGCTGGAATTTAGAAGAATGAGAGGGGATCTCATTGAAACTTATAAAATTCTAACACGACTAGACAGACGAGATGCAGGAAGGATGTTCCCAATGGTCGGGGAGTCCAGAACCAGGGGTCACAGTCTAAGGATAGGGGGTAAGCCATTTAGGACAGAGACGAGGAGGAAAACCACAAGTGAGCTGCTTTGTCCTGGATGGTGTCGAGCTTCTTGAGGGTTGTTGGAGTTGCACTTATCCAGGCAAGTGGAGAGTATTCCATCACACTCCTGACTTGTGCCTTGTAGATAGTGGAAAGGTTTTGGGGAGTCAGGAGGTGAGACACTCGCTGAAGAATACCTAGCCACTGACCTGCTTTTGTTGCCACAGTATTTATGTGGCTGGTCCAGTTAAATTTCTGGTCAATGGTGACCCATAAGAACATAAAAAGTAGGAGCAGGAGTCGGCCATTTGGCCCTTCGAGCCTGCTCCGCCATTCAGTATGATCATGGCTAACCTTCTACCTCATCTCCACTTTCCTGCACTATCCCCATATCCCTTGATTCCCTGAATATTCAAAAACCTATCGATCTCTGTCTTGAACATACTCAATGACTCAGTGTGGTAAACCACTGTTATACCTGCCTGTGTGGGTGTTTGTATTCCACTGTGTACATGTCTGTACATGCCTCGGCTGACTCCTCCCACGAGTCCAGGTATAAAGGTGACTGCTCCACAGTCCCTCTGTATTCTGGACTGGTCGACCACTCGAGGCACACCTTCATTCTCTTGTTAATAAAAGCCTGTTAGTTACTCGCTTAACCTCAGTCTTTTGAGTAATTAATAGCGCATCAATTTTATTAACAAGATTTTTTTATAATGGAGAAGATCCTCACACCAGCATGCCTGGACTTAGACCATCGGGAGGCGGACGCATCCACCAAGTTTGCTCACTGGCTTAGGTGCTTTGAAAGATTCCTGATCGCCTCCGCCGCAACAGTCAAATCGGATGAGGACAAACTGGATGTCCTGACCTCCAAAGTGAACCACCGAGCGTACTCGGTCATCCAGGACGCGACCTCGTACACGGCTGCTCTCAAGCTCCTCAAGGACCAGTACACGTGCCCAGTGAACGAGATGTACGCCAGGCACCTCCTGGGGAGTCGTAAACAACAACCTGGGGAATCGACCGAGGAATACCTTCAGGCACTGTCTGTGCTTGGCCGGGCCTGTGGTTGTAAGGATGTAAAGGCCGCCGTGTACACAGAGGAACTTATCCGGGACGCTTTTGTAGCGGGCCACGGGTCCAATTACACCCGACAGCGACTGTTGGAGCAGAGTGACCTCGACCTCAACAAGGCCTCTGAACTCGCACTATCATTGGACGCAGCCTACCGGGGTATGGATGCCTACTCCTCTGCACCGTGGACGCCGCGGGGAACGACAGCCTGGGACACGATAGGACCGTCTCATAGCGCCGTGCCACCCCAGCCACATCCCAGCAACGGCCCAACTACCGCAGCAGTGTCCCAAGGCCAGAAATGCTACTTCTGTGACCAGGCCAAACACCCCAGAGCACGCTGCCCGGCGAAAAATGCGATCTGCTCAGGCTGCGGGAAGAAGGGACACTACGCCAAAGCCACCCCGAACCCCAGCAGCGCCGCGTGTGGGCCGTGCGGGCCGCCATCTTGGGCCTCCCCAGCCATGTGCGAACCACCGGAACAGCAGCCATTTTGGACGCCTCCAGCCACATGGGGATCATGGACGCCGCCATCTTGGACGCCAGCCGGGACGCAGCAGGCCCCCAACACCGCCTCATCTGATACCCGCAGCGACACACCGACCCCTACGCTGGCCTCCGTTACGCTGGACCAAGCGAGAGCGCACCAACTGGCCCGGTCCACAATGGACATTAAGGTAAATGGTTACGAAACAACCTGCCTTTTTGACTCTGGGAGCACGGAGAGCTTCATCCACCCCGACACGGTGCGGCGTTGCTCTCTCCCAGTCCTGCCTGCGCACCAGCGGATTTCTATGGCCTCCGAGTCCCAGTCGGCGGACATTGGCGGCTACTGCGTGGTGACACTCTTAGTAGACGGGACTGTGTACGATAATTTTAAACTTCTGGTCCTGCCCCACCTCTGCGCTGCCGTTCTACTGGGGTTAGATTTTCAGTGCCACCTTAAAAGTGTTACGATGGCGTACGGTGGACCCCTCCCCCCACTCACAGTCCGCAGCCAGCAGCTTCCAAATTGCCCGCCGCGCACCAGGTGCAACCTCGCCACACTCAGAGTCACCCCCCCCCCACTGTTTGCTAACCTCACCCCCGACTGTAAGCCCATCGCCACAAAAAGCAGGCGATAGTGTGCCGGGGACAGGGTTTTCATTAAAACCGAAGTGGAGCGGCTCCTGAAGGAGGGGATTATTGAGGGCAGCACCAGCCCCTGGCGAGCCCAGGTTGTGATCGTTAAGACTGGCGAGAAGCAGCGCCTGGTCATCGACTACAGCCAGACAATAAATCGCTACACCCTGCTGGACGCTTACCCACTCCCCCGCATAGCTGATATGGTCAACCAGATCGCGCAGTACCACGTCTTCTCGACCATTGACCTGAAATCGGCGTACCACCAACTCCCTATCCGCCCTGAGGACCGCCAGTATACTGCCTTTGAGGCAAACGGCCGCCTCTATCACTTCCTTAGGGTTCCCTTTGGCGTCACCAACGGGGTCTCCGTCTTCCAAAGGGAGATGGACCGGATGGTCGATCAAAATGCGTTGCAGGCCACTTTCCCATATCTGGACAATGTGACCATCTGCGGCCATGACTTGCAGGACCATGACGCAAACCTCGAAAAATTCCTCTGCACCGCCCAACTCCTGAACCTGACGTATAACAAGGAGAAGTGCATATTCCGCACAACCCGCCTCGCCATCCTTGGCTGTGTTGTGGAACACGGAGTCATCGGTCCCGACCCCGACCGGATGCGTCCCCTTATGGAACTCCCACTGCCCCACTGCCTCAAGGCCCTGAAGAGGTGCCTAGGGTTTTTCTCCTATTACGCCCAGTGGGTCCCCTACTATGCGGACAAGGCCCGTCCGCTGATCAAGTCCATCTCTTTTCCCTTGACGGCAGAGGCCCACTTAGCCTTCCACCGTATCAAGGAAGACATTGCCAAAGCCACCATGCACGCAGTGGACGAATCCATCCCCTTCCAGGTGGAAAGCGACGCGTCCGACTTTGCCCTGGCCGCTACCCTTAATCAGGCGGGGAGACCCGTGGCCTTCTTTTCACGAACCCTCCAGGGCCCGGAGACCAGACACTCCGCTGTTGAGAAGGAGGCCCAGGCTATTGTGGAGGCTGTGCGTCATTGGAGGCACTACCTGGCCGGAAAACGATTTACCCTGCTCACTGACCAGCGTTCAGTTGCTTTTATGTTTAACAACAAGCAGAGGGGCAAAATCAAAAACGACAAGATCTTGAGGTGGAGAATCGAACTTTCCACCTACAATTACGAGATCTTGTACCGGCCCGGGAAGCTCAATGAACCCCCCGGATGCTCTATCGCGTGGCACCTGCGCCAGCGCGCAGATCGATAGACTGCGGGCCCTCCACAATGACCTCTGCCACCCGGGGGTCACCAGGTTCTTCCACTTCATCAAGGCCCGCAACCCGCCTTACTCCATTGAGGAGGTCAGGACCATGACCAGGAACTGCCAAGTCTGCGCTGAGTGCAAACCGCACTTTTATAGGCCAGACAGGGCTCACCTGATAAAAGCCACTCGCCCCTTCGAGCGCCTGAGCGTTGATTTTAAAGGGCCTCTCCCCTCCTCCGACCGCAATGTGTACTTCCTCAACATTATTGATGAGTACTCCCATTTCCCGTTCGCCATCCCCTGCCCGGACATGACCAGTGCCACGGTCATTAAATGTCTGAACGACCTCTTCACCCTGTTTGGTTTCCCCAGCTATATCCATAGCGACCGGGGCTCATCGTTTATGAGCGACGAACTCCGCCAGTACCTGCTCGCTAGGGGTATTACCACAAGCAGGACCACCAGTTACAACCCCCGGGGGAACGGACAGGTGGAAAGAGAGAATGCGACAGTTTGGAAGGCCGCCCTGCTAGCCTTAAAGTCTAGGGGCCTTCCGACCTCCCGCTGGCAGGATGTGCTCCCCGATGCACTCCACTCTATTCGGTCACTGCTCTGCACTGCCACTAATGCCACCCCTCATGAGAAAATGTTTGTCTTCCCAAGGAAGTCCACATCGGGGACATCGCTACCGCCATGGCTGACGTCCCCAGGGCCGGTCCTACTGAGAAGACACGTGAGGACCCATAAAATGGACCCCCTGGTCGAGAGGGTCGACCTCCTCCACGCCAACCCCCAGTATGCTTACATTGCGTACCCGGGCGGGCGGGAGGACACAGTCTCCATACGAGACCTCGCACCCTCGGGGCCCCAGTAACCTCTGGGGCAGAGAATTCCAAAGATTCACCACCCTCTGAGTGAAGAAGTTTCTCCTCATCTCAGTCCTAAATGGCCGACCCCTTATTCTGAGACTGTGACCCCTGGTTCTAGACTCCCCAGCCAGGGGAAACATTCTCCCCGCATCTACCATGTCAAAGCCCTGTAAGAATTTTGTATGTTTCAATGAGAACACCTCTCATTCTTCTAAACTCTAGAGAATAGCGGCCTAGTCTACTCAATCTCTGCTCATAGGACAATACCCCCATCACAGGAACCAGTCTGGTGAACCTTTGTTGCACTCCCCCTCTGGCAAGTATCCTTCCTTAGGTAAGGAGACCAAAACTGTACACAATATTCCAGGTGTGGTCTCACCAGGGCCCTATATAATTGCAGTAAGATGTCTTTACTTGTATACTCAAATCCTCTTGTAATAAAGGCCAACATACCATTTGTTTTCCTAATTGTTTGCTGTACCTGCACGTTAACTTTCAGTGATTCGTGTACAAGGACACCCAGGTCCCCCTGAACACCAACACTTCCCAATCTCTCACCATTTAAAAAATACTCTGCTTTTCTATTTTTCTCAACTGAGGATTCCCCTTTACTGTGGTTGACACAGCCCTCGACCGTGTCTATTCTATCTCCCGCACTTCTGCCCTCACCCCTGCCCCTCCCTCCCGGAACCACTGTTAAGCTAGGTGTTAATCCAATATTGCTGTACCAATGATTCGCAAGGCATGATGGACTACTTGACATGCAGTGAATAGTTTAAATGTAAAAACTGATGCAGGACTGTGGGAATGCAGTACAAATAGATAAGAAAGAACAGAAACAGAATGTTTATAGAACAGAGTAGAGACAGTCTCAGGGCTGAATTTTGTTGAAAGCTAAAGTGAATTTTAAACAGAACTCTGTAAAAAGAAACAAATGACTTGTGTAGCGTGTGATCGCCTAGTTTTCTGTATTCTCATGATGACTTGCAATTTATGAAAATGTATAAATATTGTAGCCCCGTGAGTCTCGGGGTGCACTCTAGGGGAGACTTCCTTGTGTGCAATCAAAAGGGGTTTCTCAGAGTCAAGTCCAGTATCGGTTATCGGAATAAAACTTTACTTATTTTACAGTTTCTGACTTTGTGTATTACTGAGAAAGTGACAATAGACTGACCGCCGTGTTTAGTCCCCTAAAGCAGCGAACCCTGATACCCCAAGTTAGGGGTAGATCCTCCTCACAGAAGCGAGGGGTTAACACCACGATAGAGTTCCCCTTGTCCTCACCTTTCACCCCACCAGCCTTCACATTTAGCGGATCATCCTTGCCATTTCCGCCACCTCCAGCGTGATCCCACCACCAAACGCATCTTCCCCTCACCTCCCCTTTCAGCATTCCATAGGGACCGCTCCCTCCGCGACACCCTAGTCCACTCCTCCACCACCACCAGCACCCCTTCCCCTTCGCCCGGCACCTTCCCGTGCAAGCGCAGGAGATGCAACACATGTCCTTATACTTCCTCCCTTCCCACTGTCCAGGGCCCCAAACACTCCTTCCAGGTGAAACAGCGATTTACTTGTACTTCCTGCAATTTGGAATACTGTATTCGCTGCTCACGATGTGGTCTCCTCTACATTGGGGAGACCAAAAGCAGATTGGGTGACCGCTTTGCGCAACACCTCCGTTCAGTCCGTAAGGCGGACCCCGAGCTCCTGGTGGCCTGTCCCTTTAATTCACCACTCCATTCCAACTCAGACCTCACCGTCCTTGGCCTCTTGCATTGTTCCACGGAAGCTCAGCGTAAGCTCGAGGAACAGCACCTCATTTTTCAATTAGGCACTCTACAGCCCTCTGGACTCAACACAGAGTTACATAGAACCATAGAAGATAGGAGCAGGAGTAGGCCATTCGGCTCCTCGAGCCTGTTCCGCCATTTAATGAGATCATGGCTGATCATCCAAATTCAGTACCCTGTGCCTGCTTTCTCCCCATATCCCTTGATCCCTTTAGCCTTAAGAAATATATCTAACTCCTTCTTGAATATATTCAACAAGTTGGCCTCAACTGCCTTCTGTGGTAGAGAATTCCACAGGTTCACCACTCTCTGGGTGAAGAAATTCCTCCTCATCTCAGTCATAAATGGCTTACCCCTTATCCTTAGACTGTGACCCCTGGTTCTGGACTCCCCCGCCATCGGGAACATCCTTCCTGCATTTAGTCTGTCTAGTCCCATTAGAATTTTATAAGTTTCAATGAGATTACCTCTCATTCTTCTAAACTCTAGCGAATATAAGCCTAATCGACCCAATCTCTCTGCATACGTCATTCCTGCCATCCCAGGTATCAGTCTGGTGAATCTTCGCTGCACTCCCTCCATGGCAAGAACATCCTTCCTCAGATAAGGCGACCAAAACTGCACACAATACTCAAGGTGTGGTCTCACCAAGGCCCTGTACAGCTGCAGCAAGACATCCTTGCTCCTGTACTCGAATCCTCTCGCTATGAAGGCCAACATACCATTTGCCTTCTTAACCGCCTGCTGCACCTGCATGCTTACCTTCAGCGACTGGTGCACAAGGACAACCAGGTCTCGTTGCACTTCCCCTTTTCCCAATCCATTGCTGTTCAGATAATAATCTGTCTTCCTGTTTTTGCCACCAAAGTGGATAACCTCGCATTTATCCACATTATACTGCATCTGCCATGCCTCTGCCCAATCACCCAACCTGTCCAAATCACACTAGAGTTTCTCTGCATCCTCCTCACAGCACATACGCCCACCCAGCTTTGTGTCATCTGCAAACTTGAAGATATTACATCTAGTTCCCTCGTCTAGATCATTAATATATATTGTGAATAGCTGGGGTACTCGCACTGATCCCTGCGGTACCCCACTAGTCATTGCCTGCCACTCGGAAAAAGTGCCGTTTATTCCAACTCTTTGCTTTCTGTCTGCCAACCAGTTCTCTATCCAAGTCAATACCTTGCCCCCAATCCCATGTGCCTTAACTTTACATGCTAATCTCTTATGCGGGATCTTTTCGAAAGCCTTCTGAAAGTCCAAATACACCACATCCACTTCTTCTCCCATATCTATTCTACCAATAACATCCTCAAAAAATTCCAGTAGATTAGTCAAGCATGATTTACCTTTTGTAAATCCATGTTCAATTTGTCCGATCCTGTCACTGTTTTCCAAGTGCTCTGTTATTACATCTTTTGTAATGGACTCTAGCATTTTCCCCACTACCGATGTCAGGCTTACCAGCCTATAATTCCCCATTTTCTCTCTACCACCTTTTTTAAATAGTGGGGTAACATTAGCTACCCTCCAATCCATGGGAACTATTCCAGAGTCTATAGAATTTTGGGAGATGACCACCAATGCATCTACTATTTCTAGGGCCACTTCCTTAAGTACCCTAGGATGTAGATTATCAGGCCCTGGGGATTTATCGGCCTTTAATGCCATCAATTTCCCTAACACCATTTCCCTACAAATACTGATTTCATTCAATTCCTCCCTCTCATTAGACCCTATGTTCCCCGACATCTTTGGAAGGTTATTTGTGTCCTCCTTTGTGAGGACAGAACCAAAGTTTGTATTTAATTGGTTGCCATTTCTTTGTTCCCCATTATAAATTCCCCTGATTCTGACTGCAAGGGACCTACGCTTAACTTCACCAATCTTTTTCTCTTCACATACCTATAGAAGCTTTTACAGTCAGTTTTTATGTTCCCTGAAAGCTTACTCTCATACTTTATTTCCCCCTTCTTCATTAATCCCTTTGTCCTCCTTTGCTGAATCCTAAACTGCTCCCAATCCTCATGTTTGTTGCTTTTTCTGGCCAACTTATATCTCCTCTCCTTGGATCTTATGCTATCCCTAATTTCCCTTGTTAGCCATGATTGAGTCACCTTTTTTGTTTTATTTTTATGCCAAACAGGGATGAACAAATTCTGTAGTTCATCCATGCGATCTTTAAATGTTTGCCATTGCCTATCCACCGTCAACCCTTTAAGTAACATTCCCCAATCCATCCTAACCAACTCGCGCCTCATACCTTTGTAGTTTCCTTTATTTAAATTCAGGACCCTAGTCTCTAAGTCAATTACTTCACTCTCCATCTTAATGAAGAATTCTATCATATTATGATCGCTCCTCCCCAAGGGGCCTCTCACAACAAGATTGCTAATTAATCCTTTCTCATTACATAATACCCAGTCTAAGATGGCCTGATCTCTAGTTGATTCCTCGACATATTGGTCCAGGAAACCATCCCGTATACACTCTAGGAATTCCTCCTCCACAGTATTGTTATTAATTTGGTTAGCCCAATCTATATGTAGATTAAAGTCACCCATGATAACCCATATTGCACGCATCTCTAATTTCCCATTTAATGCCATCCCCAACATCAGCATTACTGTTTGGGGGTCTGTATACAGCTCCCACTAACGTTTTCTGCCCCTTGGTATTTCTCAGCTATACCAATTTAGATTCCACATCATCAGAGCTAATATCGTTCCTTACTATTGTGTTAATCTCCTCTTTAACCAGCAATGCTACCCCACCTCCTTTTCCTTTTTGCCTGTCCTTCCTGAATATTGAATACCCCTGGGTGTTGAATTCCCAGCCTTGGTCACCCTGGAACCATGTCTCCGCAATTCCAATTACATCATATCTGTTTACATCTATTTGCACAGCTAATTCATCCACCTTATTATGAATGCTCCTCGCATTAAGACACAAAGGCCTAGAAATTCAATGGGCTGCGCCACCCGTTAGCACTTAGTGGGTTTTATACCACTGGCCATGCCTCCCGCTAAATTTAGCGCAACGCTACTAGCGGCGCTAGCCGTTCGCGCTGCGCCGCTACCGATGACGTCATCGGTGTGAGCAGCGCCCCACTACCGCCCCGATCGCGAAATTTGGTAGTGCCCCCTGCTTTAACGCCGGTCGCAATTTGCGACCAGTTCAGGGGGGCCTACCTCCGGCGATAGAGGCGCTGAGATGCGGGGCGGCCATTTTTTTTGCTGGCCGCCTGCCAGCACCTCTGCGCGCCGCCGTCCCCGGCCTCCTGAGCCCCCCCCCCACATTGTGCCGGCTGTGTCCCAAGAGCCCGGCACTTCTCCTCGGTGCCGGGCTCTTTTGCCGGCACTCGCGATCGCCGATCGTGCTGCAGCAGGCCCCTCCCCTTTAAGAAGGGGAGGAAGGTCTGCAGTACCACAGTGCGCCGTTTCGCAGCGTGTGGCGCTGCGGCACGTTGCGCTACAATTTTCAGTTGCAGCGCCCCAAGAGGGATGCGCTGAAACTGAATTACCGGCGGGCGGCCACGACTCCTTCTGGGGCGGTACTTCCGGCGCCCTGGCGAGACTGGCGCCCCGTTGTGAATTTCTAGGCGAAAGCCTTCAGTCTTGTCTTTTTAACACTCTTTGTCCTTTTAGAATTATTATTTACTGTAGCCCTGTTTGATTTACACCCTTGATTTCTCTGCCTTCCACTTTTGCTTTTCTCCTTCCTGTCTTTTGTTTCTATCCTTGCTTCCCTTTCCTCTGTCTCCCTGCACAGGTTCCCAACCCCCTGCCATTTTAGTTTAAACCCTCCCCAACAGCACTAGCAAACACTCCCCGCAGGACATCGGTCCCGGTCCTGCCCAGGTGCAAACCGTCCAGTTTGTACTGGTCCCACCTCCCCCAGAACCGGTTCCAATGTCCCAGGAATGTGAATCCCTCCCCCTTGCACCATTCCGCTAGCCACGTATTCATCTGAAATATCCTTCTATTTCTACTCTGACTAGCACGTGGCACTGGTAGCAATCCTGAGATTACTACCTTTGAGGTCCTATTTTTTAATTTACCTCCTAACTCCCTATATTCAGCTTTTAGGACCTCATCCCATTTTTTACCTATATCGTTGGTACCTATATGCACCATGACAACTGGTTGTTCACCCTCCCCCTCCAGAATGCCCTGCAGCCGCCCCGAGACATCCTTAACCCTTGCACCAGGGAGGCAACATACCATCCTGGAGTCTCGTTTGCGGCTGCAGAAACACCTATCTATTCCTCTTACAATAGAATCCCCTATCACTTTTGCTCTCCCACTCTTTTTCCTCCTGTCCTGTGCAGCAGAACCACCCATGGTGCCAAGAAGTTGGCTGCTGCTGCCTTCCCCCGATAAGCCATCCCCCTCAAAAATATCCAAAGTTGTATATCTGTTTGAGAGAGGGATGGCCACAGGGGATCTCTGCACTACCTGCCTGCGCCTACTACTCTGCCTGGTAGTCACCCATTCCCTTCCTGCCTGTGCAGCCTTTACCTGCGGTATGACCAACTCCCTAAATGTACTATCCACGATGTCCTCAGCATCGCGAAAGCTCCAGTAAGGATCCATTCACAGCTCCAGCGCCACAATGCAGTCTGTCAGTAGCTGCAGCTGGATACACTTCCCGCACACATGGTCGTCAGGGACACAGAAAGTGTCCCTGATTTCCCACATAGCGCAGGAGGAGCATGCCACGGGGCTGAGCTGTCCTGCCATGACTTAACCTTTAATTAACTTAAATTAAATTGAATCAAATCAATACCACTAATTACACTACAATTAAATGATATTCTCAAGGGCCCTTGGTTACTAGCACTCCCCAATACACAACAGAGACCTTAGAAACTATAGCCACAAAAATTAAGACCTTCTAAACTTTATAAACTATTAATCTTAACTGTCAAACTATAGAGTAGTAGAAATACTCAACTGGCCGTACTCACCTAATCAGCTGCTTCCTCTTGCCCGCGTCACTTTTTGAATCGTGACGTGGCTCCGGAACACCGCCGCTGGTCTGTGAGATTGGTAAGCCTCTGTAAAAAAGCCCGCGAAAGTGAGTTTAAGTACTCACTGTACCGCAGCTCTCTACTCCTCCCGACACTGGCCTCTGTAAAAAAGCCCGCGAAAGTGAGTTTAAGTGCTCACTGTACTGCCGCTCTCTGCTCCTCCCGACACTGGCCACTGGAGTTCACCAATTTCAGATCACAACCTCGGCCCCTATCACATATATATACATTTTTTATAATTTTTTTGTCCATACTTTTGTTTGGCCTTTTTTTCTTCCCTCCCACATGGCAGCCGTCCTTCATTCTGCCAGCGCAATTCACACTTCATCTAGAGCCATCCTTTGTTCCTTAACCTGTCCCATTACCACCTCCTCTGGCCTTGAATATCTCTCAATGTCTCTTAATGTCTCTTAATCTCTCCCGCTTTCTATCCTAACACTGACCTTCCCTTTTGTTCTTTCATCCCCTCCCCCTTTTCCCAGCCCCTAACTTGCTTCACAACCTATTCCTTTTCCTGCTTTTTTCCAGTTCTGACAAAAGGCCATCGACCTGAAATGTTGACTCTGTTTCTCTCTCCATGGATGCTGCCCTGGCCTGCTGAGTTTTTCCAGCGTTTTCTGTTTTTATTGTGAATTGCTTTTATCACTGAGCTCCGGCAGATTGGACACCCCCGGGCTCAGTCCTACGCCCCCGCTTACATTTTCCCACCCAGCTGCACCGCAGTCCATTACAATACAGAGCAAAGCCCCCAAAACTCAGCCGTCCACATTCCGAGCCGGTCACACATCGCCCTGTGATTGGTCACCTCCAGTGCCTCGTGCTCCACCAATGCCTCGACTATAAGATTTTTATCCTCATGCTCAAGTCGGTCCATGACCTCGCCCCTCCCTATCTCTGTAATCTCCCCATGACCCACAAACCTCCAGTAAATCTGCGTCCCTCCAACTACCCTCTTTCGTGTATGTCCATCTCCCTTCACCCCACAATCGGTGATCGTGGCTTGAGTGGGCTAAGTCCTAAGCTCTGGAATTCACTCCGGAGACATCTAGGCCTCTCCACCTCTCTCTCCTCCTTCATGACCCTCCTTAAAAGCTATGTCTTTGACCAAGCATATAGTCACTCTCCCTATTGTCTCCTCCCATGGCACTGACCCAATTATTACTAATCACGCTCATGCCAAGGTCTTGCGACAATTTCCTCACGGCACTACATAAATGCAAGTTGTTGTTATCATTGCCTGCTCCATTGTAAATTGCTGCAGCAGAATTGTGATTTGAGACCCGATATAATATCTGGAAGGATAGATTGTTGCTGACGGATCCAAGGCCATTCTCTGTAATGCTGAAAGTTCTGATGATGTTGCTTCTACCGCATCCTTTCAGCTAACTGGGCTCAACCATCAAAATAACTTTCACTAATCCTGATGCAACCATTTCAATAAGCGTCTTGACAAATTCGAGAACATTGTATTACGTCATCAGATGAAAACGTCACTGGAGACGGAAGAAGAGACAAACGTTTCAAATGGTGACTGGGTGGGCATTGGGTCCAGGCTTTCTGAGCAGTTTCATTGAGCCATATATCCTAGCGTTGCCCTATTGCCGAAGTAGTGCACAATTGTAACAACTATTAACACGTTTCACTGCAAATGAACAGAGCTTATAGTCACATCACTAACACATAAGACGCATTGAATGCTTCGGGAAATTATTGCAGGTTTATTTCTCACACCCAGTGACCTGTTTGGAATATGTATCAAACATTGTATTGTTTATCTCTGAAATGAATCTTAAATTAACAATTTTGTCAGGCTTATCGGTCTGTAATTCCTGATCGGGGGGCAGTACTGTGTGGCGGGGGCAGGTTGGTAGAGGACCTTTGTCTTACGGATGTTTAGTGTAAGACCCATGCTCTCATACGCTTTGGTGAATGTGTTGACGATGGTTTGGAGTTCGACCTCCGAGTGAGTGCAGATGCAAGCATTGTCAGCATACTGTAATTTGACGACAGAGGATGGGACGACCTTGGATCTGGACTGGAGGCATCGGAGGTTGAACAGTTTCCCGTTTGTTCTGTAAATTAGCTCCACTCCAGTGGGGAGCTTACTGAGGGTGAGATGGAGCATTGCAGCAAGGAAGATCGAGCAGAGCGTTGGTGTGATGACACAGCCTTGCTTGACCCCGGTCCGTATGAGAATTGGTTCTGTGGTGGAACCATTGATCAGGATCACGGCTTGCATGTTGTTGTGAAGCAGGCAGAGGATGGTGACAAACTTTTGAGGGCTTTGACCACACTCGTTCAGCTCCGATGGATGGGTCACATCGTCCGCATGCCCAATACGAGACTCCCAAAACAAGCGCTCTACTCGGAGCTCCGACACGGCAAGAGAGCCCCAGGTGGGCAGAGGAAACACTTCAAGGACACCCTCAAAGCCTCCTTGAAAAAGTGCAACATCCCCACCGACACCTAGGAATCCCTGGCCCAAGACCGCACAAAGTGGAGGAGAAGCATCCGGGAAGGCGCCGAACACCTCGAGTCTCTTCGCCGGGAGCAAGCGGAAGCCAAGCGCAAGCAGCGCAAGGAGCGCACGTCAACCCAAGCACCTCACCCACCCGCCCCTTCAACCATCGTCTGCCCCACCTGTGACAGAGACTGTAGGTCCCGCATTGGACTAACCAGTCACCTGAGAACTCATTTTTAATGTGGAAGCAAGTCATCCTTGGTTCCGAGGGACTGCCTAAGAAGAAGAAGAAGTGACTACACTTCAAAAGAACTTCATTGGCTTTGGGACGTCCAGTGGTCGTGAAAGGCGGTATAGAAATGGAAGTCTTTCTTTGTCTTTCTTTCCGTGTAGCTAAATTGCTACCAGTTTTGGATGATCCAGTTTATTTTAATCGGCTGGAACATAACACTGGCAATTAATCTGTGCTAATAGACTCACTAAAAGAACCCACAAGATGGCTGTTTTGGGAAATAGGATTTGGGTTGAGGCACTTCGATGTTGCATTTTGTTGTGCTGCGCCTGATGTAGACAAAAAGGGGAAGCATTTTAACCTAAATAAGGGTGGGTTGGGGGCGTGAGGCCTCCGATCCCCCTCCGCCATCCCTGTTCCTCCGGCCCCCGTCTCTAAATAAATAACTCAAAATCAAGGCGGATAAATCACCTGGACCTGATGGCTTACATCCTAGGGTCTTGAGGGAAGTGGCGGTAGGGATTGTGGATGCATTGGTAATAATTTTCCAAAACTCCCTGGACTCGGCAAAGGTCCCGGCAGACTGGAAAACTGCTAATGTAACACCCTTATTTAAAAAGGGCAGTAGACAGAAGGCTGGAAACTATAGACCGATTAGCATAACATCTGTGGTAGGTAAAATTTTGGAGTCCATTATTAAGGAGACAGTAACAGGACATTTGGATAATCATAATTTAATAGGACAAAGTCAGCATGGTTTTATGAAGGGGAAGTCATCACAGAATCACAGAAACAGAATCACAGAAACCCCACAGTGCAGATAGAGGCCATTTCGGCCCATCGAGCCTGCACCGACACATATCCCACCTGATCCCTGTAACCCCTACACCAACACATATCCCACCCTATCCCCGTAACCCCACGTATTTAATCCCCCTAACACTAAGGGTCAATTTATCATAGCCAATCAACCTAACCCACACATCTTTAGACATGTTTGACAAATTTGCTGGAGTTCTTTGAGGAAGTAACGTATAGGGTGGATAAAGGGGAACCAGTGGACGTAGTGTATTTAGACTTCCAAAAGTCATTTGACAAGGTGCCACACAAAAGATTATTGCTTAAGATAAAAAATCACGGGATTGGGGGTAATATTCTGGCATGGATAGAGGATTGGCTATCTAACAGAAGGCAGAGAGTTGGGATAAATGGTTCATTCTCAGACTGGCAATCAGTAACTAGTGGTGTTCCGCAGGGGTCAGTGCTGGGTCCCCAACTCTTTACAATCTATATTAACGATTTGGAGGAGGGGACCGAGTGTAACATATCAAAGTTTGCAGATGATACTAAGATGGGAGGGAAAGTAGTGAGTGAGGAGGACATAAAAAACCTGGAAGGGGACATCGACAGGCTAAGTAAGTGGGCAGAGATTTGGCAGATGGAATACAATACTGGAAAGTGTGAGGTTATGCACTTTGGCAGGAAAAATCGTAGAGCAGGTTATTATCTTAATGGCAAGAAACTGGAAAGTACTGAAGTACAAAGGGATCTGGGGGTCCTGGTGCACGAAACTCAAAAGGTTAGTATGCAGGTGCAGCAAGTGATTAAGAAGGCCAATGGAATGTTGGCTTTCATTGCTAGGGGGATAGAATATAAAAATAGGGAGGTATTGCTTCAGTTGTACAAGGTATTGGTGAGACCGCACCTGGAATACTGCATACAGTTTTGGTGTCCATACTTAAGAAAGGACATACTTGCTCTCGAGTCAGTACAAAGAAGGTTCACTCGGTTAATCCCGGGGATGAGGGGATGGACATATGAGGAGAGGTTGAGTAGATTGGGACTCTACTCATTGGAGTTCAGAAGAATGAGAGGCGATCTTATTGAAACATATAAGATTGTGAAGGGGTCGGATCGGGTGGATGCGGGGAAGATGTTCCCGATGATGGGTGAAACTAGAACTAGGGGGCATAGTCTTAGAATAAGGGGCTGCTCTTTCAAAACTGAGATGAGGAGGAACTACTTCACTCAGAGGGTGGTAGGTCCATGGAATATGCTGCCCCAAAAAGCGGTAGAAGCTACATCATTACATAAATTTAAAACAGAAATAGACAGTTTCCTAGAAGTAAAGGGAATTAAGGGTTACGGGGAGCGGGCAGGAATTTGGACATGAGTCTAGGTTCGGATCGGTCATGGCCCTGTGGGTAGCGGAGCGGGCCCAAGGGCCGTGTAGCCTGATCCTGCTCCTATTTCATGTGTCTAATTCTGTTAGATTCAGCAGATGGTTCTGTGATAGTGGATTGGCGGTTAGGATCAGATCAGCCATGATCTTATTGAATGGCGGAGCAGGCTCGAGGGGCCGATTGGCCTACTCCTGCTCCTATTTCTTATGTTCTTATGTTCTTATGTAGAAGAAATTCCTCCTCATCTCAGTTCTAAAAGGGCGACCCTTTATTCTTAGACTGTGCCCCCAAGTTCTAGATTTTACCACGAGGGGAAACATCCTCTCTGCATCTACCCTGTCAAGCCCCCTCAGTATCTTATATGTTTCAATAAGATCACCTCTCATTCTTCTAAATTCCAATGAGTATAGGCCCAACCTGCTCAACCTTTCTTCATAAGTCCCTCATCTCTGGAAATAACCTAGTGAATCGTCTTTGAACTGCCTCCAATGCAAGTATATCCTTCCTTAAATAAGGAGACCAAAACTTTATGCAGTACTCAAGGTGTGGTCTCACCAATACCTTGTACAGTTGTGGCAGGATTTCCCTGCTTTTATACTCCAACCCCCTTGTATTAAAGGCCAACATTCCATATGCCTTTTTGATTACTTGCTGTACCTGCATGCTAACTTTTTATGTTTCATGTACAAGGACCCCAAGGTCCCTCTGAACTGTAGCATTTTGTAATCTCTCTCCATTTAAATAATAATTTGCTTTTTTATTTTTCCTGCCAAAGTGGATAACCTCACACTTTCCCACATTATACTATATCTGCCAAATGTTTGCCCACTCACGTAGCCTGTCTATATCCCTTTGCAGATTCTTTGAGTCCTCTGCACAACTTGCTTTCCCACCCATCTTTGTATCATCTGCAAACTTGGCTACATTAGACTTGGTCCCTTCATCCAAGTCATTAATGTAGATTGTAAATAGTTGAGGCCCCAGCACCAGTCCTTGTGGTACCCCACTAGTTACCGTTTGCCAACCGGAAAATGACCCATTTATCCTAACTCTGCTTTCTGTTAGTTAGCCAATTCTCTATCCATGCTAATATATTACCCCCGTGAGCTCTTATCTTATGCAGTAACCTTTTATGTGGCACTTTATCAAATGCCTTCTGGAAATCCAAATACACCACATCCACTGACTCACCTTTGTCCACCACTTTGATTTACTTTCATATTTCCGCGGATTGTGCGAACTACATCGCAAATTCCCCTTTTGTAGTGTATCAGTCCTCGAAGCATACACTTCCTGTCAGCAAAACGCAATTGTTATTGAGTGAGCAATCTTCCACTGTACATGCAAATCCAAAGGTCATTTTCTAATTGTTCTTTGTATTTATTTTCACCACAGATTCGCTAACACCGCCAGTGATCTCTCTTGATCAATCGTCTGGGGTGTATTTACAAGGAGAGATGGTCACCATTACCTGCTCCATCAACAGAGAATATCGCGGTAAAATCGACCTTTACAGAAATAATGAACTGCTGTCCTCTCGTGAACTCCTTATAAAGGGCAGCATGAGAATATTCACAGTTACAGGTACAAACCAAGGAGGCCGGTACCAATGTAAATATAGTACTTCCGCCAAAACAAGGTAGTTAGACTCCCAACTCAGCGAGGCTGTGATGGTCACTATAGCAGGTGAGTGAAGGGGACAGGGATTGCATTCTATGTCTATTCAACACTCATTATATGCTTAATATTCACACAGAGGGTCGCTGAGCTCAGCTCTTGGCAGGCTGCCTGTAATACTCGGCCTGGAACACACAAGCTGAAGGGTTACCCTAACTCGTTTCTTACTGTGGGGTGAAATTCACCTTGGATGGTAGTGAAAAACGGGCGATGGCGAATCGCAGCCCATAGTACACGAAAAAACTCAAAACATCAGCCGGCAACGCATTCCAGAAGCTCCCTACTCTCTGGGGAAAAGAAGAGCTGCTGAACATATATGGACACCAGAATGTAGTAGTAAAAAGTACAAACAAGTTGCAGAGGACTGGTAGAGACAGTTAGAGTGATAAATAATGCAGAAATAGTTAGGATCATAGAAAATGAAGAGGTCTAAGTTAGGTTTGGAGTTCATGCGCAACTTCCCAGAATGCTCGGGAACCAAGGGTCTAGTGAGAAGGAGGAATTAAAGGATATTAATATTAGTAAAAAAATAGTGCTGGAGAAATTAATGGGACTGAAAGCTGATAAATCCCCAGAGCCTGATAATCTGCATCACAGAGTACTAAAAGAGGTAGCCATGGAAATAGTGGATGCATTGGTTGTCATCTTCCAAAATTCTATAGATTATGGAACAGTTCCTGCAGATTTGAGGGTGGGAAATGTAACCCCACTATTTAAAAAAGGAGGGAGAGCGATAACAGGGTTATTACAGACCGGTTAGCCTAACATCAGTAGTAGAGAAAATGCTAGAGTCTATTATAAAGGATGTGATAACAGGACAATTAGAAAATATCAACGGGATTAGACAAAGTCAACATGGATTTATGAAAGGGAAATCGTGTTTGACAAACCTATTGGAATTTTTTGAGGATGTAACTGGTAGAATAGATAAGGGAGAACCAGTGGATGTGGTGTATTTGGATTTTCAGAAGGCCTTTGATAAAGTCCCACATAAGACGTTAGTGTGCAAAATTAAAGCACATGGGATTGGGGGTAATATACTGGCATGGATTGAAAATTGGTTAACAGACAGGAAGCAGAGAGTAGGAATAAATGGGTCTTTTTTGGGGTGGCAGGCGGTGACTCGTGGGGTACCGCAGGGATCAGTGCTTGGGCCCCAGCTATTCACAATATATATCAATGATTTGGATGAGGGAACCAAATGTAATATTTCGAAGTTTGCTGACGACAAAAAACTAGGTGGGATTGTGAGTTGTGAGGAGGATGCAAAGAGGCTTCAAGGTGATTTAGACAAGTTAAGTGAGTGGACAAATACATGGCAGATGCAGTATAACGTGGATAAATGTGAAGTTATCCACTTCGGTAGGAAAAACAGAAAGGCAGAGTATTATTTAAATGGTGATTGTTTGGGAAATGTTGATGTACAAAAGGACCTGGGTGTCCTTGTACACCAATCACTGAAAGCAAACATGCAGGTGCAGCAAGCAGTTAGGAAGGCAAATGGTATGGTGGCCTTCATTGCAAGAGGATTTGAGTACAGGAGCAAGGATGTCTTACTACAGTTATACAGGGCCTTGGTGAGACCACACCTGGAGTACTGTGTGCAGTTTTGGTCTCCTTACCTAAGAAAGGATATACTTGCCATAGAGGGTGTGCAGCGAAGGTTCACCAGACTGATTCCTGGGATGGCAGGACTGTTGTATGAGGAGAGATTGGGTCGACTAGGCCTGTATTTACTAGAGTTTAGAAGAATGAGAGGGGATCTCATTGAAACGTATAAAATTCTGACAGGGTTAAACAGACTGGATGCAGGGAGGATGTTTCCCCTGGCTGGGGGGTCTAGAACGAGGGGTCACAGTCTCAGGATACGGGGTAGGACATTTAGGACTGAGATGAGGAGAAATTTCTTCACTCAGAGGGTGGTGAACCTGTGAAATTCTCTTCCACAGAAGGCTGTGGAGGCCAATTCACTGAATATATTTAAGAAGGAGATAAATAGATTTCTAGGCACAAAAGGCATCAAGGGGTATGGGGAGAGAAACATAGAAACATAGAAGATAGGAGCAGGAGTAGGCCATTCAGCCCCTCGAGCCTGCTCCGCCATTCAATGCGATCATGGCTGATCATCCAATTCAGTACCCGGTCCCTGCTTTCTCCCCATACCCCTTGATCCCTTTAGCCTTAAGAAATATATCCAACTCCTTCTTGAATATATTTAATGAACTGGTCTCCACCGCCTTCTGTGGTAGAGAGTTCCACAGGTTCACCACTCCCTGGGTGAAGAAATTCCTCCTCATTTCAGTCCTAAATGGCCTACCCTTTATCCTTAGACTGTGTCCCCTGGTTCTGGACTCCCCGACCACCGGGAACATCCTTCCTGCATCTAGTCTGTCTCGTCCTGTCAGAATTTTATAAGTTTCAATGAGACCACCTCTCATTCTTCTAAATTCTAGCGAGTACAAGCCCAATCGACCCAATCTCTTCTCATACGTCATTCCTGCCATCCCAGGTATCAGCCTGGTGAATCTTCGCTGAACTCCTTCCATGGCAAGAACATCTTTCCTCAGATAAGGCGACCAAAGCTGCACACAATACTCAAGATGTGGTCTCACCAAGGCCCTGTACAACTGCAGCAAGACATCCTTGTTCCTGTACTCAAACCCTCTCGCTACGAAGGCCAACATACCATTTGCCTTCTTAACCGCCTGCTGCACCTGCATGCTTACCTTCAGTGACTGGTGCACAAGGACACCCAGGTCTCGTTGCACTTCCCCTTCTCCCAATCTATTGCCATTTAGATAATCTGCCTTCCTCTTTTTGCCACCGAAGTGGACAACCTCACATTTATCCACGTTATATTGCATCTGTCATGTTTCTGCCCAATCACCCAACATGTCCAAATCATCCTGGAGTTTCTCAACATCCTCCTCACAGCATACTCGCCCACCCAGCTTTGTGTCATCTGCAAATTTGGAGATATTACATCTAGTTCCCTTGTCTAGATCATTAATATATATTGTGAATAGCTGGGGTCCAAGGACCGATCCCTGCGGTACCCCACTAGTCACTGCCTGCCACTCGGAAAAGGACCCGTTTATTCCAACTCTTTGCTTTCTATCTGCCAACCAGTTCTCTATCCAAGTCAATACCTTGCCCCCAATCCCATGTGCCTTAACTTTACACGTGAGCGGGAATATGGTATTGAGATGGAGGATCAGCCATGATCATATTGAATGGCGGAGCAGGCTCGAAGGGCCAAATGGCCTACTCCTGCTCCTATTTTTCTATGTTTCTATAAATGCACAGTGTGGTTAATAGGTTTGGTGAGCTGCTGGTGCAAATAACCACGTTGGAATATGATGTAGTGGCGATAACTGAGACCTGGCTCAAAAGACGGTGGATTGGATGCTTAATATTCCTGGGTACAACGTATTCAGAAAAGATAGGGAAGGAAAAAATGAGGAGGGGGTAGCAGTTTAATTACAGAAATATTATGTAAAATAAAATGTTGAAATTATTCACATTGTTAGGCAGAATAGAAAAAAAACCATTTTTAAATGGTGAGACACGATTATATGTTGGTGTTCAGGGAGATTTACGTGTTCTCATACAAGAAACACAGAATTAGCTTTCAGGTGCAGCAAGCAATTAGGAAGACAAATGACATGTTGGCCTTTATTGCAATGGGATTGTAGTACACGAGTAAGGATATCCTGCTGCAATTGTACAGGGCTTTGGTGAGACCACACCTGGAGTACTGGGCACAGTTTTGGTCTCCTTATCTAAGGAAGGATATACTTGCCTCAGAGGCAGTACAGTGAAGGTTCACTAGATTGATTCCTGGAATGTGAGGGTTGTTCTATGAGGAGAGATTGAGCCTATAGTGTCTGGTGTTTAGAAGAATGAGAGGTGATCTCATTAAAACATATAAGATTCTAAGGAGGATTGACAGGGTAAATGCTGAGAGGTTGTTTCCCTTGGCTGGAGAGTCTAGAACTAGGGGAATAGTCCCAGGATAAGGGGTCGGCCATTTAAGACTGAGATGAGGAGGAATTTGTTCACTGAGGGTTGTTATCTTGGGAATTCTCTATCCCAAAGGGCTGTGGATGCTGAATCGTTGAGTATATTCAAGGCTGAGATCGATAGCTTTTAGGACTCTGGAGGAATCAAGGGATATGATGATCGGGCGGGAAAGTGAAGTTGAGTTCGAAGATCAGCCATGATCTTATTGAATGGCACAGCAGGCTCGAGGGGCCGAATGGCCTACTTCTAATTCTTATGTTCTTATGTGCAGTGCTAGAAAGGGAGAATGTCCTTGAGGGATCAAAGACAGAATCTGTTTGGTAGGAGTTGAGAAACAATAAAGGAACTATTATGCTACTTGGTGCATTTTATAGGCCACCAAATAGTGGAAAGGAGATTGAGGAGCAGATTTGCAAAGAAATTGCTGAGAGCTGCAAGAACTATAGAGTAGTGATAATCGGAGACTTTAACTACCCCAATATTGAATGGGGCAGAGAAGGGGAGGAATTTCTGAAGTGTGTTCTGGAGAATTTTCTTCCTGCCCAATGAAGAAGGCGGCATTGCTGGATCTAGTTCTGGAAAATGAAGTGGGTTAAGTGGAGAATGTCACAGCTGTAGAGCATTTTGGAAATGGTGATCATAATATCATAAGGTTTAGATTAGTTATGGAGAAGGACAAGGAGCAATCTAGAATAAAAATACTAACTGGTGGAGGGTGAAATTCAGCGAATTGAGGAGCGATCTAGCCAGGGTAACTTGGAGCCAAAGATTGGCAGGCAAAATGAAATATAGCAATGCACAGGTTTTAAAGAGGCGATGGTTCGGCTGCAGTCTAAGTACATTCCTACACAGGGGAAAGGGAGAGCAACCAAAGCCAGAGGTGCCGGGATGATGAAGGAGTTGGAGAGTAGGATGAAGCAGAAAAGGGGGCATATGACAGACGTCAGCTTGATAATACCAGGGAGTAGCTGGCTGAATATAAAAAGTACAGAGGGTTGTGGGGGTCTGGAACTCGCTGCCTGAATGGGTGGTAGCAGCAGAAACCCTAACCACGTTTAAAAAGTACTTGGATGTGCACCTGGGATGCTCTAACCTGCAGGGCTACGGACCAAGAGCTGGGAAGTGGGATTAGGCAGGCCGGCGCGGACACAATGGGCCGAAATGGCCTCCTTCCGTGCTGTAACTTTCTATGATTCTATGAAAAAGTAAATGGGAGGGGCAAATAGACAGTACGAGAATAGATTAGTGACTAACATAAAGGGGAATCCAAAAGTCTTCTATAGGCATATTAACAGTAAAAGAGTTGTCAGAGATACTGTGGGACCTATACGGGACTAATATGAAAAACTAGTGGTGGAGGCAGAAGAAATGACTGAGGTATTAAATGAGGAATTTGATAGGGTGGATTAGGAATTGACTCCAAACCCGCAGCCAATAAAATTCCTACTGATACTCCAAGATGCTATCTTGTGAAGTAATTAGTGTTATGTTAACTTATCAAAGGCTTTATGAAAATCCAGGTAGTCAATGGCTATCGGATTTTCATTATCTACAACCTTAGTGATTTCCTCCAAGAACTCAATCCAATTTGTATGGCACAACCTTCTTTTCCGGAAGCCATGTTATGTATTTCTATTTACCCATTTTTCCTCCCAGTTATCATAAAGGGAATATCTTTTGATCCCTTATAGAATCATAGAATGGTTACAGCACAGTAGGAGGCCATTCGGCTCGTCGAACCCATGCCGGCTCTCTGCAAGAGCACTTCAGCTAGTCCCACTCCCTCGCCCTTTCCCCGTAGCCCTGCAAATATTTTTCCTTCAGGTAATTATCCAATTCCCTTTTGAAAGCCGTGATTGAATCTGCCTCCACCACCCTTTCAGGCAGCGCATTCCAGATCCTAACCACTCGCTGCGTAAAAAAGTTTTTCCTCATGTCGCCTTTGGTTCTTCTGCCAATCACCTTAAATCTGTGTCCTCTGGTTCTCGACCCACTAATGGGAACAGCTTCTCTCTACTCTGTCTAGACCCATCATGATTTTCAACAACTCTAACAAATCTCCTCTCAATGTTCTCTGTACTAAGGAGAACAACCCCAGCTTCTCCAGTCTATCCACGTAACTGAAGTCCCTCATCCCTGGAACCACTCTTGTAAATCTTTTCTGCACCCTCTCTTATGCCTTCACATCCTTCCTAAACAGAATTGGACAGAATATTCCAGTTGAGGCCGAACCAATGTTTTATAAAGGTTCATCATAACTTCTTTGCTTTTGTACTCTATGCCTCTATTTATGAAGCCCAGGATCCCGTATGCTTTTTTAGCCGCTTTCTCAACCTGCCCTGCCACCTTCAATGATTTGTGCACATATACCCCCAGATCTCTCTGTCATTGCACCCACCTTTAGAATTGTACCCTTTAGTTTATATTGCCTCTCCTCATTCTTCCTACCAAAATGTATCACTTCACACTTTTCTGCATTAATTTTCATCTGCCAGGTCTCCGCCCATTTCACCAGCCTGTCTATGTCCTCTTGAAGTCTATCACTATCCCCCTCACTGTTCACTATACTTCCAAGTTTTGTGTCATCTACAGATTTTGAAATTGTGCCCTGTACACCCAAGTCCAAGACATTAATATATATCAAGAAAAGCAGTGGTCCTAGAACTGACCCCTGGGGAACACCACTGTATACCTTCCTCCAGTCCGATAAACAACCATTCACCACTACTCTCTGTTTTCTGTCACTTAGCCAATTCTGTATCCATGCTGCCACTGTCCCTTTGATTCCATGTGTTGAATCCGTGATTCTTAAAGTATGATGTTTCCCAATAACTAGACGGAGGCTGTAAATTAACAATCAACAGGTGTTTACTGGAGGAGGGTAGTCTAAAGACTAACAGTACAGAGGCATGCTCAAGGCTTATATACAGGTGTGGTCACTGCCGGTACTACAGTATACAGGAGCTGTAAAAGTAGTTCTCTCTTAAAGGTACATACACTACAATTCCTCCCCTTTTAGATTAACAGTACCCATAACATTCAAATAACAGTTAACACTTTAACATGCGCATTAAACTGAAATAGTCCATTTATAGATTCAGTCTTTGGGGCGGCTTCCTGATCCTTTCTGGATAGCGCCTTTCCTGAGGTTCTTGTTCTTGGTGCGGAGGCGATTCTGGCCCCCTTTCGTCGGTTAGTTCATCAGGTTCCGCTGCTACTGTTTCTGAGGTAGATGCTACCAGTATGTCGGGTTCATCCCCAGGTACGCGAAACATGGGGTTGACTCGTTCCTGTGACGCTAGGATCTGGTCGACGTGGCGTCTCACAATGTTCTCCCCGATATCCACTGTGTACATTAATGGCCCCTGCCGTGTGCATATCGTTCCGGGTTGCCATTTCTCTGTTCGGTAGTCGCGGGCCAAGACTGGTTGTCCTACATTGAAGCTCCTTGTCGGCTTTTCATTGATGTGCTGGAATTGCTTATCCTCAACATTTCTTCGCACATTTGGTCTGAGCAAATCCAGACAAGATCTCAACCTTCGGTTAAAGAACATCATGGCCGGGGTCTGGTTGGTAACTGCATGTGTCGCATTTCTGTAGGCTGACAGGAAATTGTCCACCTTATGCTGTAGTGGAATTTCATCATCGCACATGGCCCTTATCGCCTTTTTAAAGGTTTGTACGAACCTCTCAGCCAATCCATTTGTGGCTGGATGATACGGGGCGGATGTGTAATGCCTTACCCCATTCCTTCTCATAAATTTCCGAAACTTTTCGGACACAAACTGTGGTCCGTTATCAGAGGAAATCTGCTCTGGCAAGCCGTTCCTGGCAAATATGGTCCGTAGGACTGCAATCATTTTCTCTGTAGTGGTTGAGGACATTTTGATCACCTCAGGCCATTTTGAGTGCGCATCCACTGCTATTAAGAACATTGAGCCCATGAATGGACCAGCAAAATCAATATGCACCCGTTGCCATGGAGAGGAGGGCCACTCCCATGAGTGTAGAGGGGCATGTGGTGGTGCATTTTGGACCTTCTGGCATCCTGAGCAGCTCTTTGTTAGGTCCTCGATTTGTTGATCGATCCCCGGCCACCACACATAAGCCCTAGCAAGGCTTTTCATTTTCACCCCTCCCAGATGGCCTTTGTGAAGCTCATTGAGCACTCTCTCCCTTAACTTGGGTGGAATTACCACTCGGGATCCACACATCACTGTCCCCTGGCATACTGACAGCTGTTCTCTTCTGGATGAGAATGCTGGCAACAGTGAGTCGCCATGTGTTGGCCATCCCTTCACCGTCAAATCATATACCCGAGACAGTGTCGGATCATTGCGGGTCTCCTTCTCTATATCCGCGTTAGTTACTGGCAATCGTTCAATTATCGACGAATAAAATATTTCGATAGGGTCCACTGCTGGTGCTTCCTCCACAGTAGGCAGTGGCAGGCGTGATAGCCCATCAGCGTTTCCATGCTGTTTCGTGCCCTTATACTCTATTTCATATTGGTTCGCCCCTAGAAAAAGGGACCATCTTTGTAGCCGTTGTGCAGTCATCACCGGAACACCCTTCTTTGGATTAAAGATGGAGACAAGTGGTTGGTGGTCAGTCAGCAAGGTGAACTTCTGCCCATGCAGATAGTGGTTGAAATTTTTTACTCCCCATACTAGGCTGAGGGCCTCCCTGTCGATCTGGGCGTAGTTGCGCTCGGCTGAGGTTAGTGACCGAGACGCAAAGGCTACTGGCCTTTCCAACCCGTCTGGGAATTTGTGCGACAGCACTGCTCCAATACCATAGGGTGATGCATCACATGCCAAACGAATTGGTAGTGCTGGGTTGAAATGGGCCAACACCTCTTTTGATGTGATCAATTCTTTACTCTTCTGGAAAGCTCGTCTACGTTCGTCATTCCACTTCCATGGCACCCCTGTTTGCAGTAGGGTGTTCAGTGGGTGTAATACCGTGGACAAATTTGGTAAGAACTTATGGTAGTAGTTTACCAGCCCGAGGAACGACCTCAGTTGTGACACATTTTCCGGTGCTGGAGCCTTGACTACTGCCTCAATCTTTTCAGGGGACTTATGTAACCCCTCTTCATCGATGACGTGGCCACAATACGAGATCTGCTTCTGGAAAAACTCGCACTTGTGGCGATTAGCTCGTAGCCCATATTCCTTTAATCTGGTGAGCACCTTCTCCAAGTTGGCGAGGTGATCACTGTCATTTTCGCCCGTGACCAGGATGTCATCCAAATAACACTGGGTCCCTGGAATCCCTTGCAGGACTTGATCCATCGCCCTTTGCCAAATAGCCGGAGCCGATGCTACCCCGAACACCAGCTGGTTGTATTGATAGAGACCTTTATGAGTGTTGATCGTGAGGTATTGTTTCGAGGCTTCTTCTACCTCCATTTGCAAATACGCCTGGGCTAGATCAATTTTGGTGAAGCGTTTACCTCCAGATAGCGAGGTGAAAATATCCTCAATTCGTGGAAGCAGATATTGTACCGTGTGAAGGACTGGGTTCACTGTCACCTTAAAATCCCCACAGATGCGGACCTTCTTTGGTTCCCCAGGCATATTACTCAACGACCTCTTCATTACAGGAACGATGGGTGTAGCCCACTCGCTCCAGTCTACTTTGGACAGTACTCCTGAACGTTCCAACCCTTCCAGCTCTGCTTCGACGGCTGGTCTGATCGCATAAGGCACTGGCCTGGCCTTAAAAAACTTTGGGCTTGCATTTTCCTCTATATTAATCATTGCTGTTATGCCTTTTAGTGTTCCGAGTCCCTCCTGGAACACTTCTTTTGCGTCAGTTAGCATTTTTGACAGTCGTCCAGGTGTGACGTCGTCATCCTTTTTGGCCTCAACCTTCAGTGCCTGTATGGAATGCCAATCTAATTGTATCTTCCGGATCCATTCACGTCCTAGCAGTGGTGGTCCTCCATCTGGCAATACATATAAGTCCATTTTAAGTATTTCCTGGCCTTTGTATATCACTTTCACCCTTATTTTTCCTTTGGGGTAGACTTTTTGCCCCGTGTACGTCTTCAAGACAATCTCTGTAGCTTTCAAGGGTATATGTGAAAATAGCCGCTTGTAGTCCCTTTGGTTTATGACTGTTAGGGCTGATCCTGTGTCCAATTCCATTTTTACTTGGACTCCGTCTATCTTGAGTGTAACCCAGATAGTCTGGTGATCCTCCATTTTGGTTACCTTATGTAGTTTCAGACAACCCAGCTCCTTGCTTCCGGAGTCTGTGTCACTTTTCTGTTCATCTGAACTACTGTCCATCACCTTGTGTACCTTTTTGTACTTCTCCTGTGGAGATTTCTTGCTGTTGGTTTTCTTCCCAGACCTGCAGACTCTTGCTATGTGTCCTGCTTTTCCACACTGTCTGCACACTTGGTCCTTGAACCAACAATCCTTCTGGTCGTGCGTTGTTCTGCCGCAGCGATAACACTTCCCTGTTGCATAGCACATTTCATTGGTGCCATATTCTTGCGGTCTCCGTTGTATCTCTGCAGCGCCCCTTGCGGTTGCTTCGTGTGATACTGCCATACTGAAAGCCTTGTCCATCGTAAGATCCTTTTCTGATAGAAGCCGTTTCTGGGTTCCTTCACTTTGAAGCCCACACACAAACTTGTCCCTTAACGTATCTGCTAGTCCCACTCCAAACTGGCAGTGTTTCGATAGCTTGCGCAGTTCCATTAAGTACTCAGCATTGCTTTCGTCTTTGTGTTGGTTCCTTTTATGGAACTTAAATCGTTCTGCTATCAGCAGCGGTGTGGGGTTTAAGTGGTCCTGTAGGATTTCTACTATGCTTTCGAAATTCTTATTCACAGGCTTCTCTGGGGTTATTAGGTTTCGCAGTAACCCATAAGTTTTTGCACCCATGGAATTTAACAAAACCAGTGCTTTCCTAGCATCTGGCACTCCATTCGCCCTGCAGTACACCTCAATACGTTCCACATATGTCACCCAATCTTCGACTTCATTTTTGAACGTAGAGGTACTGCCACTCTTCGGCATCCCTGGGTGTGATTTAACTGTCAAAAATGGCGTCTCCCGCGCTTTCCCTTCTTCTCCGCTGGCACAAAATGGCGTCTCCCGCGCTTTCCTTTCTTCCCGCGCTCGCCCTTCTTCTCCGCTGCGGCTTCTAAAAATGGCGTCTCCCGCGCTCTTCCTTCTCCGCAGCTCAATGGCGTCTCCCGCACTCTCCCTTCTTCTCCCCGTGGACACTGTTCAGCCCTTGAGCCCTGGTTGTGCTCTACGCGTTTTTTTTTTTTCTCTGTGCGCCTTTCCTGTTTCCGCTGCTCGATACTGAACCTGGCTGCTGCTTTACCCTCTCTCTCCATTTTGTTTTTCCTCGACGCCGCTCGGTTTTCAACCCCCGGCTGCGCCCTGTGCGCTTCACCCTCTATCTTACCCTGTCGACGCTGCTCGGCTTTTTCTCTGCCGTCGGTCGGCTCCAGCCGCCGCTGTCCGGGAAGGGTCTGCGCTGTACCTGTCGTCATTCTGTTGCTGATCGTCGTGGCTGGGGAACCAAGCCCGGCTCTCCACAGCCTCCCCTGCGATGTTCACTCTCTGCCAGACGACTGGGCGGTTGCTCGTGGTCGACGCCCGTGTTTCTGGCCTCGACTTTCTTCCACCGCCCTCCCGGAGCGAATCCTCGAAGGGAAATGCAGAGTTGCAGGTAGATTCGAATCGACACTCGTCACCACTGTTAGATCCGTGATTCTTTAAATAGGATGTTTCCCCAAGAACTACACGGATGCTGTAACTTAACAATCAACAGGTATTTCCTGGAGTCGAGTAGTCTCAAGACTGAAGTACAGAAGCCTGCTCCGGCTTTATATACAGGTGTGGTCACTGCCGGTACTACAGTATACAGGAGCTGTAAAACAGTTCTCTCTTAAAGGTACATACACAACAAGTGTTTCTGCCTCTATCACCCTTTCAGGCAGTGAGTTCCAGACCCCCCCCCCCACCCTCTGGGTGAAAAGATTTCTCCTCAAATTCCCTCTAAACCTCCGACCAATTACTTTAAATCTCTGCCCCCTGGTTATTTACGCTTCTGCTAAGGGAAATAGGTCCTTCCTATCCACTCTATCTAGGCCCCTCATCATTTTATACACCTCAATTGGATCCCCGCTCAGACTCCTCTTTTCCAAAGAAAACAGGGTAGATGCAGAGATGATGTTTCCCCTCGTGGGGGAATCTAGAACTAGGGGGCATAATTTCAGAATAAGGGGGCACCCATTTTAAACAGAAATGAGGAGGAATTTCTTCTCTGAGGGTCGTGAATCTTTGGAATTCTCTTCCCCAGAGAGCTGTGGAGGCTGGGTCATTGAATATATTTAAGGTGGAGATAGACAGATTTTTGAACGATAAGGGAGTCAAGGGTTATGGGGAGCGGGCAGGGAAGTGGAGTTGAGGCCAAGATCAGATCAGCCATGATCTTATTGAATGGCGGAGCAGGCTCGAGGGGCCGAATGACCGACTCCTGCTCCTATGTCTTATGTTCTTATGTACCTTCAGGGATCTGTGGACATGCACTCCAAGGTCCCTCTGATCTTCTGCACTTCTCAGTCTCCTACCATTTATTGTGTATTCCCTTGCCTTGTTAGCCCTCCCCAAATGCGTTACCTCACACTTCTCCAGATTGAATTCCATTTGCCACTGTTCTGCCCGCCTGACCAATCCATTGATATCCTCTTGCATTCTACAGCTTTCTTTTTCATTATCAACGACACGGCCAATTTTTGTATCATCTGAAAACTTCTTAATCATACTTCCTACATTCAAGTCAAAATCGCTGATATATACCACAAAAAGCAAGGGACCGAGTACTGAGCCCTGCGGAACCCCACTGGAAACAGCCTTCCAATCACAAAAACACCCTTCAACCATTACCCTTTGTTTCCTGCCTCTGAGCCAATTTTGGATCCAACTTGCCACTTTGCCTTGGATCCCATGGGCTTTTACTTCCGTGACCAGTCTGCCATGTGGGACCTTATTAAAAGCCTTGCTAAAATCCATACACACTACATCAAATACACTGCCCTCATCAACCCTCCTTGTTATCTCCTTAAAAAATTCAGTCAAGTTAGTCAGACACAACCTTCCCTTAACAAATCCGTGCTGACTGTCCCTGATTAATCCGTAAATCCATGTGACTGTCCCTGATTAATCCGTAAATCCATGTGACTGTCCCTGATTAATCCGTAAATCCATGTGACTGTCCCTGATTAATCCTTAAATCCATGCTGACTGTCCCTGATTAATCCGTAAATCCATGTGACTGTCCCTGATTAATCCGTAAATCCATGCTGACTGTCCCTGATTAATCCGTAAATCCATGCTGACTGTCCCTGATTAATCCGTAAATCCATGTGACTGTCCCTGATTAATCCGTAAATCCATGTGACTGTCCCTGATTAATCCGTAAATCCATGTGACTGTCCCTGATTAATCCGTAAATCCATGTGACTGTCCCTGATTAATCCGTAAATCCATGCTAACTGTCCCTGATTAATCCGTAAATCCCTGCTGACTGTCCCTGATTAATCCGTAAATCCATGCTGACTGTGCTGCCTCTCCCTCTAACTTAACCTCACTGTATGTATTTAACTTACTTATATATGTATAACCTACCTGTTGGAGCCGTTGCCCCTTTAACTTACCTTTTAGGGCCATTGCCCCTTTAAGACGCGCCTTAGTGTGCTGACGTCACGTCACGTACGACGTAGCGTGCTGACGTCATGGCACGTACGACGTGACGTGCGTGAGGCGGCTGCCGGCCCGACTCGGCCTTCCAGAAAGGCCGCCGGCACAGCCCGGCCTAGCGTCTTCGGCCGCATCTGCCAGCCGCCGGGAGCGACGCGATCTTCCGCTCCCACGGCAAGCACCGGCTCAGCCTGGCCTCCAGCTCCCGCTCCCGACTTCGGCCTCCACGGCCAGAAACGCGACCACGCGCATCACGTAATGCCCCAAGCACGGACAACGCGACCGAGCGTGATGAGGTCATCACGCTCCCCACAGGACTGCTACGTAGTCCTCGTGGAGTCCTCGCTGGGACACAGATCTACACCACGGTGCTCCTACAGCAGCACAGGCTCCGAGCAGTTGTATTGTCCCCACGCTTGAGTCTTGGAAATTGTTTGTCTGTAAGTATTCTAGAATGCTATAGATGATTAATGTGCACTGTATGTTGTAGAAAATGTTTAGTTGTAACTTTTCTCTGTCTAGCTGATTAACTAGTAGCTGTATTTTGATACACTATGTACAGGGCTAATTTAAAGAGAATGCCTCCCAGTTTACTAAATGTACTGTGTTGCTCAGGCGTACCTAAATCTGTGTATACATATCAGTTATGCGCTTGTATACTAATGTGTGCTTCCATTTCTGTGTTGTATTTCAGTTTTACAATGATAAGAATCTTTCAATAAAGCGTTACAAGAAAAGTCAAGCCTTGTGATTTTACGGGAAGATATCAAGTTGTTCGCTATCTGTCTAGCTCTGCATAGCCACGCGTTGCGAGGGCAGAATAGTAAAAAGACAACAGCACAGCGGGCTCAAGCACAGGAAGATACCACTCAGCTACCATGAGTCTACGCTCAGGAAGACAATATACCATAGAGGACGTCGACCAGCCAATCGAGAAGCATGAGCCTCTCCGAGCAAACGCTGCCAAGTCACAGTCCTCTAAAGTATCCTCTAGGTCATCTCGGCGGTCCAGCAGACCGTCGTCATCGACAGCTTCTGCAGCCGCCAAAGCACGTGCCAAGGCAAAAGCTGCCCAGGCTCAATTGTCCTTCGCTGAAAAAGAAGCTGACCTTATGAAGCAGAGAGCCGACCTCGACGCTAGTGTGATGAAGCAGAGAGCTGACCTCGAAGCTAGTATGATGAAGCAGAAAGCTGACCTTATGAAGCAGAGAGCCGACCTCGACGCTAGTGTGATGAAGCAGAGAGCTGACCTCGACGCTAGTGTGATGAAGCAGACAGCACAGTCCTCTAAAGTATCCACTAGATCATCTCGGCAGTCCAGCAGACCGTCGTCATCGACAGCTTCTGCAGCCGCCAAAGCACGTGCCAAGGCAAAAGCTGCCCAGGCTCAATTGGCCCTTGCTGAAAAAGAAGCTAGGGTGATGAAGCAGAAAGCTGACCTCGACGCTAGTGTTACGAAGCAGAGAGCTGACCTCGCTGCCAGTCTCCACATTCTCCAAAGCCAGAGCGCTGCCGCTGCCGCTAAAGCTAAAGCCGCAGCTTATGAAGAAGGTGAGGAGAACGAAGGCGGGGAGCCCAGCCAGGAAACATATGTTCTGGGACAGCCCCTCAGTCCAGTGCAACGTACAAGTGAGTGTGTCCAACAACACTCCAAATTGTTCTCCAAGGAAACATCCAACTATCTCAACGCAGAACCAGCTACTCAACACAGTAGCAAACAGCCTGTTTTTGGAGACACTGAGCTTAAAGGAGAAGAAACAAGCAAGACCTACCTACAGAGACCTCCACAGCACTCGGCCAATCCAGCCAAGCAGTCCTCACCCGAGCCACAGGGTACACAGGACCTCGCTGGGTGCCTTATCCGCCGAGAGTTGTTGAGTTCGGGCCTTCTGGAGTTAGATGGCCGTCCTGAAAGTTGTTGGTCATGGAAAGAGTCCAACCTGAGACTACACAAGGTAGCATCGAACAGTGGACAGGTGATGGAAGCCTTCCCTGCAGAGGACCGTGCCAAGGATCTGAAGGATTTGCACCTTGGAGTGGATCCTCCCCCCCTTCAACGGAGCCTGGGGCTCTCCTGGAACCTGGAAACAGACAGCGTCACGTTCCTGGTGTCCCGCGAAGAAAGGCCAGTCACACGGAAAGGCGTCCTGTCCACAGTCAACAGTTTGTACGACCCTTTGGGGTTCGTAGCTCCCATAACAATGCAAGGAAAAGCATTAGTACGGGAACTCTCATCGGATCAGAGTGAGTGGGATGCTCCACTCCTCCCAGAAAAAGAAGCAAAATGGAACCTAGGGAAGGAGTCCTTGAAGGCTCTCGAAGGCCTGCACATAAAGAGGTGCTACATTCCAGGCTCGCTGTCTTCAACACAGAGAAGAGAGCTGTGCATCTCCTCAGACGCTTCCACAGTAGCAATAGGAGCTGTGGCCTACTTGAGAGCAGCTGACATCATTCCACGTCTCGAGCTTTGTGCAGCTGTGTTGGCTGTTCAACTGTACGAGTTGATCAGAGACGAGATTGACATCGATGTGGGCACCGTCAAGTTCTTCACGGACAGCAAGATTGTACTTGGTTACATCCACAACTCCACAAGAAGGTCTTGTGTGTATGTTTCCAACCGGGTGGCTCGTATCAGACGATCCACTCACCCTGACCAGTGGTGCTATGTCTCCACAGACCTGAACCCTGCAGACCATGCTACCAGGTCTATACCAGTAGCACACCTACAACAAAGCAGTTGGCTCTCGGGCCCCTCTTTCCTGTCTAATGTCAACACAGAGGAGACTCCTGAGTCCAATCCCTTCACCCTTGTGGAGCCTGAAGCTGATACTGAGATTCGGCCTGAAGTTACGACCCTGGTCACCAAAGCCTCAGAATCTCAGTTGGGCTCACAACGCTTCGAGCGATTCTCAAGCTGGAGAACACTCTGCCGAACCACAGCCCGACTCATTCATGTAGCAACATCCTTCAAGGGGAATTCGGACAACATAGAACGCAAAGGATGGAAATGTTCTAAAGAAGTATCCAGCACAAGTGAGCCTTCACAAGCCAAAGGTGTGATCATTCGCTCTGTCCAGCATGATGTCTTCAAGGAGGAATTCAAATGTCTTGAAGAGGGACAGACATTCCCCAAGCAAAGAGGAGAGTATTTGTCCACCCTACAGAGCCGTAGGAAATGGACAGAAGACAAGCCAAACGTCAAAGTGAGAGATGTTGTCTTGCTGAAAGACAGCCAAGCACGCAGAAATGAATGGCCAGTGGGCCTGGTTGTCAAAACTCTGCCGACCAGGGACAAGAGGGTCCGCAAGGTGGAGGTGAAGATTGTCAAGGAGGGGCTTATCAAAGTGTTTCTGAGGCCAGTCTCAGAGATCGTAGTCCTCCTTTCTGAAGTAACCTAGAGAACGGACTCTGAGTATGTTGCAGCCAAAGGACGTTTTCTTCAGGTTTATTTTGTAGCTGTAGTGGTACAATGGAATTGTACCAAGCGGGGAGTGTGCTGCCTCTCCCTCTAACTTAACCTCACTGTATGTATTTAACTTACTTATATATGTATAACCTACCTGTTGGGGCCATTGCCCCTTTAACTTACCTTTTAGGGCCATTGCCCCTTTAAGACGCGCCTTAGCGTGCTGACGTCACGTCACGTACGACGTAGCATGCTGACGTCACGGCACGTACGACGTGACGTGCGTGAGGCGGCTGCCGGCCCGACTCGGCCTTCCAGAAAGGCCGCCGGCACAGCCCGGCCTAGCGTCTTCGGCCGCATCTACCAGCCGCCGGGAGCGACGCGATCTTCCGCTCCCGCGGCAAGCACCGGCTCAGCCTGGCCTCCAGCTCCCGCTCCCGACTTCGGCCTCCACGGCCAGAAACGCAACCACGCGCATCAAGTGACGCCCCAAGCGCGGACAACGCGACCGAGCGTGATGAGGTCATCACGCTCCCCACAGGACTGCTACGTAGTCCTCGTGGAGTCCTCGCTGGGACACAGACCTACACCACGGTGCTCCTACAGCAGCACAGGCTCCGAGCAGTTGTATTGTCCCCACGCTTGAGTCTTGGAAATTGTTTGTCTGTAAGTATTCTAGAATGCTATAGATGATTAATGTGCACTGTATGTTGTAGAAAATGTTTAGTTGTAACTTTTCTCTGTCTAGCTGATTAACTAGTAGCTGTATTTTGATACACTATGTACAGGGCTAATTTAAAGAGAATGCCTCCCAGTTTACTAAATGTACTGTGTTGCTCAGGCGTGCCTAAATTTGTGTATACATATCAGTTATGCGCTTGTATACTAATGTGTGCTTCCATTTCTGTGTTGTATTTCAGTTTTACAATGTGCTGCCTCTCCCTCTTACTTAACCTTACTGTATGTACATAACCTACTTATATATGTATAACTTACCTGTTAGGGCCGTTGCCCCTTTAACTTACCTGTTAGGGCCATTGCCCCTTTAAGACGTGCCTTAGCGTGCTGACGTCACGTCACGTACGACGTGACGTGCGTGAGGCGGCTGCCGGCCCGACTCGGCCCTCCAGAAAGGCCGCCGGCACAGCCCGGCCTAGCGTCTTCGGCCGCATCGATCAGCCGCCGGGAGCGCCGCTATCTCCGCTCCCGCGGCAAGCACCGGCTCAGCCTGGCCTCCAGCTCCCGCTCCCGACTTTGGCCCCAACGGCCAGCGACGCAACGGCCAGAAACGCGACCACGCGCATCACGTGACGCCCCAAGCGCAGACAACGCGACCGAGCGTGATGAGGTCATCACGCTCCCCACAGGACTGCTACGTAGTCCTCGTGGAGTCCTCGCTGGGACACAGACCTACACCACGGTGCTCCTACAGCAGCACAGGCTCCGGGCAGTCGTATCGTCCCCATGCTTGAGTCTTGGAAATTGTTTGTCTGTAAGTATTTTAGAATGCTATAGATGATTAGTGTACACTGTATGTTGTAGAAAATGTTTAGTTGTAACTTTTCTCTGTCTAGCTGATTAACTAGTAGCTGTATTTTGATACACTATGTACAGGGCTAATTTAAAGAGAATGCCTCCCAGTTTGCTAAATGTATATTCATTGCTAAATGTACTGTGTTGCTCAGGCGTACCTAAAATTGTGTATACATATCATTTATGCGTTTGTATACTAATGTGTGCTTCCATTTCTGTGTTGTATTTCAGTTTTACAATAATAAGAATCTTTCAGTAAAGTTTTACAAGAAAAGTCAAGCCTTGTGATTTTTATGGGAAGATATCAAGTTGTTCGCTATCTGTCTAGCTCTGCATAGGATCGCGTTGCGAGGGCAGAATACCGGTGATACTGGAACCAGATGAACCCGACACTGGCATTCAAGCCGAATCAACCTTGCCAAAAGAACCTACTACACCACCGAAAACTGCTACACCACCGAGGCGTTATCCGGACCGAGTCAGGAAGCCTCCAGAGAGACTGACTTATAATTGATTAACTGCAGCAAATGTGTAGATTATTGTTCTTGTAAACATGTTAATTAATGATTACTTAAAATTTTATGTGCTAATTATCTAAAAGGGGAGGAATTGTAGTGTATGTACCTTTAAGAGCCCCTGTGTACTGTAATACCGGTAGTGACCACTCGGGTATATAAGCCTGTATAGTGCCTTGTATCTTTTAGTTCACCTCCAGACTTTGTTCAGTAAACACCTGTTAAACCAACTCCTGCATTCCATGTCTCCATTAACACACGGATACAACAAATTGGTTGCCCAGTGCTCACGTGATCCCAGCCGGCTCATCGAACTAACTACACCACTTTTATTGCCAGGGGGATAGAATATAAAAACAGGGAGATATTGCTGCAGTTTACTTAAGAAAGGACATACTTGCTCTCGAGTCAGTACAAAGAAGGTTCACTCGGTTAATCCCGGGGATGAGGGGGTGGTCATATGAGGAGAGGTTGAGTAGATTGGGACTCTACGCATTGGAGTTCAGAAGAATGAGAGGCGATCTTATTGAAACATATAAGATTGTGAAGCGGGTGGATGCGGTGAGGATGTTCCCAATGATGGGTGAAACTAGAACTAGGGAGCATAATCTTAGAATAAGGGGCTGCTCTTTCAAAACTGAGATGAGGAGAAACTTCTTCACTCAGAGGGTGGTGGGTTTGTGGAATTTGCTGCCCCAGAAAGCTGTGGAAGCTACATCATTAAATAAATTTAAAACAGAAATAGATAGTTTCCTAGAAGTAAAGGGAATTAAGGGTTACGGGGAGCGGGCAGGAAATTGGACATGAGTGTAGGTTCGGAATGGTCATGGCCCTGTGAGTAGTGGAGTGGGCCCAGGGGCCGTGTAGCCTGGTTCTGCTCCTACTTCTTGTGTTCTAATTCTGTGTTAGATTTCAGGAGATGCTTTTATTCCAGTTCCTGGCTGGGGTGGAGATCGCCTTTACAGAAGGTAAGTACTGTAGAAAATATAGGGACAGAGTGATCTCCTGGACGAGTTTAGATTGCCTAGATGGGTCGGAGAGGAATTTCCCAGATTTTTTCTCCCAAATTGGCCATTGGGTTTTTTATCTGGTTTTTCGCCTCTCCCGGGAGATCACATGTGTTCGGGTGGATGGAGAGTGATAGAAGATTTGTGGTTAGGATCAGATCAGCCATGATCTTATTGAATGGTGGAGCAGGCTCGAGGGGCCGATTGGCCTACTCCTGCTCCTATTTCTTATGTTCTTATGTAAGCACAGCACGCCGGGAGCTGAACCAGGCCACTGACAGGAAATCCACGCAGGGCCAGGCTTCAACTGTCGGCGCGCTATGTAAGTGTAGGTCGGGGGCTTGCACCCACGGGAAGCCCCCGACACCAATTTCTGGGCCATTATCTGTGGAGTTGCGAATGGCGCTGAACACCTCCATTTCTGACCTTATGTTAGAGGGAAGGTCATTGATGAAGCAGCTGAAGATGGTTGGGCCTAGGACACTGTGCTGAGGAACTCCTGCAGTGATGTCCTGGGGCTGTGATGATTGACCTTCAACCACCACAACCATCTTCCTTTGTGCTAGGTATGACTCCAGCCAGTGGAGCGTTTTCCCCCTGATTCCCATTGACTTCAGTTTTACTAGGGCTCCTTGATGCCAGACTCAGTCAAATGCTGCCTTGATGTCAAGGACATTCACTCACCTCACCTCTGGAATTCAGCTCCTTTGTTCATGTTTGGAGCAAGGCTGTAATGAGGTCGGGAGCCAATTGGTCTTGGTGGAACCCAAACTGGGCATCAGTGAGCAGGTTATTGGTGAGTAAGTGCCGCTTGATAGCACAGTCGATGACACCTTCTATCACTTTGCTGATGATTGAGAGTAGACTGATGGGGCGGTAATTGGCCATGTTGGATTTGATACCTGGGCAGTTTTCCACATTGTCGGATAGATGCCAGTGTTGTAGCTGTACTGGAACAGCTTGGCTAGAGGTGCGGCTAGTTCTGGAGCACAAGTCTTCAGTACGATAGCCGGGATGTTGTCGGGGCCCATAGCTTTTGCTGTATCTAGTGCACTCTGTCGTTCCTTGACATCATGTGGAGTGAATCAAATTGGCTGAAGAATGGCTTCTGTGATGGTGGGGACCTCGGGAGTAGGCCGATATGGATCATCCACTCGACACTTCTGGTTGAAGTTGGTTGCAAACGCTTCAGCCTTGTCTTTTGCACTCACGTGCTGGGCTCCACCATCATTGAGGATGGGGATATTCTTGGGGCCTCCCATTAGTTGTTTAATGGTCCACCACCATTCATAACTGGATATGGCAGGACTGCAGAGCTTTGATCTAATCGTTGATTGTGGGATCGCTTAGCCCTGTCTATAGCATGCTGCTTCCGCTTTTTAGCATGCAGCTTCCCCAGGTTGGCACCTCATTTTTAGGTACGCCTGGTGCTGCTCCTGGCATGCTCTTCTACACTCGTTGTTGAACCAGTGTTGGTCCCCTGGCTTGGTGGTAATGGTAGAGTGAGGGATATGCTGGGCCATGAGGTTACAGATTGTGGTGGAATACAATTCTGCTGCTGCTGATAGCCCACAGCGCCTCATGGATGCCCAGTTTTGAGCTGCTAGATCTGTTCTGAATCTATCCCATTTAGCACGGTGGTAGTGCCACACAACACAATGGAGGGTGTTCTCAGTGTGAAGACAGGACTTCGTCTCCACAATGACTGTGCGGTGGTCATTGCTGCCAATGCTATCATGGACAGATGCATCTGCGACAGGTGGATTGGTGAGGACGAGGTCAAGTAGGGTTTTCCCTCTTGTTGGTTCACTCACATAGAAACATAGAAACATAGAAGATAGGAGCAGGAGTAGGCCATTCGGCCCTTCGAGCCTGCTCCGCCATTCAACGTGATCATGGCTGATCATCTAAATTCAGTACCCTGTCCCTGCCTTTTCCCCATATCCCTTGATTCCTTCAGCCTCAAGAAACATATCCAACTCTTGAATATATTTAATGAACTGGCCTCCACCGCCCTCTGTGGCAGAGAATTCCACAGGTTCACCACTCTCTCTGGGTGCAGAAATTCCTCCTCATTTCAGTCCTAAATGGCTTACCCCTTATCCTTAGACTATGACCCCTGGTTCTGGACTCCCCGGCCATCAGAAACATCCTTCCTGCATCTAGTCTGTCCAGACCTGACAGAATTTTATAGGTTTCGATGAGATCCCCTCTCAATCTTCTAAACTCCAGTAAGTATAAGCCCAATTGACACAATCTCTCCTCATACGTCATTCCTGCCATCCCAGGTATCAGCCTGGTGAATCTTCGCTGCACTCCCTCCATGGCAAGAACGTCCTTCCTCAGGTAAGGTGACCAAAACTGCACACAATACTCAAGGTGCGGTCTCACCAAGGCCCTGTACAACTGTAGCAAGACATCCTTGTTCCTGTACTCAAACCCTCTTGCTACAAAGGCCAACATACCATTTGCCTTCTTAACCGCCGGCTGCACCTGCATGCTTACTGATGTAAGAAAAGGAGACTGACCATCAAGTAACTTTAAAGTAAGCTTTAAGTAACTTATAAACACACTATATACAAGAGAGGTCTTTACCATGCCTCTGGTAGAAGCCTCTTACAATACTGAACAGACCAGTATTTATACCAGTCCAACAGGAAGTGACATTTACAGGAAGTGAGGTATGTACACAGTTCATAGTTCATAGTTCACAGGAAGTGATGACATAACTTCCCGGAAGTTAGCATTTTTATCACATTCTTCCCTCCTGCAGGATTAGGAGGCTGTGGTCTACCTTTTGGTCCGCAGCCGCCGAACAAGGAAGAGTCGTACCCGTTTGGATTCCCGTCGTAGAGGGTCGCTGGTCCGCTTACATGCGGTTGGCCATTGGTCAGAGTCTGTGTGGCCTGGATTGCCCTGTGAAGGGTCGGGGAGATCATGGCTTCGAGTGCGAGCCCCAATAGGTTCAAAGTCGGACTGCCTCTGTTCAGAGGGAGGTGCAGAGCTGGTCTGTGGCGGATCAGTACTTTCATGCACGGTACTGGGAGGGTCGCAACCTTGAGCACGGGGTTCTGCCGGCACCAAGCTAGTTGGTGTCCGATCAGGATCCTGGAGAGGGGTACCCGATAGGTCCCAAGAGTTTCCTGGTGAAATGCCATCACCCGATGTCCCACTAGGTCCTGGTGGGCAGGGAGCCAGATCCCGTAATGATACGGTAGATTCTCGGCCGTCGGAATATCGTATGTTTGCATAGGTGGGGTTGGCATCGGTTAGTTCGACCTCGTCTACAAGAGGGTCATTTTTAGACGTCCGAACGTATCTTCGGAGTAATACAGGTCCAGGAGTAGTTAGCCATGACGGGAGTGATGTTCCATGAGATGAGCGACGCTGGAATCCAAAGAACCGCTCATGAGGTGTAGTATTTGTGGCTGTAGAAAGCAGGGACCGTATAGAGTGCAATGCATCCGGAAGCACTGTTTCCCATTGCTGGTCTGGTAGGCCCCGAGATCTTAAAGCGAGACGTACGGAATTCCAGATGATACCGTTATACCTCGCTACCTGCCCATTTCCGATGGGATGGTATGGTGTTGTTTTGCTTGCAGCAATTCCCCGTTCTGAGAGGTAGTCCTTGAGTTCCCTTGACATAAAGGATGGACCCCGGTCTGAGTGAATATAAGCCGGCATGCCACAGAGAGAAAATACCTGCTCAAGGCAGCAGATTACTGTGGACGCCAGCATATTGGAGCAGGGGAAGGCAAACGGAAAACGTGAATATTCGTCGATCATGGTGAGCAAATATGTGTTCCGAGTTGAAGAGGGCACTGGGCCCTTAAAATCGATGCTAAGTCGTTGCATCGGTTGGGTTGCATGTATGAGTATACCATCTGAGGGGCGGAAGAACTGAGGTTTTAATTCCGCACAAAGCCGGCATTCTGAGCATATTTTCTTTACATCTCCAGTGGAAAAAGGGAGATTCCGTGATCGTACGAAATGTAGCATGCGCGTAACGCCAGGATGACACAAACCATTGTGGACATCCATGAGAGTGGAGGATGACATAGTGGAGCAGAATGCCTGTGTGAGGGTGTCCGGGGCCACATTCTCCTTGCCAGGCCGATAGAGAATGGTATAACCAAAAGAGGCCAGTTCCATCCTCCAAAGTTGTATTTTATTATTCTTAATTTTGGTTCGTTTTCGATTATCGAGCATGAAGGCGACTGATCGTTGGTCCGTGATCAATGTAAAGTGCTGGCGAGCTAGAAAATGGTTCCACTTCCGTACTGCCTCTATGATGGCTGTGGCTTCTTTCTCAACCGGAGGATAATGTAGCTCGGCACCTTGTAAGGTCCTGGACATAAATGCTACAGGACGACCTTCCTGATTCAGAGTAGCCGAGATCGCCACCTCCGAGGCATCACATTCAACCACGAAAGGGAGATTCTCATCGATGGAGTGAAGAGCCGCTTTCTCCAACTGTTTTTTGAGAAGGTTAAAGGCTGCAACAGCCGCTGTTCCCAGTGGAAATGATCTAGCATGCAGCAAGGGTTGGATTTTGTCCGAAAAATGAGGAATCCATTTAGCGTAGTATGCAAACAGACCGAGAGCCCGACGTAAAGAAGCCGGATTCTTAGGTGACGGGAGCTCTTGGAGCGGGCGAAGTCTTTCTGGGTCTGGCTTAATGATACTATTGCCTACGCAGTAGCCAAGGATGTTGATGGTCGGTTGCGACTCAACAGATTTGGATTCATTCAGGGTCAAATTACGGCGATGGAGGGCATCCCGAAATTTTTGGAGGTTGGAGTCGTGTTCCTGTTGATCGTGACCTGCAATGGTAATGTTATCAAGATAGGGAAAAGTGTCCCTTAGGTTTTCCTGCTTAACCAGGCCATCCATTGCCCGTTGAAAGACAGCCACTCCATTAGTAACCCCGAATGGGAGGCGACGAAATTGGTACAGCCGTCCATTAGCCTCAAAGGCTGTGTACTGCTTATCTGAGACCTTCAAGGGTAACTGATGATAGGCACTTTTTAAATCGTAAGTTGAGAACACTTTGTATTCGGCCAGTTTATTAACCATATCATCAATGCGTGGCAATGGGTAGGCGTCCAAGTCGGTATATTGATTGATGGTTTGCGAATAATCGATGCATAGTCGCTGTTTGTGAGGTTTTAGAGGGTTCTTGACAATGACGACTTGAGCCCGCCAGGGCGACGAACATGGTTCAATGATATCCTCTGCTAGAAGTCGAGAGATTTCAGCCGCAATAAAAGATTGGTCTCCCTGATTAAAGCGCCGCGATTTCGTTATTATCGGTTGGCATTGAGGCGGAATACTGGCAAATAATGAGGGTTCATCAAGTGAAGCTGCTGATAATGCACAAAATGGTAATTTAGATGGTATATTAGAAATAGTAAGTCCGGGTTTGGATCCACCAAACTCAATGGTGAGTTTCTTATGCTGTTTTTGGAAGTCCAGCCCTAAGAGGAGATCACTACATAAGTCTTTGAGCACTGAAAGTCGGGTGGAGGGATACATACGACCATGAAGTGTCATATCAACAACACAAAAGCCGGAGATTCTGGTATTAAGTGATGACTGGGCCATCGCAATTGCCTGGTCCGATGGGAAGACATGTAGTTTCAATTTCGCAACAATCTGTTCCTTAATGAAACTATCAGTACTTCCTGAGTCAATTAAGGCATCTAAGGTATGCCCTTTAATTGAAATTTTTGTGGCTGCCTGAGACAGGTTCTGTGGGCAAGCAGCTGTAATTGGTGTCGTTGCACAGAGAGTGGCTAAAACTCTCGGTGTGCTTCTTCGGGAGAGAGCTCGAGAGGAAGCTTGATAGGTCCTAGCTGGAGCATCTTGATAGGCCCTAATTGGGGCAGCTCGGTAGGCCTTAGCTGGATTGGCCCTCGTAGAGGCCCTTGATAGGCAAACTTTAGCAAAGTGTCCTTTTTTCCCGCAATAACTGCAGATTGCATTGCGAGCAGGGCAGGTTTTCCTAGGGTGAAAAGCATCTCCACAAAAGAAGCATTCCTTCCTAGATTGCCAAGAGGCTGCTAAAGTGGGGTCGTCCTCCTCTTCTTCATCAGAATTATCAGAATTAGATTCCCCCATGATAGGGTTCACCTGAGACCGCTTGAATTGTCTGGTTGCAGCTACAGCAGCAGATCGAGATCTGGGCAGCTGATAGAGGTCTGCATTTCTCTTTGCCAAATCCAGTGAACAAGCTAGGTCAAAAGCTTTTTGTAGCTCAAGTGTTTTACTTTCTAGTAGACGCTGGCGTATAAATGGAGAGGCAATCCCGCAGATGAAAGCATCACGAATCATTTCTTGGCGGTACAGCTCAGCTGAGGCTGCCTGAAAGTTACAATCTACGCTGAGCCTGCGAAGTTCTTGCAGGAATTCGTCAATTGATTCCCCTGGCCCTTGTCGGGCTGTGGCCAGTAGATGTCTAGCATAGACCTCATTTGGGGTCTTCGCATACAGTTTCTTAAGTGCCCGAATCACCTCTTCGTAATTATCCCATTCATCAACATATTCGAACACTTTTGGGGTCACATAATTGACAAGTATCTTCAATTTAGCAGGAGCATCCACTTTACATTCATCCAGAAAATTCTCAAAAGTACGATACCAATGCTTCCATACCCTGCCAGCTGCTGGTGTATTCGGGTCCAAGTCCAGACGAATAGGTCTAAGGATTTTCTCCATGATGGGTGGTTCCCTGGATCCTTAACTTCCGAGTTTGTCTGAAGGTCTAGTATTTGTCAGTGTAAATACTAAGTTACTTAAATTGATGTAAGAAAAGGAGACTGACCATCAAGTAACTTTAAAGTAAGCTTTAAGTAACATAAACACACTATATACAAGAGAGGTCTTTACCATGCCTCTGGTAGAAGCCTCTTACAATACTGAACAGACCAGTATTTATACCAGTCCAACAGGAAGTGACATTTACAGGAAGTGAGGTATGTACACAGTTCATAGTTCATAGTTCACAGGAAGTGATGACATAACTTCCCGGAAGTTAGCATTTTTATCACATTCTTCCCTCCTGCAGGATTAGGAGGCTGTGGTCTACCTTTTGGTCCGCAGCCGCCGAACAAGGAAGAGTCGTACCCGTTTGGATTCCCGTCGTAGAGGGTCGCTGGTCCGCTTACATGCGGTTGGCCATTGGTCAGAGTCTGTGTGGCCTGGATTGCCCTGTGAAGGGTCGGGGAGATCATGGCTTCGAGTGCGAGCCCCAATAGGTTCAAAGTCGGACTGCCTCTGTTCAGAGGGAGGTGCAGAGCTGGTCTGTGGCGGATCAGTACTTTCATGCACGGTACTGGGAGGGTCGCAACCTTGAGCACGGGGTTCTGCCGGCACCAAGCTAGTTGGTGTCCGATCAGGATCCTGGAGAGGGGTACCCGATAGGTCCCAAGAGTTTCCTGGTGAAATGCCATCACCCGATGTCCCACTAGGTCCTGGTGGGCAGGGAGCCAGATCCCGTAATGATACGGTAGATTCTCGGCCGTCGGAATATCGTATGTTTGCATAGGTGGGGTTGGCATCGGTTAGTTCGACCTCGTCTACAAGAGGGTCATTTTTAGACGTCCGAACGTATCTTCGGAGTAATACAGGTCCAGGAGTAGTTAGCCATGACGGGAGTGATGTTCCATGAGATGAGCGACGCTGGAATCCAAAGAACCGCTCATGAGGTGTAGTATTTGTGGCTGTAGAAAGCAGGGACCGTATAGAGTGCAATGCATCCGGAAGCACTGTTTCCCATTGCTGGTCTGGTAGGCCCCGAGATCTTAAAGCGAGACGTACGGAATTCCAGATGATACCGTTATACCTCGCTACCTGCCCATTTCCGATGGGATGGTATGGTGTTGTTTTGCTTGCAGCAATTCCCCGTTCTGAGAGGTAGTCCTTGAGTTCCCTTGACATAAAGGATGGACCCCGGTCTGAGTGAATATAAGCCGGCATGCCACAGAGAGAAAATACCTGCTCAAGGCAGCAGATTACTGTGGACGCCAGCATATTGGAGCAGGGGAAGGCAAACGGAAAACGTGAATATTCGTCGATCATGGTGAGCAAATATGTGTTCCGAGTTGAAGAGGGCACTGGGCCCTTAAAATCGATGCTAAGTCGTTGCATCGGTTGGGTTGCATGTATGAGTATACCATCTGAGGGGCGGAAGAACTGAGGTTTTAATTCCGCACAAAGCCGGCATTCTGAGCATATTTTCTTTACATCTCCAGTGGAAAAAGGGAGATTCCGTGATCGTACGAAATGTAGCATGCGCGTAACGCCAGGATGACACAAACCATTGTGGACATCCATGAGAGTGGAGGATGACATAGTGGAGCAGAATGCCTGTGTGAGGGTGTCCGGGGCCACATTCTCCTTGCCAGGCCGATAGAGAATGGTATAACCAAAAGAGGCCAGTTCCATCCTCCAAAGTTGTATTTTATTATTCTTAATTTTGGTTCGTTTTCGATTATCGAGCATGAAGGCGACTGATCGTTGGTCCGTGATCAATGTAAAGTGCTGGCGAGCTAGAAAATGGTTCCACTTCCGTACTGCCTCTATGATGGCTGTGGCTTCTTTCTCAACCGGAGGATAATGTAGCTCGGCACCTTGTAAGGTCCTGGACATAAATGCTACAGGACGACCTTCCTGATTCAGAGTAGCCGAGATCGCCGCCTCCGAGGCATCACATTCAACCACGAAAGGGAGATTCTCATCGATGGAGTGAAGAGCCGCTTTCTCCAACTGTTTTTTGAGAAGGTTAAAGGCTGCAACAGCCGCTGTTCCCAGTGGAAATGATCTAGCATGCAGCAAGGGTTGGATTTTGTCCGAAAAATGAGGAATCCATTTAGCGTAGTATGCAAACAGACCGAGAGCCCGACGTAAAGAAGCCGGATTCTTAGGTGACGGGAGCTCTTGGAGCGGGCGAAGTCTTTCTGGGTCTGGCTTAATGATACTATTGCCTACGCAGTAGCCAAGGATGTTGATGGTCGGTTGCGACTCAACAGATTTGGATTCATTCAGGGTCAAATTACGGCGATGGAGGGCATCCCGAAATTTTTGGAGGTTGGAGTCGTGTTCCTGTTGATCGTGACCTGCAATGGTAATGTTATCAAGATAGGGAAAAGTGTCCCTTAGGTTTTCCTGCTTAACCAGGCCATCCATTGCCCGTTGAAAGACAGCCACTCCATTAGTAACCCCGAATGGGAGGCGACGAAATTGGTACAGCCGTCCATTAGCCTCAAAGGCTGTGTACTGCTTATCTGAGACCTTCAAGGGTAACTGATGATAGGCACTTTTTAAATCGTAAGTTGAGAACACTTTGTATTCGGCCAGTTTATTAACCATATCATCAATGCGTGGCAATGGGTAGGCGTCCAAGTCGGTATATTGATTGATGGTTTGCGAATAATCGATGCATAGTCGCTGTTTGTGAGGTTTTAGAGGGTTCTTGACAATGACGACTTGAGCCCGCCAGGGCGACGAACATGGTTCAATGATATCCTCTGCTAGAAGTCGAGAGATTTCAGCCGCAATAAAAGATTGGTCTCCCTGATTAAAGCGCCGCGATTTCGTTATTATCGGTTGGCATTGAGGCGGAATACTGGCAAATAATGAGGGTTCATCAAGTGAAGCTGCTGATAATGCACAAAATGGTAATTTAGATGGTATATTAGAAATAGTAAGTCCGGGTTTGGATCCACCAAACTCAATGGTGAGTTTCTTATGCTGTTTTTGGAAGTCCAGCCCTAAGAGGAGATCACTACATAAGTCTTTGAGCACTGAAAGTCGGGTGGAGGGATACATACGACCATGAAGTGTCATATCAACAACACAAAAGCCGGAGATTCTGGTATTAAGTGATGACTGGGCCATCGCAATTGCCTGGTCCGATGGGAAGACATGTAGTTTCAATTTCGCAACAATCTGTTCCTTAATGAAACTATCAGTACTTCCTGAGTCAATTAAGGCATCTAAGGTATGCCCTTTAATTGAAATTTTTGTGGCTGCCTGAGACAGGTTCTGTGGGCAAGCAGCTGTAATTGGTGTCGTTGCACAGAGAGTGGCTAAAACTCTCGGTGTGCTTCTTCGGGAGAGAGCTCGAGAGGAAGCTTGATAGGTCCTAGCTGGAGCATCTTGATAGGCCCTAATTGGGGCAGCTCGGTAGGCCTTAGCTGGATTGGCCCTCGTAGAGGCCCTTGATAGGCAAACTTTAGCAAAGTGTCCTTTTTTCCCGCAATAACTGCAGATTGCATTGCGAGCAGGGCAGGTTTTCCTAGGGTGAAAAGCATCTCCACAAAAGAAGCATTCCTTCCTAGATTGCCAAGAGGCTGCTAAAGTGGGGTCGTCCTCCTCTTCTTCATCAGAATTATCAGAATTAGATTCCCCCATGATAGGGTTCACCTGAGACCGCTTGAATTGTCTGGTTGCAGCTACAGCAGCAGATCGAGATCTGGGCAGCTGATAGAGGTCTGCATTTCTCTTTGCCAAATCCAGTGAACAAGCTAGGTCAAAAGCTTTTTGTAGCTCAAGTGTTTTACTTTCTAGTAGACGCTGGCGTATAAATGGAGAGGCAATCCCGCAGATGAAAGCATCACGAATCATTTCTTGGCGGTACAGCTCAGCTGAGGCTGCCTGAAAGTTACAATCTACGCTGAGCCTGCGAAGTTCTTGCAGGAATTCGTCAATTGATTCCCCTGGCCCTTGTCGGGCTGTGGCCAGTAGATGTCTAGCATAGACCTCATTTGGGGTCTTCGCATACAGTTTCTTAAGTGCCCGAATCACCTCTTCGTAATTATCCCATTCATCAACATATTCGAACACTTTTGGGGTCACATAATTGACAAGTATCTTCAATTTAGCAGGAGCATCCACTTTACATTCATCCAGAAAATTCTCAAAAGTACGATACCAATGCTTCCATACCCTGCCAGCTGCTGGTGTATTCGGGTCCAAGTCCAGACGAATAGGTCTAAGGATTTTCTCCATGATGGGTGGTTCCCTGGATCCTTAACTTCCGAGTTTGTCTGAAGGTCTAGTATTTGTCAGTGTAAATACTAAGTTACTTAAATTGATGTAAGAAAAGGAGACTGACCATCAAGTAACTTTAAAGTAAGCTTTAAGTAACATAAACACACTATATACAAGAGAGGTCTTTACCATGCCTCTGGTAGAAGCCTCTTACAATACTGAACAGACCAGTATTTATACCAGTCCAACAGGAAGTGACATTTACAGGAAGTGAGGTATGTACACAGTTCATAGTTCATAGTTCACAGGAAGTGATGACATAACTTCCCGGAAGTTAGCATTTTTATCACACTTACCTTCAGCGACTGGTGCACAAGGACACCCAGGTCTCTTTGCACTTCCCCTTCTCCCAATCTATTGCCATTCAAATAATAATCTGCCTTCCTGTTTTTGCCACCAAAGTGGATATCCTCACATTTATCCACATTATAGTGCATTTGCCATGTTTCTGCCCAATCACCCAACCTGTCCAAATCGTACTGGAGTTTCCCGACATCCTCCTCGCAGCTTACCCTCCCGCCCAGCTTTGTGTCGTCTGCAAATTTGGAGATATTACATCCAATTCTCTCATCCAGATCATTAATATATATTGTGAACAGCTGGGGTCCTAGGACCGATCCTTGCGGTACCCCACTAGTCACTGCCTGCCACTCGGAAAACGACCCGTTTATTCCAACTCTTTGCTTTCTGTCCGCCAACCAGTTCTCTATCCAAGTCAATACCTTGCCCCCAATCCCATGTGCCTTAATTTTGCACGCTAATCGCTTGTGCGGCACCTTATCGAAAGCCTTCTGAAAGTCCAAATACACCACATCCACTGGTTCTCCCTTATCTATTTTACCAGTTACATCCTCAAAAAGTTCCAGTAGATTAGTCAAGCATGATTTACCTTTTGTAAATCCATGTTGACTTTGTCCGATCCTGTCACTGCTTTCCAAGTGCTCTGCTATTACATCTTTTATAATAGACACTAGCATTTTCCCCACTACCGATGTCAGGCTTACCGGTCTATAATTCCCCGCTTTTTCTCTCCCACCTTTTTTGAATAGTGGGGTAACATTAGCTACCCTCCAATCCATGGGTACCGTTCCAGAGTCTATCGAGTTCTGGAAGATGATCAGTAATGCATCTACTATCTCTAGGGCCACTTCCTTAAGTACCCTGGGATGTAGACCATCAGGCCCTGGGGATTTATCGGCCTTCAGTCCCATCAATTTTCCTAACACCATTTTCCTACAAATACTGATTTCTTTCAGTTCCTCGCTTTCATCAGACCCTATGTTCCCCGGCATCTCTGGGAGGTTATTTGTGTCCTCCTTTGTGAAGACAGAACCAAAGTATGCATTTAGCTGGTCTGCCATTTCCTTGTTTCCCATTAGAAATTCCCCTGATTCTGACTGTAAGGGACCTATGCTTGACTTCACTAATCTTTTTCTCTTCACATATCTATAAAAGCTTTTACAGTCAGTTTTTATGTTCCCTGCTAGCTTACTCTCATATTCTATTTTCCCTTTCTTAATTAATCCCTTTGTCCTCCTTTGTTGACTCCTAAACTGCTCCCAATCCTCAGGATTATTGCTTTTTCTAGTCAATTTATATGTCCTCTCCTTGGATCTTATGCTATCCCTAATTTCCCTTGTTAGCCATGGTTGAGTCACCTTTTTTGTTTTATTTTTACGCCAAACTGGGATGAACAAATTCTGTAGCTCATCCATTCGGTCTTTGAATGTTTGCCATTGCCTATCCACCGTCAACCCTTTGAGCGCCATTCCCCACACAATCCTACCCAACTCGCTCCTCAGACCATCGTAGTTTCCTTTATTTAAATTGCGGACCCTTGTCTCTGAGTCAACTACTTCATTCTCCATCTTAATGAAGAATTAGATCATATTATGATCGCTCCGACCCAAGGGGCCTCGTACAACAAGATTGCTAATTAACCCTTTCTCATTGCATAATACCCAGTCTAAGATGGCCTGATCTCTGGTTGGTTCCTCACCACCTGTTGTAGGCCCAGACTGGCAGTTATGTCCTTCAGGACTCGGCCAGCTCAGTCAGTAGTGGTGCTACCGAGCCACTCTTGGTGATGGACATTGAAGTTCCCCACCCAGAGTACATTCTGTGCCCTTGCTACTCTCAGTGCTTCTTCCAAGTAGTGTTCAAGATGGAGGAGTACTGATTCATCAGCTGAGGGAGGGCAGTTGGTGGTAATCAGTAGGAGGTTTCCTTGCCCATGCTTTTCCTGAAGCCTTGAGACTTCATGGGGTCCGGAATCAATGAGGAATCCCGAGTCAATGAGGACTCCCAGGGCCACTCCTTCCCGACTGTATACCACTGTGCCGCCACCCCTGGTGGGTCTGTGCTGCCGGTGGGATAGGACATACCCAGGAATGGTTATGGAGGAGTTCGGGACATTGGCTGAAAGGTATGATTCTGTGAATATGAATATGTCAGGCTGTTGCTTGACTAGTCTGTGGGACAGCTCTCCCAATTTTGGCACAAGTCCCCAGATGTTGGTGAGGAGAACTTTTCAGGGTTGACTGGGCTGGGTGTGCCATTACCGTGTCCGTAGCCGAAGTTGATGCTGGGTGGTCCATCCGGTTTCAATCTTATTATTTTGTTTCGTAGCAGTTAGTTACAACTGAGTGACTTGCTAGGTCACTTCAGAGGGCAGTTAAGAGTCAACCACATTGCTGTGGGTCTGGAGTCACATATAGGCCAGACCGGGTAAAGACAGCAGATTTCCTTCCCTAAAAGACATCAGTGAACCAGATGGGTTTTTACGACAATCCGATAGTTTCATGATTACCATTACTGATACTATCTTTTTATTCCAGATTTATTTAATTAACTGAATTTAAATTCCCCAGCTACCGTGGTGGGATTTGAATGCACGTCTCTGGATCATTAGTCCAAGACTATGGATTACTATCCCAGTGGCATTACCACTACGCTACCGTCTGCTTCTATTTATGAAGCTGAGGATCGCATATGCTTTTTTAACAACCGTAACAATTTATCCAGCCACCTTCATGGTGTATGTGTATGTGAACCCCAGGTCTCCCTGTTCCTGCAGTTAATTAAATAAAGTCTCCTTTGTTTCAGGGCCTATAAAACAGGCTTTGAAGTGCGATTTTGCACTGAGTGCAGTTTGAACAGAGTGCTGTGAGTTGGGTTGGGTGAGTCAGGGAGTTAGGTGAGGAGTGGAAGCGGGAGCTCCCTTGCTTCACATTTGTCTTTCCTAACTTTTCACCCTGTAGGAGTTGGTCCTCAGAGACCGGTGTCAGGAGCAGCAGGAGAGCGGCAGCACAGTGAGTATTTGAACTCACTTTCGTGGGCTTTTTTCATCAGAGACTTAGCAATCTCGCAGACTGACGGCAGCGTTCCAGAGCCACGTCATGATTCAAAAAGTGATGTGGGCAAGAGGAAGCAGCTGATTGGGTGACTACTTATACTACTCTATAGTTTGACAGTTAAGGTTAATACTTTATAAAGTTTAGAAGGTCTTAATTTTTGTGGTTTATACTTTCTAAGCTCCCAGTTGTGTAGCGGGGAGTGCTAGTAAACAAGGGCCCTTGGGTATATCATTTAAATGTAGTGTAATTAGTGGTATTGATTTGATTTGATTAAATTTAATTTGAATTAAAGGGTAAGTCATGGCAGCACAGCTCGGCCCCATGGCATGCTCCTCCTGCACTATGTGGGAAATCAGGGACACTTTCTGTGTCCCTAACAACCATATGTGCGGGAAGTGTATCCTGCTGCAGCTACTGGCAGACCACATTGTGGCGCTGGAGCTGCGAATGGATACATACTGGAGCATTCGCGATGCTGAGGACGTCATGGATAGCACGTTTAGGGAGTTGATCACACCGCAGGTAAAGGCTGCACAGGCAGGAAGGGAATGGGTGACCGCCAGGCAGATTAGTAGGCGCAGGCAGGTAGTGCAGGGGTCCTCTATGGCCATCCCCCTCTCAAACAGATATACCGCTTTGGATATTGTTGGGGGAGATGGCTTTTCGCGGGAAGGCAGCAGCAGCCAACTTCCTGGCACCATGGGTGGTTCTGCTGCACAGGGCGGGAGGAAAAAGAGCGGGAGAGCTATAGTGATAGGGGATCCTATTGTAAGGGGAATAGATAGGCGTTTCTGCGGCTGCAAACGAGACTCCAGGATGGTACGTTGCCTCACTGATGCAAGTGTCAAGGATGGCTCGGAGCAGCTGCAGGGCATTCTGGAGGGGGAGGGTGAACAGTCAGTTGTTGTGGTGCATATAGGTACCAACGATATAGGTAAAAAACGGGATGAGGTCCTAAAAGCTGAATATAGGGAGTTAGGAGGTAAATTAAAAAATAGGACCTCAAAGGTAGTAATCTCAAGATTGCTACCAGTGCCACATGCTAGTCAGAGTAGAAATAGAAGGATATTTCAGATGAATATGTGGCTAGAGGAATGGTGCAAGGGGGAGGGATTTAAATTCCTGGGACATTGTAACCGGTTCTGGGGGTGATGGGACCAGTACAAACTGGACGGTTTGCACCTGGGCAGGACCGGGACCGATGTCCTAGGGGGAGTGTTTCCTAGTGCTGTTAGGGAGCATTTAAACTAAAATGGCAGGTGGTTGGGAACCTGTGCAGGGAGACAGAGGAAAGGGAAGCAAGGATAGAAGCATAAGACAGGAAGGAGAAAAGCAAAAGTGGAAGGCAGATAAATCAAGGGTGTAAATCAAACAGGGCCACAGTAAATAATAATTCTAAAAGGACTAAGAGAGTGTTAAAAGAACAAGGCTGAAGACTTTGGCCTAGAAATTCAGTAAGGCGCTGCCAGCTTTGCGGCCAGTTACCACCCAAAGAGGGCTTCTGCGCCAATAGAGGAGGTTGCGCTGATATTGAGCTCGGCGGTAATGGCGGCGGTAGCCGGTAGCGCTGCGCCGGCACCGATGACGTCATCGGTGTGCGCAGTGCCCCGTTTCCGCCCCAATGCCGGCCCGACGCCCATATTCAGTTGCCGCCGCCTCCTCCGTGGCGGCCGCTACTAACATCCGGAGACCAGGGCCTTACTGCAGCCTTAGTGGGGCGCATAAAGGTGGAGGTGCGGCCGGCCGCTTTTTCGGCGGCCGCATGCCCGCACCTCCTTCCCCGGCCTCCTCCACCACCCCCCCCCGCGGCATTGCCGGCTGCTTTCCGCGAGCCCGGCACTTCTCCGTGGTGCCGGGCTCATTTGCCAGCACAATCCAGCGGCGATCTCCCCGTTGCAGGCACCTCCACCTTAAGAGAAGGAGGAGGCCTGCAGTACTGCAGCCTGCCGCACCGCATCGGGTGTTGCAGCGGCACCTAGAGCGCTGAAATTCAGTTTCAGCGCCCCAAGCGGGGGCGGGCACACCCTGGAATAGCGCCCGGTTCCGACTTGGGGCGCAAAAACTGAATATCTGACGGTCGCAACTGGCTCCGCGCCCAGCGCTAACGTTTGGGCGCTAGCCAGCTGGCGGGGCCATAGTGAATTTCTAGGCCTTTGTGTCTTAATGCGAGGAGCATTTGTAATAAGGTGGATGAATTAGCTTCGCAAATAGATGTAAACAGATATGATCTAATTGGGATTACGGAGACATGGCTCCAGGGTGACCAAGGCTGGGAATTCAACATCCAGGGATATTCAATATTCAGGAAGGACAGGCGAAAGGGAAAAGGAGGTGGGGTAGCATTGCTGGTTAAAGAGGAGATTAACACAATAGTAAGGAAAGATATTAACTCTGATGATGTGGAATCTGTATGGGTAGAGCTGAGAAATACCAAGGGGCAGAAAACATTAGTGGGAGTTGTATACAAACATCCAAACATTTAAAGATCGCATGGATGAACTACAGAATTTGTTCATCCCTGTCTGGCATAAAAATAAAACAAAAAAGGTGGCTCAACCGTGGCTACCAAGGGAAATTAGGGATAGCATAAGGTCCAATGAGAGGACATATAAATTGGCCAGAAAAAGCAGCAAACCTGAGGATTGTGAGCAGTTTAGGATTCAGCAAAGGGATTAATTAAGAGGGGGAAAATAAAGTACGAGAGTAAGCTTTTAGGGAACATAAAAACTGACTGTAAAAGCTTCTATAGATATATGAAGAGAAAAAGATTGGTGAATTCAAGCGTAGGTCCCTTGCAGTCAGTATCAGGGGAATTTATAATGGGGAACAAAGAAATGGCAGTCCAATTAAATACATACTTTGGTTCTGTCTTCACAAAGGAGGACACAAATAACCTCCCAGAGATGTCGGGGAACATAGGGTCTAATGAGAGGGAGGAACTGAATGAAATCAGTATTTGTAGGGAAATGGTGTTCAGGAAATTGACAGGATTGAAGGCCGATAAATCCCCAGGGCCTGATAATCTACATCCTAGGGTACTTAAGGAAATGGCCCTAGAAATAGTAGGTGCATTGCTGGTCATCTTCCAAAATTCTATAGACCCTGGAACAGTTCCCATGAATTAGAGGATAGCTAATATAACCCCACTATTTAAAAAAGGTGGTCGAGAGAAAACGGGGAATTATAGCTTGACATCGGTAGTGGGGAAAATGCTAGAGTCCATTATAAAAGCTGTAATACCAGAGCACTTGGAAAACAGTGACAGGATCAGACAAAGTCAACATGGATTTACAAAAGGTAAATCGTGCTTGACTAAGCTACTGGAATTTTTTGAGGATGTAACTGGTAGAATAGATAAGGGAGAACCAGTCGATGTGGTGTATTTGGACTTTCAGAAGGCTTTCGATAAGGTCCCGCATAAGAGATTAGCGTGCAAAGTTAAAGCACAGGGGATTGGGGGTAAGGTACTGACTTGGATAGAGAACTGGTTGGCAGACAGGAAGCAAAGAGTTGAAATAAACGGGTCTTTTTCCGAGTGGCAGGCAGTGACTGGCGGGGTAACGCAGTGATCGGTCTTTGGACCCCAGCTATTCACAATATATATTAATGATCTAGATGAGGGAACTAGATCTAATATCTCCAAGTTTGCAGATGACACAAAGCTGGGTGGGCGTGTGTGCTGTGAGGAGGATGCAGAGAAACTCCAATATGATTTGGACAGGTTGGGTGATTGGGCAGATGCCTGGCAGATGCAGTATAATGTGGATAAATGTGAGGTTATCCACTTTGGTGGCAAAAACAGGAAGGCAGATTATTATCTGAACGGCAAGAGATTGGGAAAAGGGGAAGTGCAACGAGATCTGGGTGTCCTTGTGCACCAGTCACTGAAGGTAAGCATGCAGGTGCAGCAGGCAGTTAAGAAGGCAAATGGTATGTTGGCCTTCATAGCGAGAGGATTCGAGTACAGGAGCAAGGATGTCTTGCTGCAGTTGTACAGGGCCTTGGTGAGACCACACCTTGAGTATTGTGTGCAGTTTTGGTCGCCTTATCTGAGGAAGGATGTTCTTGCCATGGAGGGAGTGCAGCAAAGATTCACCAGACTGACACCTGGGATGGTAGGTATGACGTATGAAGAGTGATTGGGTCGATTAGGTTTATAATTGCTAGAGTTTAGAAGAATGAGAGGGGATCTCATTGAAGCTTATAAAATTCTAACAGGACTAGACAGACTAGATGCAGGAAGGATGTTCCCAATGGCGGGAGAGTCCAGGCCAGGGGTCATAGGCTAAAGATAAGGGGTAAGCCATTTAGGACTGAGATGAGGAGGAATTTCTTCACCCAGAGAGTGGTGAACCTGTGGAATTCTCTACCACAGAAGACAGTTGAGGCCAATTCATTAAATATATTCAAGAAGGAGTTAGATATATTTCTTAAGGCTAAAGGGATCAAGGGATATGTGGAGAAAGCAGGGACAGGGTACTGAATTTGGATGATCAGCCATGATCTCATTAAATGGCGGAGCAGGCTCGAGGGGCCGAATGGCCTACTCCTACTCCTATCTTCTATGTTTCTATGACCACAAACCCAATTCCCCTTTCAACATTGGTCTCACCTTACCTTACCTCTGTTACTGACCACAGCGTCCTCTTGGCCACAATGCTGAAGTAAAAGCCACCACAGAGCTAACTTTCCAATCCAACTTTATACATCTATCCATCCAATATGACATCAAGAAATCAACTCATCACCCTTATGCATTCGCTTAGTGCCTTTGCCTGCTCCAATGGCTGCAGCATGATTGGTGGAAGGCTGCTGACTTTCAGTGGGGGACAATGCAAATGGCCTTGCTGGTTGACCTTGAGGAGTTGGTGGCTGGGAGTGTGAAATTGAGTGATGCCCTTTATTCTTCTTCACTCTCTGCTCCCTCTTCTTGGTCAGCCACTAGCTGCGCAGTCTGCATTTTTTGGGTGTGTGAAATGAGAAAGGCACAAGGGTGAAGATGTGGTGAGGGAAGGACGGGAAAGCAAGAGGTGCATGCGAGAAGGAGGATAATGTATGACAATACCAGCATTTTGCATCCTTTCAGCCCCGCCACTGGCCAAGGGCTCAGCCATGCCCCTGTCAAGAATGGCCAGCGCCATCTCCTCCAAGGGGATGAGGTGAAGTTAGGAATGGGAGGTGTGCCTCGTGTTTGGTACAGATTGTTGGTAGGTGAGTGATGGGGGTGGGGTGGAGTCATGCATTGAGAAGTGTGTGAGGCTTGTGGTGCAGTTGGTAGGAGATGGCTTTTGAAGATGCATTCACTGACCTTGATCAGTGGTCTAAGGTCATGAAGCTACTTTGGACACTGGAGCCAGGTGGCAGTGACGGCCTCGGTGATCTGGTCCCACATCCTTCTTTCTGGAGAGCCTCCTGTGGCCCCTGTGGGTAGAGGGCCTGTCTTGCAGTGTTGACCCCCTGCACAAAGCTGGAGTGCTGCATGCAAGACCCTGGGTGACCCTTCCCTGGCTTGCTGAGCCATTTGTGTTAATGAATAGCACTTTTCCCATTTTTTAGTTTCGGAACGCAATTCAGCATGAAAAGCTGTAGACTGCCACTTGGGAATTTTCAGAAGGCAGTTGCGCTGTAAGAACTAAAAACTGCCTATTTTTAATTAATTTTGGTTTTTCTCATTTTAGAAGGCAGTACCCCGTTAAGGGACCGCACTGCTTTCTAAAATAACAGCCTTGCTTTAAGAGAAAGCTGTCCTTGCTGCAATGACGCTACGGCCACGCTACTTTGGGGCATCCTGCTGGGACTAATGCCATGAAAACGGCCTTGCACGTTGTGGTGATTATTCTTTATGTTTAGTAAGAAGTATTGTGATTGGTTGTTTGTTTCCTGCCTTGGGATATATGCTGTAATCTCATTGGTAGTTGATGTCATGTATTTAAAAAAAAAAAAATACATGACATCAACTACCAATGAGATTACAGTATATATCCCAAGGCAGGAAACAAACAACCAATCACAATACTTCTTACTAAACATAAAGAATAATCACCACACACGTTAAGTTTAGTGCTGGGCTAATGTTAATTAGCAGCCAACACCAATTTACCGGTCCTGCCAACGCCATCAATTTCGGCAGCCGTTAACTCCAGCCCACGGTGGCACCGGCAGGTTTTTAGTGATCTCCAATTTCTAGGCCAAAGTCCCTCTGTTGTATTGTGGAGCTGAAGGGTGTCCTGGTTCTCCTCCTCTTTCCCCCTTGGTTGTGTTCCACACTCTGGGCCTTGGGCCTTCCCCGGGGATTCTCAGGATGAACAGGTGGGATGTGTTTGGAGACAGGGTGTCCCGGCTCTCGACATTTAAAGGGTCAAGGAGACGACCAGCTGGGCTGAATGGCCCTGCTTTATGACATCACTGCAGTGCCTAGCAACCAACCTCCCTCAGCTCAGTACGGTTACTGGAAGGGAAACAGGAGCAGGATTCGCCCCGTGTGGAGCCCAGGATTAATGGGGAGAGGTACAGGATCAATTTATACCTTATTGAGTGAGAAATGTCATTGTCCCGGACACTCCCTGTCCCTCGGTATGTGTCGGGGAGCGGCTGATGGGTTTACTCTGTGTCTAACCCGTGCTGTACCCAACTGGAGAGTGTTTAATGCTGACACTAGGGGCTCAGCTCCACGAGCACAATATTTAACCCAAAGATGATCTGATAAACCCATCAGCTTCTTCCCTGGACACAGGTCCTGAAGGACAGGGAGTCTCTCTGATATTTTGGTCGGTGTCGTTGATCAAGTTTAAACACCTCGCTCACATCTCCTCTCATCCTGCTTTATTCTAATGAGAAGTGCCCCAGTTTCTCTCGTCTCTCCTCCTGGGAAAGAGAAGTTCGCCTCAGTTAGAAACTCAAACAGGCGCTTCACTGCAGACAGGTCATCATGAGGAAACATTTCTTTACCCAGTGAGTTATTATGATCTGAAATGCACAGCCTGAAAGGGTGGAGGAAGCAGATTCAAGAGTAACTTTCAAAAGGGAATTGGATAAATATTTGAAGGGAAAACATTTACTGGGATATGGGGAAAGAGCAATGGAGTGGGACTAATGGGATAGCTCTCCCAAAGAGCTAACATAAGCATGATGGGCCGAATGGCCACCTTTTGTGCTGTATCATTCTCTGATTCTCTGATAACTAAAGCCTCTCATCCGTGGTATAACCTCCATTAATTTATTCTGCAGCCTCTCTGTGGCCCCAACATCCTTCCTAGTGTAAGATGCCCAACACTTATTCTAACTGCAGCCCAACCGATGGTTTTGTTTTCTACGCCCCATTTATAAAAAACCTCGGGTAACATTTTTAAATTACTTTATAAACTTGTCCTCCAACTTTTAAAGATTTGTGTATCTGATCTCCCTGTAGATTTTAGAGATATTAACATAACATGTCTGAAATACATTGACATCAAATGTCTGATATAATGGCCTAGAAATTGGGTTCTGGTCTTGCCAGGGCTGTAGCGCCAGAAAGTTTGCGCCAGCGGTAATGCGGCAGCGCGCGATGAAAATTCGGGTGCGCCGGGCCCAGACGGCGGCGGGTGCTAAAACCCTCCTTTAGCGCCTCAAAACGGGCGTGAACTTGGGTTTCCCGGCGCTAATCCCCCGCTGCGGCACCCGATGCGGTGCGGCAGGCGGGGAAACTGCAGGCCTCCTCCTCCTGTTAAGGAGGAGCTGCCTGCAGCCGACAACTGTCCGGCGGATTGACCCGACATCTGAGCCCGGCACCTCGGGGAAGTGCCGGGCTCGCATGAGACACTGATCAGGGCCGCGGGGGGGGGGAATGCAGGAGTCCGGGAAGGGAGGTGCGGGCAGGCGGCCGCCGGGAACGCGGCCGGCCGCCGCTCCACCTTTATGCGCCGGCGCACACTGGGGGAAGACTCTGTTGCCAGAGTCTTAGTTGCGCCTGCCACGGGCGAGGCGGGCGCAACTGAATTTCGGCTTGGGGCCGGGTTACCACGGCAACCGGGACGCTGCGCACACCGATGACGTCATCGGTGCCGGCGCAGCGCTACCGGTGCAACGCCGATTTAGGGCCCCAGGGAATTTCTCAACTGGCCATAACTCCGGCGCTAGGCCCTCTAGCGCCTCAAATGCGGCGCTAAGCCTACCGAATTTCTAGGCCAATGTGTATTATGGGAAAGAGAAGTTTAGTCTGAGTTAGAAACTCAAACAGGCTTTTCACTGCAGACAGGTCGCCATGGCAACACTGATAAGACATTCTATTCACTGAATTGACTGGTTGGAATCTGTAATCAGATCAGGGGAAAGAACAGGGTGTGTCTGTTATTAACCACAGTATAAGCTTGGAATCATAGAATGGTTACAGCACAGAAGGAGGCCATTCAGCCTGTCGAGCCCGTGCCAGCTCTCTGCAAGAGCACTTCAGCTACTCTCACTCCCCCGCCCTTTCCCCGTAGCCCTGCAAATATTTTTATTCCAGGTACATATCCAATTTCCTTTTGAAAGCCGTGATTGAATCTGCCTCTACCACCCTTTCAGGCAGTACATTCCAGATCCTAAGCACTCACTGTGTAAAAAAGTTTTTCCTCATGTCGCCTTTGGTTCTTTTGCCAATCACCTTAAATCTGTGTCCTCTGGTTCTCGACCCTTCCACCAATGGGAACAGTTTCTCTATATACTCTGTCTAGACTCCTCATGATTTTGAACACCTCTATCAAATCTCCCCTCAACCTTCTATCCACTAACTGAAGGCTCTCATCCCTGGAACCATTCTTGTAAATCCTTTCTGCATCCTCTCTAAGGCCTTCACATCCTCCCTAAAGTGCGGTGCCCAGAATTGGACACAATACTCCAGTGGAGGCCGAGCCAGTGTACACCGATTCGCCTCTGACCACTCCCAGAGACTCTACTTTACATCCCCCCGATATGTCCCATTCTTGTGCCCCGTGACATCATCATTAGAAATCTAAATGCATCCACAGCCCCCCCACCTGCTGGTCGGGTTACCAAGAGCTCCTGTCTATCTTCCTCCCAGTTAATCAGATTGAGACTGCTGACTTCCTTCTGCGCATGCCAGGGCACCATCCCAAACCTGATGGCTTCAATGTCTGATTCAACACTGTCAATCAAGTCCTGAGCCAGCATGTCACATGCTCGCCCCTTGGACTGTAAATCACTCGCCTTTATTACGGCTTTCCCTTGGACCTCTATGCCTCTCTGTAACCCGGTTCCCTGCACTTCTACTGCCGTAAGCGCAAACATATTCCCTGAGCTGTGAACCGCAGGCCCTTGGCACTTTCCTGCGCCACCCAGGAGGCATAGCTTGAAGGGATAATTACAGTCCTAGCCCTTTTGGGCTATTCCAGATCAGGCGTATTCCCCAGATGTTCACCCGCAACTTAAGTTAGAGATAGCCGAATTCCATAAGATGCTTAAATGGGTCTAAAGGTTCAGGCTATCTCTCCCTAAAGGAAAGGACCACCTAAAGATGTTACCGTCCTCCGGATAGTACTTTTAATAAGTTGAACTAGACTGTAACCTTCCAGATATTATGAGGGTCCGGAATACCCCCCAGAATTCTGCAACTCCTTACAAAAGAATGTACAGAATTTGTGGGTTCTATACAGAATTACTCTGAGACAATTCTAGAAATATAGGCCTAGAAATTCAGTATAGCCACGTTTGGGGCGTTACAGCCGGGCGTTCGCTAAATTTAGCGCCCGGCGCAACCTAGCGCCACCTTCGCCGATATTCAGTTGCATCGCCCCAAGAGGTTGCTGCTGCGCTAAAGCAGGCGATGCACGACTATCATAAGGCGCTAAGCCGGCGTGCCGAGGCGCTACCACCAAGGGCGGGCGCAGCGCAGGTGCGGCGAGTTGCTGATTGAAGGCAGACACGCTGGCGCCGGTCAGCTCTTAAAGGGGGAGGGTGGACTTGTTTGGCTGCCACGCCCTGCACACTGCAGCCCTGAATCAAGCCCTGAACATAGCTGCTTCAACATTTCAACGCCCACGACTATGGAGAAGGCTAGGGAGCGAGCGCAGCACTTCAGCGAGGGTGCCCTGAGGCTACTGGTTGGCGCAGTGGAGCGCAGGCGACTTGTCCTCTTCCCTGATAGTGGCAGGAGGCCGCTGCCCAGCGAGTATAGAAAAGCCTGGAGGGAGGTGGCAAACAGGGTGACCTCCAACAGCATGGTTGCCAGGACTCCTGTGCAATCCAGAAAAAGTTCAACGACCTCACTCTGGTTGTCAGGGTGAGTACCCTTTCCAGTATCCTCCTCATCCCTGCATGTGCACCTCACTTTATGGCCAAAGGGACCTGAAAGCCCCAATGCCCAGCCCTCATCCAACAGCTATGGGACTCTCATGAAAATCACTTGCACATTCAGCACTTTACACACTGTCAGGGCTATTCCACCATGGGAGGCAGTGCAAGCAAGATGAGGGCTTGACACTGTCAGGGCTATTCCACCATGGGAGTCACTGCAGGCAAGATCAGGGCTTGACACTGTCAGGGCTATTCCACCATGGGAGGCAGTGCAGGCAAGATCAGGGCTTGACACTGTCAGGGTTATTCCACCATGGGAGGCAGTGCAGGCAAGATCAGGGCTTGACACTGTCAGGGCTATTCCACCATGGGAGTCAGTGCAGGCGAGATCAGGGCTTGACACTGTCAGGGCTATTCTACCATGGGAGGCAGTGCAGGCAAGATGAGGGCTTGACACTGTCAGGGCTATTACACCATGGGAGTCAGTGCAGGCAAGATCAGGGCTTGACACTGTCAGGGCTATTCCATCATGGGAGGCAGTGCAGGCAAGATGAGGGCTTGACACTGTCAGGGCTATTCCACCATGGGAGTCAGTGCAGGCAAGATGAGGGCTTGACACTGTCAGGGCTATTCCACCATGGGAGGCAGTGCAGGCAAGATCAGGGCTTGACACTGTCAGGGCTATTCCACCATGGGAGTCAGTGCAGGCAAGATGAGGGCTTGACACTCTCAGGGCTATTCCACCATCGGAGGCAGTGCAGGCAAGATGAGGGCTTGACACTGTCAGGGCTATTCCACCATGGGAGGCAGTGCAGGCAAGATCAGGGCTTGACACTGTACTTAGAGGCCGTCCTTTCTCTTGCAGGGCAAGCTGGCCCACAATCGCAGGCAGCAGCGATGGACCGGAAGAGGCCATCCTGACCTCAAAGAGCTCAGCGACCTGGAGCAGCATGTGGAGCGCATTATGGCAGGCCGGCTGATTGGCCCCGTCGCCAGTGGAGATGCCGACCCTGTTCTGCACAGCAATGGTAAGGTCATCACCTTTTTGACCTCTCTCTTTCCACTTGTGCCTCACACCAGCATCCTTTGCTACTATCGAACCAATGCAGTGCATAGCAGCACTCATGCCTCCCTCACTGCCGCCCTCTCCTCACTCTAAAGCAACTCTTGTGCCTCCCTGCTTTCAGATGCTGAATCACCAGGTGAGGAGGCGGGCCCTCAAGCTGCCACTGTCAGTGATTCTGAATTCGAGGAGGAGGAAGAGGAAGCCCATCAGTGCCACCCTCAGCCGAGGCAGCCCATGGCCATGATGGGGACACGTCTTCCCTGGAGGGGAGCAGGGGGGGAAGGGTCTGAGGAGAGTGAAGCTCCGGGCCCCAGCGGACTGCAGCAATGCGGGAGGGGTGGGGAAGCTCATCGGCCTTCTCCCCGGAGGATGAGTGCGGTCTCCAGTCCTGCTACGGTGAGCGCAGAGGAGGTGTGGCTCCTTGGCGAAATGGGCGCCCAGGCTGAGCACAGGCACACTGAGCTCATGGCTGCAGTGGCAAGGATGCCTGACTCCATAGAGTCACTGGCAAGGAGTGCTCAGGAATTTGGGGCAGCACAGGCCAGGAGTCTGCAAGAATTCAGTGCAGCACAGGCCAGGAGTCTGCAGGACTTCGCGGCAGCACAGGCGGCTTCCAGCCAAGTGCTCAGTCGTGCATTCACTGGCTGGTCTGATGCAGACACAGATCAGGGCCACAAGGGCACTAACTGCTGCCACCCTTGCTGGATCGGCCAGGCATCGCCGGGACCCTCGCCACGCCGCAGCAGCCCAGCAGTCTGTGCTTCAGCAGATTGCTGCGCATGCTTCAGTGCTGGCCCGTGCGAGTGCCAGTGTGTCAGCTGACCAGGGAGTGCCTGTGCTCTGTCAGGTTGGCAGCATTCCTGCAGCCAGCACTGTCACTCCTCCACTGCAGCTGCCACCACCTGTAGGACAGACTACTGCCACCCAAGCAGAGTTGGAGCAGTCAGCAGCTGGGCCCTCCAGGCCCAGAGCTGGTCCAGGCCGTCCCCCAAGGGCATCTGCCGTCTCACTATCTGACTCTCAGCAGCCTTCCCCAGCCTTGCCGCAGCCACTGGGGTCCCATTGAGGAGGAGCTGCAGGGCGGGAAAGGGCCACTCGCGGAAGCGAGGTGGGTCACCCTTGCAGGGGAAAAAGTAGAAGGTGTAGCCAAATGTTTTTTTTATATACGAAGGCCGAGAAGGCTTTTTTTAATATACGAAGGCCGAGAAGGTTTTTTTATATATGAAGGCCGAGAAGGTTTGTTTTTTATGAAGGCCGAGACTGTTGTGTTTGTTTTTTTATAAAGGCTGAGACTGTTGTGTTTGTTTTTTATGAAGGCCGAGACTGTTGTGTTTGTTTTTTATGAAGGCCGAGACTGTTGTGTTTGTTTTTTATGAAGGCTGAGACTGTAGTGTTTGTTTTTTGTATGAAGGCCGAAGATCATGGTCATTTTTGTTTAACTGTTTTTTTCATTTTCTGAAGGTTGTGAGAGCCAGCTATGTCTCTGACTGTTTGTTTTTTGGGGGGTTTATCTGAATTAGTTTGTCATGCTGGAAGGGCACAGAGTTTGCACAGTAAAAAGTTTTATTTAATCACATTGTCCATGTTTGCAGTTTGAACTATTTGTTGCCTTGACCGGCTGAGGGCTTGCGGAGCGGCTCCATTCATGTACTTTCATTGGCACAAGCCATTCCCTGAGAGGGGGCCTAGAACTGAGTTGCAATAAGCTGCTGACGGACAGCCCTTGCACTTTGTGCCTCCCTCCCATCTTGGTGCTCCTCATCCTCCTCCTCCTCCTCTGGTGGTCCTCCAATGTCTGCTGGCAGTGGCTGAGTCCTGAGGATAGCCAGGTTGTGCAGCATGCAGCACACTACAACGAAATGGGAGACTCGCTCAGGCGAGTACTGTAGGGCTCCTCCGGAACAATCCAGACAGCGGAACCGTTGCTTGAGCACGCCGATTGTGTGCTCAATGATGTTCCTGGTAGCTTGATGGCTGTCATTATCGCTCTTCAGCAGGGGTGCTGGGTGCACGGAGCGGGGTCATCAGCCAGGTGCACAAAGGATAGCCTTTGTCCCCGAGAAGCCATCCTCATGGGTGAGCCTGGGCTTCGAAAATGTCTGCCACAGAAGTCTGGCACAGGATGAAGGCATCGTGGCTGCTGCCTGGAAAGTGGGCATTGACAGCTAGTATGAGCTGCCTGTGGTCATACACCAACTGGACGTTGAGTGAATGGTAGCCCTTCCGGTTGCGGTAATCCTCGGCATTCTGTAGAGGTGCCCGCAAAGCCACATGCGTGCAGTCAATGGCGCCCTGGGCCATGGGGAAGCCCGCTATTCCTCCAAATCCCATTGCATGCTCTTGCTGCTTGTCCAGGGTCATGGGGAAGGAGATGTACTGACGTCTCCTTCTGAAAAGGGCATTGGTCACCTGGCAGATGCAGCAATGTACTGCGAACTGGGAGATGTTGGCAATGTCCCCAGTAGCGGATTGGAAGGAGCCGGTGGCATAGAAGTTGAGAGCCACTGTCACCTTCACTGCCACCGACAGAGACATCCTACTCCTCAGCTGTGGCTGCAGATCTCTGCGAAACAAGTGGCAGATCTCAGTGACCACCTCCCTTCTGAATTGCAGCCTCCGAACACAGTGCTCCTCAGACATGTTCAGATATGAGAACTGCTGGCGGTATACCCTGGGTGGGTAAGGCCTCCTGTGCTGATGCCTGTTGGCCCTTCTCCATCCGGCCATGACTGGCACTCTCTCACGGCGTCTCTGAGCCCTTTGAATGCAATGCAGTAAGCCAACGTTTCCACCCATTGCAGCCCCCATTATATGTGGCGACTCAAGGCTATGGCACTGAAAGTTAAATCCAACTGCAAAGCTCTGGCCTGAAGCCAGAAGTACCTGTGCGAGCGCTGAGTCAAACCAGACTTTTCAAGGGTGCAGGGCATCATTGACTGCACACATGTGGCCCTTAGGGCACCCATCGCAATCCAGGAGTTTTTGTCAACCGCAAGGGCTTCCACTCCCTTAACGTTCAGCTGGTGTGTGACCACAAGGAGGAGATTTTGCATGTTTGTGCCAAGTACCCCGGCAGCTGCAATGGCTCCCTCATACTGCGCCAGTCTACTGTGCCTCCGCTATTCAGGCCGCCAGACGAACTTCAGGGATGGCTACTTGGAGACAAGGGCTAGCCCCTGAGGACGTGGCTAATGATGCCGTTGAGGAGACCAACCAACGAAGCTGAGGAGCGCTACAACTCCAGCCACACTTCCACCAGATGCATTATTGAGCAAACCATCGGATTGCTGAAGATGCGCTTCAGATGCCTGGATAGATCAGGTGGAGCCCTACAGTACTCAGCAGCCAGGGTCTCCAGAATCATCGTGGTTTGCTGTGTACTTCACAACATGGCACAGCATCATGGCTTGCAGATTCCTCAGGACTAAGTGGCTCCTCACAGACCCGCCTCGGATGAGGAGGAGGAGGAGGAAGAGGAATAAAAAGAAAAAGAGAAAGAGGACAGAAGTGGACAGAAGAGGACAGAAGAGGACAGAAGAGGACAGAAGTGGACAGAAGAGGACAGAAGAGGACAGAAGTGGACAGAAGAGGACAGAAGTGGACAGAAGAGGACAGAAGTGGACAGAAGTGGACAGAAGAGGACAGAAGAGGACAGAAGTGGACAGAAGAGGACAGAAGTGGACAGAAGAGGACAGAAGAGGACAGAAGTGGACAGAAGAGGACAGAAGAGGACAGAAGTGGACAGAAGAGGACAGAAGAGGACAGAAGTGGACAGAAGTGGACAGAAGAGGACAGAAGTGGACAGAAGAGGACAGAAGAGGACAGAAGTGGACAGAAGAGGACAGAAGTGGACAGAAGTGGACAGAAGAGGACAGAAGAGGACAGAAGTGGACAGAAGTGGACAGAAGAGGACAGAAGTGGACAGAAGAGGACAGAAGTGGACAGAAGTGGACAGAAGAGGACAGAAGAGGACAGAAGTGGACAGAAGAGGACAGAAGTGGACAGAAGAGGACAGAAGAGGACAGAAGTGGACAGAAGAGGACAGAAGTGGACAGAAGAGGACAGAAGTGGACAGAAGTGGACAGAAGAGGACAGAAGAGGACAGAAGTGGACAGAAGAGGACAGAAGTGGACAGAAGAGGACAGAAGTGGACAGAAGTGGACAGAAGAGGACAGAAGAGGACAGAAGAGGACAGAAGTGGACAGAAGAGGACAGAAGTGGACAGAAGAGGACAGAAGTGGACAGAAGTGGACAGAAGTGGACAGAAGTGGACAGAAGAGGACAGAAGTGGACAGAAGTGGACAGAAGTGGACAGAAGAGGACAGAAGTGGACAGAAGAGGACAGAAGAGGACAGAAGAGGACAGAAGTGGACAGAAGAGGACAGAAGAGGACAGAAGTGGACAGAAGAGGACAGAAGAGGACAGAAGTGGACAGAAGTGGACAGAAGAGGACAGAAGTGGACAGAAGAGGACAGAAGAGGACAGAAGAGGACAGAAGTGGACAGAAGAGGACAGAAGTGGACAGAAGTGGACAGAAGAGGACAGAAGTGGACAGAAGAGGACAGAAGTGGACAGAAGTGGACAGAAGTGGACAGAAGTGGACAGAAGAGGACAGAAGTGGACAGAAGTGGACAGAAGAGGACAGAAGTGGACAGAAGAGGACAGAAGTGGACAGAAGAGGACAGAAGTTGACAGAAGAGGACAGAAGTGGACAGAAGTGGACAGAAGAGGACAGAAGAGGACAGAAGTGGACAGAAGAGGACAGAAGTGGACAGAAGTGGACAGAAGAGGACAGAAGAGGACAGAAGTGGACAGAAGAGGACAGAAAGAAAGAGAAAAAAGAGAACAGGAGGAGGAGACAAGAAAGAAAGAAAGAGAAAGAAAGAAGGAAAGAAGGAAAGAAGAAAAGAAGAAAAGAAAGAAGGAAAGAAGGAAAGAAGAAAAGAAGGAAGGAAAGAAAGAAGGAAGGAAAGAAAGAAGGAAAGAAAGAAAGAAGGAAAGAAGAAAAGAAGGAAAGAAGAAAGGAAGGAAAGAAAGAAGGAAGGAAAGAAAGAAGGAAGGAAAGAATGAAGGAAGGAAAGAAAGAAAGAAGGAAGGAAAGAAAGAAGGAAGGAAAGAAAGAAGGAAGGAAAGAAAGAAAGAAGGAAGGAAAGAAAGAATGAAGGAAAGAAAGAAAGAAGGAAGGAAAGAAAGAAGGAAGGAAAGAAAGAAGGAAGGAAAGAAAGAAGGAAGGAAAGAAAGAAAGAAGGAAGGAAAGAAAGAAGGAAGGAAAGAAAGAAGGAAGGAAAGAAAGAAGGAAGGAAAGAAAGAAGGAAGGAAAGAAAGAAAGAAGGAAGGAAAGAAAGAAGGAAAGAAAGAAAGAAGGAAAGAAAGAAAAAGAAGAAGGAAAGAAAGAAAAAGAAGAAGGAAAGAAAGAAAGAAAAAGAAGAAGGAAAGAAAGAAAAAGAAGAAGGAAAGAAAGAAAAAGAAGAAGGAAAGAAAGAAAGAAAAAGAAGAAGGAAAGAAAGAAAGAAAAAGAAGAAGGAAAGAAAGAAAGAAAAAGAAGAAGGAAAGAGAGAAAGAAAGAAAGAAAAAGAAGAAGGAAAGAAAGAAAGAAAGAAAAAGAAGAAGGAAAGAAAGATAAAGAAGAAGGAAAGAAAGAAAGAAAGAAAAAGAAGAAGGAAAGAAAGAAAGAAAGAAAGAAAAAGAAGAAGGAAAGAAAGAAAGAAAAAGAAGAAGGAAAGAAAGAAAGAAAGAAAGAAAAAGAAGAAGGAAAGAAAGAAAGAAAGAATAAGAAGAAGGGAAGAAAGAAAGAAAGAAAAAGAAGAAGGAAAGAGAAAGAAAGAAAGAAAAAGGAGAAGGAAAGAAAGAAAGAAAGAAAAAGAAGAAGGAAAGAAAGAAAGAAAAAGAAGAAGGAAAGAAAGAAAGAAAGAAAAAGAAGAAGGAAAGAAAGAAAGAAAGAAAGAAAAAGAAGAAGGAAAGAAAGAAAGAAAAAGAAGAAGGAAAGAAAGAAAGAAAGAAAAAGAAGGAAAGAAAGAAAGAAAGAAAAAGAAGGAAAGAAAGAAAGAAAGAAAAAGAAGAAGGAAAGAAAGAAAGAAAGAAAGAAAGAAAAAGAAGAATGAAAGAAAGAAAGAAAGAAAAAGAAGAAGGAAAGAAAGAAAGAAAAAGAAGAAGGAAAGAAAGAAAGAAAGAAATAAAAAGAAGAAGGAAAGAAAGAAAGAAAGAAAAAGAAGAAGGAAAGAACGAAAGAAAGAAAAAGAAGAAGGAAAGAAAGAAAGAAAGAAAAAGGAGAAGGAAAGAAAGAAAGAAAGAAAAAGAAGAAGGAAAGAAAGAAAGAAAGAAAAAGAAGAAGGAAAGAAAGAAAGAAAGAAAAAGAAGAAGGAAAGAAAGAAAGAAAAAGAAGAAGGAAGGAAAGAAAGAAAAAGAAGAAGGAAAGAAAGAAAGAAAAAGAAGAAGGAAAGAAAGAAAGAAAAAGAAGAAGGAAAGAAAGAAAGAAAGAAAAAGAAGAAGGAAAGAAAGAAAGAAAAAGAAGAAGGAAAGAAAGAAAGAAAGAAAAAGAAGAAGGAAAGAAAGAAAGAAAAAGAAGAAGGAAAGAAAGAAAGAAAGAAAGAAAAAGAAGAAGGAAAGAAAGAAAGAAAGAAAAAGAAGAAGGAAAGAAAGAAAGAAAAAGAAGAAGGAAAGAAAAAGAAGAAGGAAAGAAAGAAAGAAAAAGAAGAAGGAAAGAAAGAAAGAAAGAAAGAAAAAGAAGAAGGAAAGAAAGAAAGAAAGAAAGAAAAAGAAGAAGGAAAGAAAGAAAGAAAGAAAAAGAAGAAGGAAAGAAAGATAAAGAAGAAGGAAAGAAAGAAAGAAAGAAAGAAAGAAAGAAAGAAAGAAAAAGAAGAAGGAAAGAAAGAAAGAAAAAGAAGAAGGAAAGAAAGAAAGAAAGAAAGAAAAAGAAGAAGGAAAGAAAGAAAGAAAGAATAAGAAGAAGGAAAGAAAGAAAGAAAGAAAAAGAAGAAGGAAAGAGAAAGAAAGAAAGAAAAAGAAGAAGGAAAGAAAGAAAGAAAGAAAAAGAAGAAGGAAAGAAAGAAAGAAAGAAAAAGAAGAAGGAAAGAAAGAAAAAGAAAAAGAAGAAGGAAAGAAAGAAAGAAAGAAAGAAAAAGAAGAAGGAAAGAAAGAAAGAAAGAAAAAGAAGAAGGAAAGATAGAAAGAAAGAAAAAGAAGGAAAGAAAGAAAGAAAGAAAAAGAAGGAAAGAAAGAAAGAAAAAGAAGAAGGAAAGAAAGAAAGAAAGAAAGAAAGAAAAAGAAGAAGGAAAGAAAGAAAGAAAGAAAAAGAAGAAGGAAAGAAAGAAAGAAAGAAAGAAAGAAAGAAAAAGAAGAAGGAAAGAAAGAAAGAAATAAAAAGAAGAAGGAAAGAAAGAAAGAAAGAAAAAGAAGAAGGAAAGAACGAAAGAAAAAGAAGAAGGAAAGAAAGAAAGAAAGAAAAAGGAGAAGGAAAGAAAGAAAGAAAGAAAAAGAAGAAGGAAAGAAAGAAAGAAAGAAAAAGAAGAAGGAAAGAAAGAAAGAAAGAAAAAGAAGAAGGAAAGAAAGAAAGAAAGAAAAAGAAGAAGGAAAGAAAGAAAGAAAAAGAAGAAGGAAAGAAAGAAAGAAAATGAAGAAGGAAAGAAAGAAAGAAAGAAAAAGAAGAAGGAAAGAAAGAAAGAAAGAAAAAGAAGAAGGAAAGAAAGAAAGAAAGAAAAAGAAGAAGGAAGGAAAGAAAGAAAGAAAAAGAAGAAAGAAAGAAAGAAAAAGAAGAAGGAAAGAAAGAAAGAAAGAAAAAGAAGAAGGAAAGAAAGAAAGAAAGAAAGAAAAAGAAGAAGGAAAGAAAGAAAGAAAGAAAAAGAAGAAGGAAAGAAAGAAAGAAAAAGAAGAAGGAAAGAAAGAAAGAAAGAAAAAGAAGAAGGAAAGAAAGAAAGAAAGAAAAAGAAGAAGGAAAGAAAGAAAGAAAAAGAAGGAAAGAAAGAAAGAAAGAATGAAAAAGAAGAAGGAAAGAAAGAAAGAAAGAAAAAGAAGAAGGAAAGAAAGAAAGAAGAAGAAGAAGGAAAGAAAGAAAGAAAGAAAAAGAAGAAGGAAAGAAAGAAAGAAAAAGAAGAAGGAAAGAAAGAAAGAAAGAAAAAGAAGAAGGAAAGAAAGAAAGAAGAAGAAGAAGGAAAGAAAGAAAGAAAGAAAAAGAAGAAGGAAAGAAAGAAAGAAAAAGAAGAAGGAAAGAAAGAAAGAAAGAAAGAAAGAAAAAGAAGAAGGAAAGAAAGAAAGAAAGAAAAAGAAGAAGGAAAGAAAGAAAGAAAGAAAAAGAAGAAGGAAAGAAAGAAAGAAAGAAAGAAAGAAAGAAAGAAAGAAAAAGAAGAAGGAAAGAATGAAAGAAAGAAAAAGAAGAAGGAAAGAAAGAAAGAAAAAGAAGAAGGAAAGAAAGAAAGAAAAAGAAGAAGGAAAGAAAGAAAGAAAAAGAAGGAAGGAAAGAAAGAAAAAGAAGAAGGAAGGAAAGAAAGAGAAAGAAGAAGGAAAGAAAGAAAAAGAAGAAGGAAAGAAAGAAAGAAAAAGAAGAAGGAAAAAAAGAAAAAATGAGAACTGGAGGAGGAGACAGAAGAAAGAAGGAAAGAAAGAAGGAAAGAAAGAAAGAAAAAATGAGAACTGGAGCAGGAAGAGGAGGAGACAGAAGAAAGAAAGAGAAAAAAAGAGTACAGATTCCGAGCCACAACTTGAATCGTTTAAGACATAAAAAATGTCACAGAAATGTGATTTATTTTTGTTATTTTACAATTTACAAATATACACACAATTTGTGTCACTGAACTATAAACAAAAAGCAGGAAAAGCTATGACTTAACAGAAATAAACATTGGTTTTGCTGTCCAGGAAGAAAGACAAGTCAGACTGACTTGGAAATGTTCACTCATATGTTGATGTAAAGGTTTATAATTTACCAATTTCGCTTCTGATGTTTTTCCCTCAAACATTCTCCACAATATTAATCCCTGCTCTTATCACGAGGAGTGTTGAATTATTTTAGGTACTTCGTAATTAATAGCGGGAAGCAAACTTCATTGTACTCACAATTTTTAATCTGCTATTTCAAACATTCAAACCAAATCGAATTGTACATTATCGGAGTATTTTTCTGTGTCTTTCTCAATAAACGAAGAGTGGTTTCTTCTAAAGTAGCTTCCTGCAATTTTTAACAATCATTACATAACTCTTGTTTCCATTAACACTCAATTAACCCGTGGTTGTAAAGCTCCCTCTACACTGTCCCATCAGACACTCCCGGGGCAGATACAGCACGGGTTAGATACAGAGTAAAGCTCCCTCTACACTGTCCCATCAAACACTCCCAGGGCAGGAGTGGGCCCTTAATGAATGCAGCCATGTGCTTGCCTGATGTGCCTCCCATAGTTGAATAGCCCTTAATGTGTGCAGCTAACAGGAAGATGTGATTGCACTAGAGAGGGTACAGAGGAGATGTACAAGGATGTTCCCGGGAGTAGAGAATCTTAGCTATGAGGAAAGATTTGATAGGCTGGGTCTGTTTTCCTTGGAACAGAGGAGTCTGAGGGGAGACCTTACTGAGGTGTATAAAATTATGAGGGGCCTAGATAAAGTGGATAGAAAGGACCTATTTCCCTTAGCAGAGGGGTCAAAAACCAGGAGGCACAGATTTAAAGTAACTGGTGGAGGGTTTAGAAGGGATTTGAGGGGAAATTTCTTCACCCAGAGGGTGGTGGGGGTCTGGAACTCACTGCCTGAAAGGGTGGGAGAGGCAGAAACTCTCACCACATTTAAAAAGTACTTGGATGTGCGCTTGAAGTGCCGTAACCTGCAGGACTATGGACCAAGAGCTGGGACGTGGGATTAGGCTGGATTGCTCTTTGTTGGCCGGCACGGACACGATGGGCCGAAATGGCCTCCTTCCGTGCTGCAACTTTCTATTGGCAAACTGTAACTAGTGGGGTACCACAGGGATCAGTGCTGGGGCCTCAACTATTTACAATCTACATTAATGACTTGGATGAAGGGACCGAGTGTGTTGTAGCCAAATTTGCTGACGATACAAAGATAGGTGGGAAAGCAAGTTGTGAGGAGGACACAAAGTCTGCAAAGGGGTATAGATAGGTTAAGTGAGTGGGCAGGAATTTGGCAAATGGAGTATAATGTGGGGAAATGTGGGGTTATCCACTTTGGGAGGAAGAATAGAAAAGCAAAATATTATTTAAATGGAGAGACTACAGAAGGATCTGGGTGTCCTCGTACATGAAACACAAAAAGTTAGCAAGTAATTAGGAAGGCAAATGGAATGTTGGCCTTTATTGCTAGGGGATGGAGTATAAAAGTAGGGAATGTGGTGTATGTAACCTGTTCCACCTTAAGAGAACTTAAGCCTGTTCCACCTTAAGAGATGTACTACTTTCTCTGGCTGCTGTATACGTAATACCGGTGGGGACCACCGGTATATAAGTACTATGTAGTGATATTGTATTTAGTATAGTCCTGACCTCCAACTAGTAAAGACCTGTTGAACTTTATTCTTGTAGTCTGTGTCAGTAATTAACCTTAATACAACTGGAACACACAGACTTAACAGGGAAGTCTCGCTACAACTGTACAGGGTGTTGGCGAGACCACACCAGGAGTACTGCATACAGTTTTGGTCACCTTATTTAAGGAGGGATATACTTGCATTGGAGGCTGTTCAGAGAAGGTTCCCTAGGCTGATTCCCAAGTTGAAAGGGTTGTCTTATGAGGAAAGGTCGAGCAGGTTGGGCCGATACTCATAGGAGTTTAGAAGAATGAGAGGTGATCTTATTGAAACATACAAGATTCTGAGGGGGCTTGACACGGTAGATGCTGAGAGTTATTTTCCCCTCATGGGTCAATCTAGAACTAGGGGGCATAGTTTCAGGATAAGGGGTCGCCCATTTAAGATGAAGATGAGGAGGAATTTCTTCTCTCAGAGGATCGTGAATCTTTGGAATTTTCTACCCCGGAGAGCTGTGGAGGCTGAGTCAGTGAATATATTCATAGAAACATAGAAGGTAGGAGCAGGAGTAGGCCATTTGGCCCCTCGAGCCTGCTCCACCATTTAATGAGATCATGGCTGATCATCCAAATTCAGTACCCTGTCCCTGCCTTCTCCCCATATTCCTTGATCCCTTTAGCCTTAAGAAATATATCGAACTCCTTCTTGAATATATTTAATGAATTGGCCTCAACTGCCTTTTGTGGTAGAGAATTCCACAAGTTCACCACTCTCTGGGTGAAGAAATTCCTCCTCATCTCTGTCCTAATTGGCTTACCCCTTATCCTTAGACTGTGACCCCTGGTTCTGGACTCCCCCGCCATCGGGAACATCCTTCCTGCATCTAGTCTGTCCAGTCCTGTTAGAATTGTATAAGTTTCAATGAGATCCCCTCTCATTCTTCTAAACTCCAGCGAATATAAGCCCAATCGAACCAATCTCTCCTCATGCGTCATTCCTGCCATCCCAGGTATCAGTCTGGTGAATCTTCGCTGCACTCCCTCCATGGCAAGAACATCCTTCCTCAGATAAGACGACCAAAACTGCACACAATACTCAAGGTGTGGTCTCACCAAGGCCCTGTACAACTGCAGTAAGACATTCTTGCTCCTGTACTCGAATCCTCTCGCTATGAAGACCAACATACCATTTGCCTTCTTAACTGCCTTTCAAGGCTGAGATAGACAGAAACTTGAGCTACAGGGGAGTCAAGGGTTATGGGGAACAGTGGCGGCCATTTTAAGAGATATCCATCCACGGCAGCTATTTTAAGAATTATCCATCTGCCTGGCCATTTTTAGAGATATCTATCTGTGGCGGCCAGTTTAAATGACATCTACTCGTGGCAGCGATTTCACAGCACCGGTTAGATAGGGAGTCTACGCTGTCCAATTCAACACTCCCAGGGCAGGTCCAGCACGGGTTAGATACAGAGTAAAGCTCCCTCCACACTGTCCCGTCAAACACTCCCATGGCAGGTACAGCACGGGTTAGATACAGAGTAAAGCTCCCTCTACACTGTCCCATTAAACACTCCCAGGGCAGGTCCAGCACGGGTTAGATACAGAGTAAAGCTCCCTCTACACTTTCCCGTCAAACACTCCCATGGCAGGTACAGCATGGGTTAGATTCAGAGTAAAGCTCCCTCTACACTGTCCCATCAAACACTCCCAGGGCAGGTACAGCACGGGTTAGATACAGAGTAAAGCTCCCTCTACACTTTCCCGTCAAACAGTCCCAGGGCAGGTACAGCATGGGTTAGATACAGAGTAAAACTCCCTCTACACTGTCCCATCACACACTCCCAGGGCAGGTACAGCATGGGTTAGATACAGAGTAAATTTCTCTCTACACTGTCCCATCAATCACTCTTAGGGTAGCTGCAGCAGCAGTTAGATACAGAGTAAAGCTCCCTCTACACCGCCCCATGAAACACTCACAGGTCAGATACATCACTGTTTAGATACAGATTAAAGATATTTCCACACAGTCGAATCACACACTCCCAGCATAGTAACAGCACGGATTGTGTTTAAAGTTCCCTCACACTATTTATGAAATAATGTTCACAGTTATAGTGAGGGGGTCTGTCGGACTCTGGTTTGTACACCTGCTGCTGTGGAACAGAAACTCCCTTCAGTGAGTCCAGTGAGCCGAAAGGAATTGTTGTTGTTTCCCCACTGAACTCATTGTAAATCTGCTTTATCAAAACGTGCCTGGATCTCCTGGTATATTTCAATACTGAACCTCAGTGATTGTAGATTAAATAATAAAGTGTTACCGTGATTTGATTTAAATGGAGAGGAGGGGCTCACATGTGGACGAATGTTGGTCTGCAGATATCTGGGTTCACCTTAGAAAAATGCAGCAAATAAAAGACAATTAAAGTCTGTTCTGGGTATTCTTACTGAGATTTGAATGAATTTTAAGCCGTGAGACTCACTGTCTGTATACACAGGAGTGAAGGATTACATCAAACAAAGATAATGGCCCTGAAATCATGGTCTCCGTAACCACGGCTTAGGCCTTGGTAGAGGCCCCACAAGTTCCGTGTTTCCGTCTGCGCTGTGTATGCACTGAATCCCCGGACTTGCTACAGAACCCGACCAGTTCGGACCAGGGAGCAGCGAGGCGAGGTGAGGCGGAGCCCGGCTTAAAAACCGGCTCCACCAACGAGGCCCGACCAGTTCGGAGCAGGGAGCAGCGAGGCATACCAAATCAACAGCAGAGGAGAGAGGTAAAAAGTAATCAGAGTGTGACGTCACCAGGGAGCAGGTAAGTGATTGGTTGGTGAGTATTTCTCTCTTTTCAATACAAGCTTGACTTCTGTGGTGTTAAATTTCTAGGGTCTCTGGTGTAGTGGGGACAGTTGGTAAATAAAGCGCCCTAGAGTATACCTGTAACTGGGGTATTGAATAAATTTTTTAATTAATTAAAGGAGTAAGTCATGGCAGGAGAGCTCAGACCCGTGTTCTGCTCCTCTTGCTCCATGTGGGAAATCAGGGATGCTGCCAGTGTCCCTGATGACCATGTGTGCGGGAAATGCATCCAGCTGCAGCTACTTGTAGACCGCATTGCGGCGCTCGAGCTGCGGGTGGATGAATTTTGGAGCATGCGTGATGCTGAGAGGCTCGTGGATAGCACGTTTAGCGAGTTGTTCATGCCTCAGGGTAGGGCAGCACAGGGGGTGACCATCAGGCGGAGCAACAAAGGCAGGCAGGTAGTGCAGGGAACCCCTGCGGACATCCCCCTTTCAAACAAGTATACCGCTTTGGATACTGTTGAGGGGGATGACTCACCAGGGGAAGGCAGCAGCAGCCAACTTCCTGGCACTGGGGGTGCTCCTGCTGCCCAGGAAGGGGGGAAAAAGAGTGGGAGAGCAATAGTGGTAGGGGATTCTATAGTAAGGGGAACAGATAGGCGTTTCTGTGGCCGTAGACGTGAATCCAGGATGGTTTGTTGCCTCCCTGGTGCCAGGGTCAAGGATGTCACTGAGCGGCTGCAGGGCATTCTGGAGGGGGAGGGTGAACAGCCAGTGGTCGTGGTCCACATTGTTACCAACGACATAGGTAAAAAGAGGGATGAGGTCCTGCATCAAGAATTTAGGGAGCTAGGTAACAGATTAAAGAGCAGGACCTCAAAGGTTGTAATCTCTGGATTACTCCCAGTGCCACGTGCTAGTAAGTATAGGAATGGGAGGATAGAGCAGATGAATGCGTGGCTAAAGAGTTGGTGTAGGGGGGAGGGTTTTACTTTCCTGGATCACTGGGCCTGCTTCTGGGAAAGGTGGGATTTGTACAAGTCGGACGGGTTGCACCTGAACCAGAGCGGGACAAATATCCTTGCAGGGAGGTTTGCTAGCACTGTTGGGGGGGGTTTAAACTAACTTGGCAGGGGGATGGGATACAGAGGGGAGCTGAAATAGGGGGGGATGTGCTGCCAATTATAGAGAAAAAAACAAGTCAGCTTGGTAGACAGGGCAAATATATAAGGGCAAGGCTGGATGGCATCTATTTTAATGCAAGGAGTCTTGCAAATAAGGTGGATGAACTGAAGGTGCTAATAAACACATGGGAGTATGATATTGTTGCTATCACGGAGACATGGTTGAGGGAGGGGCAAGACTGGCAGCTCAATATTCCGGGGTACAGAATCTTCAGGCGAGACAGAGGGGGAGGTATAAGAGGAGGGGGTGTCGCAATATTAATTAAGGAGTCAATTACTGCAGTAAGGAGGGATGATATATTAGCAGGGTCCTCTAATGAGGCCATATGGGTGGAGCTTAAAAACAAAAAGGGGGCAAGCACTTTGCTGGGAGTGTACTATAGGCCTCCAAACAGTCAGGGGGAGATAGAGGAACAGATATGTAGGCAAATCTCAGAGAAATGTGCAAATAATAGGGTAATAATAATGGGGGATTTCAACTTCCCCAATATTAACTGGGATAGTCAGAGTGTGAAAGGCTCAGAGGGTGTAGAATTCTTAAAGTGCATCCAGGAGAGCTTTTTGAGCCAGCATGTAGAAAGTCCTACAAGAGAGGGGGCGGTACTGGACCTAATTCTAGGGAATGTGGCCGGCCAAGTGGAAAAAGTGCTAGTAGGTGAGCACTTTGGCAATAGTGACCATAATATGGTAAGATTTAAGGTGGTCATGGAAAAGGACAGGGATGGGCCGGAAATAAAGGTTCTAAATTGGGGGAAGGCCGATTTTAATGGGATAAGGCAGGACCTGGCCAAAATGGACTGGGATCAGCTACTTGTAGGAAAATCCGCATCGGAGCAATGGGAGGCTTTCAGAAGGGAGATTGAGATCATACAATGGCAACATGTTCCCGTAAAGGTCAAGAGTGGTTCCAAAAACCACAGGGAACCGTGGATGTCAGGGGATATACGAGAATGGATTAGGAAAAAAAGGAGGGCTTTTGGTAGATACAAAAGGCTAAAGACGGAGGAAGCCCTAGAGGAGTACAAAAAGTGCAGGGGGATACTTAAAAAAGAAATTAGGAGATCAAGGAGGGGCCATGAAATAACACTGGCGAGCAAAATAAAGGAAAATCTGAAGATGTTTTATATTAAGGGTAAGAGGATAACTAGGGAAAAAATAGGGCCCATTAGGGACAAAAGTGGCAATCTGTGTGTGGAGCCGGAAGATGTAGGAGGGGTTCTAAATGAATTTTTTGCATCTGTTTTCACTATGGAGAAGGACGATGTAGACATAGAAATAGGGCGGGGGGACTGTGATATGCTCGAACATATTAACATCGAGAGGGAGGAGGTATTGACGGTTTTAGCTGGCCTAAAAATGGATAAATCCCCAGGCCCGGATGAAATGTATCCCAGGCTGCTGTGTGAGGCAAAGGAGGAGATTGCGGGGGCTCTAACACATATATTCAGGACCTCTCTGGCCACAGGGGATGTGCCAGAGGACTGGATAACCGCTAATGTAGTACCATTATTCAAGAAGGGTAGTAGGGAAAAATCGGGGAACTACAGGCCAGTGAGCCTAACATCAGTGGTAGGAAAATTATTGGAAAAAACCCTGAGGGACAAAATTTGTCTCCACTTGGAGAGGCAAGGATTAATCAGGGATAGTCAACATGGCTTTGTCAAGGGAAGATCATGTCTGACTAATTTGATTGAATTTTTTGAGGGGGTGACTAGGTGTGTGGATGAGGGTAACGCAGTGGATGTGGTATACATGGATTTCAGTAAGGCCTTCGATAAAGTCCCGCACAGGAGGCTGGTCAAGAAGGTAAGAGCCCATGGAATCCAGGGTGCCTTGGCACATTGGATACAAAACTGGCTTAGTGGCAGAAGGCAGAGGGTGATGGTCGAAGGTTGTTTTTGTGACTGGAAGCCTGTGGCCAGTGGGGTACCACAGGGATCGGTGCTGGGTCCCTTGCTGTTTGTGGTCTACATTAATGACTTGGATATGAATGTAAAGGGTATGATCAGTAAGTTCGCGGATGATACAAAAATTGATAGGGTGGTAAATAGCGAGGAGGGTAGCCTCAGTCTGCAGGATGATATAGATGGGTTGGTCAGATGGGCGGAACAGTGGCAAATGGAATTTAACCCGGAAAAGTGCGAGGTGATGCACTTTGGGGGGACGAACAAGGCAAGGGAATACACAATGAATGGAAAGACCCTAGGCAAGACGGAGGGTCAGAGGGATCTGGGTGTGCAAGTACACAGATCCCTGAAGGCGGCGGAACAGGTGGATAAGGTGGTAAAAAAGGCATATGGGATACTTGCCTTCATTAGCCGAGGCATTGAATATAAGAGCAAGGAGGCTATGATGGAGCTGTATAAAACACTGGTTAGGCCACAGCTGGAATACTGTGTGCAGTTCTGGTCGCCACACTACAGGAAGGATGTGATCGCGTTAGAGAGGGTGCAGAGGAGGTTCACCAGGATGTTACCAGGGCTGGAGCGCTTCAGCTATGAAGAGAGACTGGGCAGATTGGGTTTGTTTTCCTTGGAGCAGAGGAGGCTGAGGGGGGACATGATTGAGGTGTACAAAATTATGAGGGGCATAGATAGGATGGATGCTGAGGAGCTTTTTCCCTTAGTAGAGGGGTCAATAACTAGGGGGCATAGATTCAAGGTAAAGGGCGGGAGGTTTAGAGGGGATTTGAGAAAGAACTTTTTCACCCAGGGGGTGGTTGGAGTCTGGAACTCACTGCCTGAAAGGGTTGTGGAGGCAGAAACCCTCACAACATTTAAGAAGCATTTGGATGAGCACTTGAAATGCCATAGCATACAAGGCTACGGGCCAAATGCTGGAATATGGGATTAGATTAGACAGGGCTTGATGGCCGGCGCGGACACGATGGGCCGAAGGGCCTCTATCCGTGCTGTATTACTCTATGACTCTATGACTCTAGAATCGATAGAGTAAAGCTCTCTTTAAACCAGCCCATCAAAAACACACAGGGTAGGAACAACACGGGTTAGATACAGAGTAAAGCTCCCACATCACTGCATCACCGCTCCAGCTCACTGCGCAGCCTATGAATTTCAGTGCACGGGACCTTACAGATTGCCGCGCACCCACGCACCTTACAGGGAACATTGCTCAGCAGGTCAGGCAGCATCTGTGGAGAGAGAAACAGAGTTACTGTTTCAGGTCGATGACCTTTTATCAGAACAGGAAAATGTTACAGATGGAACAGTTTTTAAGCAAATATAAAGGCAGGGAAAGGGGGGAATGGGAGGAAAGAACAAAAGGGAAGGTCTATGCTGTACCTGCCCTGGGTGTGTTTGGTGGGATTGGGTAGCGGGAGCTTTACTCGTGCTGTACTTGACTTGGGAGAATTTGATGGCACAGTGTAGAGAGAGATTTACCCTGTACCAACATTTGCTGCAAAATGAGAGATTACAAAATGCTGAGGTACAGAGGGATCTGGGTGTCCTCGTACATGAAACACAAAAAGTTAGCATGCAGGAACAGCAAGTAATTAGGAAGGCAAATGGAGTGTTGGCCTTTATTGCAAAGGGAATGGAGTATAAAAGTAGGGAAGTCCTTTTACAACTATACGGGGCATTGGTGAGAACACAACTGGAATACTGCGTACAGTTTTGGTCTCCTTATTTAAGAGAAGGTTCACGAGGTTGATTCCGGAGATGAAGGGGTTGTCTTATGAAGAAAGGTTGAGCCTATACTCATTGGAGTTTAGAAGAATGAGAGGGGATCAACATCAGTAGAGATACATACAGTAATGCAGGGCGCTGGGGGAGAGGGGTTACTGAGTGACTGTGTGAGGGAGCTGGATTAACATCAGTAGAGATACAGTCAGTAACACAGGGCGCTGGGGGAGAGGGTTACTGAGTGGCAGTGTGAGGGAGCTGGATTAACATCAGTAGAGATACAGTCAGTAACACAGGGCGCTGGGGAAGAGGGTTACTGAGTGGCAGTGTGAGGGAGCTGGATTAACATCAGTAGAGATACAGTCAGTAACACAGGGCGCTGGGGGAGAGGGTTACTGAGTGGCAGTGTGAGGGAGCTGGATTAACATCAGTAGAGATACAGTCAGTAACACAGGGCGCTGGGGAGAGGGTTACTGAGTGACAGTGTGAGGGAGCTGGATTAACATCAGTAGAGATACAGTCAGTAACACAGGGTGCTGGGGGGAGAGGGTTACTGAGCGACAGTGTGAGGGAGGTTACTGGGATGTTACTTGTATCCTCTATATTGAAGACCGATGCAAAATACCTGTTCAATTCAGCTGCCATCTCCTTATTTGCCATTATTAATTCCTCAGACTCAGTTTTTATAGGACCAGTGCTCACTCTGTTGACTCTTTTTGAAATATTTATAGAAACTCTTACTATCTGTTTTTATATATCTAGCTACCTTTCTCTCATACTCTAATTTTTCTCTCCTTATTAATCATTTCATTCAGTCATTCTCTGCTGTTTTTTATATTCTGTCCAATCTTCTGACCTGCCACGCATCTTTGTGCAATTATATGCTTTTTCTTTAAGTTTGATACTATCTTTAACTTTTTTACTTAACCACGGATGGTGGGTCCTCCCCTTGGAATTTTTCTTTTTCGTTGGAATGTATATATTCTGTGTATTCTGAAATATCCCCTTAAATATCTGCCACTGCATCTCTATTGATCTATCCCTTAATATAATATAATAGAATATAAATGGAAAGTTTTTAAGAACAAGCTAAAAAATGTGGAAAACAAATATGAACCCAAAGTCAAAAAGAAGAAAATGTGGTCAGAAAAAGCCAAGGTGGCTGACTGGCTCATGGAAAAAAGGATTGTAGACAACTGTGGAAGCAATGGGAAAAGCTTTTTCACTTGTGAAGAGTGGGAGAACTATCAAAGTCTGTATTGGGCCATTGAAGAGTGTTCAATGACAGGTTACAAAGGACTCATTGGGTATGGCGGAAATATTAAATGAGTACTTTGCATCGGTCTTCACCCTTGAAGATGATGCTCAACTATTAGAATTTAACAATTTTACTAACAAAACCAGTATTAACATAGATGAACAGATTGTTTTAGTAAGAATTAAGAACTTGGAAATAGATGGAGCAGCCGGGCTGGATGATATCTACTCGAGAGTCCTCAGGGAGATGGGGCATGTGCTGTGCCAGCCCTAGCCTGTATTTCTAATAGCTCACTGCACTCTGGAATGGTTCCTATAGACTGGAAGGAGGCTAATGTAGTCTCCATCTTTAAAAAAAGGTGACAAGACAGACCCGGGTAACTATAGGCCCATTAGTTTAACATCAGTAATAGGGAAGATGCTTGAAGGAATCATTGGGGATGCAATATATGAATACTTGGATAGAGAGGGCCATATTAGAGACACCCAACATGGCTTCATAAAAAGCCGGTCATGTCTTACAGATCTAATTGTATTTTTTGAAGAAGTTACAAAGTTGGTGATGAGGGAAGTCCAGTGGACATTGTCTACTTAGATTACCAAAAAGCTTTTGATAAGGTACCGCATAAGAGGCTTCTCTATAAGATCAAAGTGGTAATATATTGAGCTGGATTCAGAATTGGCTGACAGGACGTAGGCAAAAAGTAGTTCTAGATGGATTTGGATCTGTTTGGGGACCGGTCACCAGTGCTGTCCCGCAGGGATCAGTGTTGGGACCGTTCCTCTTTACTACTTTTATTAATGATCTGGATGTAGGTGTTTTGGGCACAATCTGCAAATTTGCAGATGATACCAAGATCTGTGCGAGTGTTAGAACTGTAGATGATGCTCGTCTGCTTCAGGCAGATCTTAATGTGCTGGGTGATTGGGCTCAAGACTGGAAAATGATATATAACTTAGATACGCGCAATGTTATGCATGTGGGCAGGGCAAATGCTCAACATTCATACACCCTTCAGGGAAAGGCATTAAAAGATGGCGGAGATAGAAAGAGACTTGGGCATTCTAGTGCATACATCCTTAAAGATCATGAGCAAAGTTTAGCGATAGCTAGAGCAAATAGGGTTTGGGGTTGTATCTATAGGAAAATTGAGTACAAGACTAGGCATACTGTTTTGTCCTTGTACATTGGAGCTGATCGAGCGTGGTCAAAGATTCGATGCTGGGGATGTTGGGCTGAGAACACTGACTTTGGTGCGCCTATCCTGCCAGGATTAGAAGTTTGGTGTCAACAGTTGGACTGAACATTGAATATTGGTGACCTGCGACTTACCCTGAGTTTCTCACACGGATTGGTGAGGGGTGAAGTTTGGAGGAAATTCCCTCTAAACCTCCATCTATACAGTGACTGGGAGACACAGCCCGATCCTCACTGCGGGCTGCCAACCCTCCCGGATTGGAGGTTGGGTCTCCTGGGCCCGGCTGCTGGCAACCCGGGAGGAAAGTACTTTGTCTTTGCTGTTTGGGCCTGTGCGCCGTCGCTGCTCGTGGCTCAGAGTAATTGTGAAAAAGCTGCTGCAGGCCCGAGCCCAGTCCAATTCAGCGGAAACTTCCTTTTTCCTCAGCCGAGGATTCCCCTCCGTGTCCGTTCTATCTCCCGCACTTCTGCCCTCACCCCTGCCCCTCCCGGAATCACGATAAGGCTCCCCTTGTCCTCACCTTTCACCCCACCAGCCTCCACATTCAACGGATCATCCTCCGCCATTTCCGCCACCTCCAGCGTGATCCCACCACCAAACACATCTTCCCCTCACCTCCCCTTTCAACATTCTGAAGGGACCGCTCCCCCCACGGCACCCTGGTCCACAGCTCTATCACCCCTTCCCCTTTGCCCGGCACCTTCCCGTGCAAGCACAGGAGATGCAACACCTGCCCTTATACCTCCACCCTTCCCACTGTCCAGGGCCCCAAACACTCCTTCCAGGTGAAATGGTGATTTACTTGTACTTCTTGCAATTTAGTATACTGTATTCGCTGCTCATGATGCGGTTTCCTCTACATTGGGGAGACCAAACGCAGATTGGGAACACCTCCGTTCAGTCTGTAAGGGTGACCCCGAGCTTCCGGTCGCTTGTCACTTTAATTCTCCGCTCCACTCCCACTCTGACCTCTCTGTCCTCAGTTTCTTGCACTGTTCCAATAAGCTCGAGGAACAGCACCTCATCTTTCTGTTAGGCACTTTACAGCCTTCTGGAATCAACATCAAGTTCAACAATTTCAGACCATAACCTCTACCCCTATTTTTTTCAGGCGGTAGCTGTTGATGATTCTGCCATCCCCATTTGCAATGTTTAACCACTCCTGCCTTCCACCCGATCACAGACCCTCCCTTTTGTTCTTTCCTCCCCTCCCCCCTCCCCCTGCCTCTGCACCTGCTTAAAATCTGTCACATCTCGAACTTTTTCCAGTTCTGACAAAGGGTCATTGACCTGAAACGTTAACTCTGTTTCTCCACGGATGCTGCCTGACCTGCTGAGCGTTTCCAGCATTTTCTGTTGTTATTTCCGTGGAAGCTTCACCAGTGCAGCAAATAATTGTCACAGAATTAATCAGTTTCGCGGATTTGGTTGTTTTCATTCAACAGCCTCTGGTGACAGGAAATAGGGAATAAGCAAACAGTGGAAACCTTGCCGGGGGACTGGAAGTGGCGCTGCACCAGGCGGGGGACCGGAAGCGGCGCTGCACCGGCCGGGGGACCGGAAGCGGCGCTGCACCAGGCGGGGGACCGGAAGCGGCGCTGCACCAGGCGGGGGACCGGAAGTGGCGCTGCACCAGGCGGGGGACCGGAAGTGGCGCTGCACCAGGCGGGGGACCGGAAGCGGCGCTGCACCAGGCGGGGGACCGGAAGCGGCGCTGCACCAGGCGGGGGACCGGAAGCGGCGCTGCACCAGGCGGGGGACCGGAAGCGGCGCTGCACCAGGCGGGGGACCGGAAGCGGCGCTGCACCAGGCGGGGGACCGGAAGCGGTGCTGCACCAGGCGGGGGACCGGAAGCGGCGCTGCACCAGGCGGGGGACCGGAAGTGGCGCTGCACCAGGCGGGGGACCGGAAGTGGCGCTGCACCAGGCGGGGGACCGGAAGCGGCGCTGCACCAGGCGGGGGACCGGAAGTGGCGCTGCACCAGGCGGGGGACTGGAAGCGGCGCTGCACCAGGCGGGGGACCGGAAGCGGCGCTGCACCGGCCGGGACGATGATTAAGGCGATTCTGGTGTTTAACAATCACGGGAAGCCGCGGCTCAGCCGCTTCGTGAGTACCCGGGGCTGGGGATTGTGGCCTGGGTCCTGGGGCCGGGATCCCCGCCGCTTGCTCGGCCTCCGGGACGGAAACTTGCCGGAAAAGCCTTTCCCGGAAAAGGCCTCCTCTGTTGATGAATTGTTACTCAGTTGTTGAGTCTCCAACTCCTCCCAGTTCTGGTGAAAGTTAATTGACGAGAAACATTGAGGCGGGTCAGAGAATGACAGGAGGCCATTCGGCCCGTCCAGCCCGTGCCAGCCCTCAGCCACTCCCCGCCCTTTTCTCGAGCCCCGCAATTTATTTCCTTCAGATCTTTATCCAACTCCCTTTTGAAAGCCACGATTGATTCTGCCTCCTCCACCCTGTCGGGCAGCGCATTCCAGATCCTAACCACTCGCTGCGTAAAAAAGTTTTGTCTTACGTTGCCTTTGGTTCTTTAACCATTGATCTTAAGATCCAATCACCTTAATTCTGTGCCCTCTGGTTACCGACCCTCCTGCCGCTGGAAACAGTTTTTCCTTATTTACTCTATCAAAACCCTTCTGTTATCCTCTATTAAATCTCCTCGCGACCTTTTCTGCTCCAAGGAGAACAACCCCAGCTTCTCCAGTCTATCCACGTAACTAAGTCCCTCATCCCTGGAACCATTCTTATAAATCTTTTCTGCACCTTCTCCAATGCCTTCACATCCTTCCTAAAGTGCGGTGCCCAGAATTGAACACCATACTCCAGTTGAGGCCGAATCAGTGTTTTACAAAGGTTCATCATCGCTTCCTTGCTTCTGTGCCTCTATTTATAAAGGCAAGGAGCACGTATGCTTTTTAACATAGTAACATACATAGAGATAGGAACAGGAGTAGGCCATTCGGCCCTTCGAGCCTGCTCCGCCATTCAATGAGATCATGGCTGATCCTCGTCTGAGATCATAGCTGATCTTACCAGTTCAGTACCCCGTCCCCGCCTTTTCTCCGTAACCCTTAATCCCCTTAGCCTTCAGAAATATATCCAATTCTCTCTTGAAAATATTTATTGAATTAGCCTTCACAGCCCTCTGTGGCAGGGAATTCCACAGGCTCACCACTCTTTGAGTGAAGAAATTCTTCCTCATCTCTGTTTTAAATGATTTGCCCGCTATTTTTAGACTGTGGCCCCTGGTTCTGTGCTCCCTGGCCATTGGAAACATTCTCTCTGAATTCAGCCTGTCCAGGCCTGCCATAATTTTATATGTTTCGATGAGATCCCCTCTCAATCTTCTAAACTCCAGTGAGTACAAGCCCAAACTATTTAATCTCTCTTCGTAGGTCATTCCCGCCATTCCAGGTATCAGCCTGGTGAATCGCCGTTGCACTCTTTCCATGGCAAGAACATCCTTCCGCAGATGGGGCGACCAAAACTGTACACAATACTCCAGATGCGGTCTCACCAGCACCTTGTACAGCTGTAGTAAGGTATCCCTATTCCTATACTCGAACCCCCTTGATATGAAGGCCAACATACCATTTGCCTTCTTAATCGCCTGTTGCACCTGCATGCTCTCCTTCAGTGACTGGTGCACAAGAACACCCAGGTCCCTCTGCACTTCCCCATCTCCCAATCTATTGCCATTTAGATAATAATCTACCCTCCTGTTTTTACCCCCAAAGTGGATAACCTCGCATTTATCCACATTATAGTGCATCTGCCACGTATCCGCCCATTCCCCCAACCTGTCCAAATCGCACTGTAGCCTCCTGACATCCTCATCAGAGCCCACCCCTCCTCCTAGTTTAGTGTCGTCAGCGAATTTGGAAATATTGCATCCAATTCCCTGATCCAGATCATTTATATATATTGTGAACAGCTGGGGTCCCAGGACAGATCCTTGCGGCACCCCGCTGGTCACTGCCTGCCACTCTGAAAACGAGCCGTTTATTCCAACTCTCTGTTTTCTATCCGCCAGCCAGTTCTCTATCCACGTTAATACTTTGCCCCCAATCCCATGAGCCTTAATTTTGCATGACAATCTTTTGTGTGGAACCTTATCGAAGGCTTTCTGGAAGTCAAAGTACACCACATCCACTGGCTCTCCCCCATCTATTTTACCAGTTACTTCCTCAAAAAATTCCAGCAGATTAGTCAAACACGATTTACCCTTTGTAAATCCATGTTGACTCTGTCTGATCCTTTCCCCATTTGTCAAGTGCTCCGCTATTTTATCCTTAATAATGGACTCTAGCATTTTGCCCACAACCGATGTACCGCTTTCTCAACTTGTCCTGCCTCCTTCAAAGATTTGTGCACATATACCCCAGGTCTCTCTGTTCATGCACCCCTTTTAGAATTGCACCATTTAGTTTATATTGCTTCTCCTCATTCTACCAAAATGTATCACTTTGCACTTCTCTACAATAAATTGCATCTACCATGCTCTGCCTGTTTCACCAGTCTGTCTATGTCCTCCTGAAGTCTGTTGCTATCCTCCTCACTGTTTACTACATTTCAGAGTTCCCTGTCATCTGAAAACTTTGAAATAATGTCCAGGTCATTAATATATATCAAAAAGAGCAGTGTTTCTAATATAGACCCTTGGGGAACACCACTTGGGGAATACCTCCCTCCAATCTGAAAAACAACCGCTCACCACAACTCTCGCTTTCTGTACCTGAGCCAATTTTGCATCCATGCTGCCACTCTCCTTTTAATCCCATGGGCTTCAGTTTTCCTACAAGTCTATTATGTGGCAATTTATCAAATGCTTTTTGAAAGTCCATATACACAACATCAACTGCACTACCCTAATCAACCCTCTCTGTTATTTCATCAAAAAACTCAAATCAGATTAGTCACACACGATTTGCCCTTAACAAATCTCTGTTGAATTTCATTTATTAACCTATTTTTTCCCAAGTGCCACATACTTTTGTCCCAAATTAATGTCTCTAAAAATTTTCATTAAGTTTATTAGTTGGGGAAACACAGGCTGCAGCCAATGTCCCAACCTGGGTTCCCTGGGAGCTCTCGATTACACAATCTGCCTTTCTATTCCCCCTCCAATATTTATAATGTGATTAAAGGCTTAGATTTCCTTGTATTTAGTATATAATATCCTCCACCTCCAGGATATACAAGAGACTGGGTGTTGGTGCACTGTCTGTACTTCCTGTCTGGGACTCTTAATGAAGTAACTCCAAAACCATCTCAAAGCCATTAATGTAATTGTATCCCTGACCATGTGGATTATCATTCTGTTTACCTGTGTACAGTGCGTCTCCTGTTTATTGTCTGGTAAATCTGCATGTGTTTCTATTTGATTTAACACCTTGCACACTAGCTGCCGAGTTCCAAGGCCTGATTCTCTGAGTGTTTCAGCAAAAACCTGCCAGTGTCACAGCTGCTGCTTCACTTCCTGTGTAACTCTGAAAACTGATCTGTATTTGTTTTGAATCTTCAGTCTAAACTGTATGTTGAAAAGACTCCTGGCCTGGCATTGCCTGTAAATCTAAGCGGTATTCTGACCAAACTCCAGGCCTGGCATTGCCTGTCAATCTAAGCTGTATGTTGACCAGACTCCAGGCCTGGCATTGCCTGTCAATCTAAGCGGTATCATGACCAAATTCCAGGCCTGGCACTGCCTGTCAATCTAAGCGGGGTCCTGACCAAACTCCTGGCCTGGCATTGCCTGTCAATCACCACCTCCACTCCCAGTGGCTCTGGTGGAGCCATCCTCCATTACCAGCACATGTCATCCGTGAAAACGGGAGCGGAGGTTATGATCTGAAGTTTATAAACTTAGTGTTGAGTCTGGAATGCAATAAAATGCCCAATCGAAAAATACAGTGCTGTTCCTCATTGAGTTTAAAAGGGGAACACTGCAGGAGGCCGAGAGCAAAGAGTTCAGGTTGGGAGTGGGATGTAGAATTAAAGTGGCAAGTGACCTGAAACTCATGGTCACACTTGTGGACTAAATAGAGGTGTTCAGCAAAGCAATCACCCAAACTGCATTTAGTCCACCCAATGTACAGGAGACTGGATCGTGGGCAGCGAGTATGATATACTAAATTGGAAGAAGTACAAATAAATCAGTCTTTCACGTGAATGGAAAGTTTGGGGCCTTCGCTGGTGGAATGGAAAAAGGGGAAAGGGCAGCTGTTGAATCTCCTGTGCTTGCATAGGAAGGTGCCAGGGAAGGGGAGAAGATGTTAGAGGTGATGGAAGAATGGACCAGGGTTTTGTGAGGGCCGGGGGGATGGGAGGGCAGGGGAAGAGATGTTTGTTGGTGGCCTTAGCTGGACATGATGGAAATGGCAGAGGATGATCCATTGAATGTGAAGGCTGGTGCAGTGGAAGCTGAGGGCAAGGGGAACCTTATCTGTGTTCTAGCAAGGAGGGCAACGGGTGTTGGGACTAATTCAGGATTGACACAGTCGAGGGTCCTGTCAATCACAATGGAGGTGAATACTCGGCTGAGGAAATAGGAAGACATTTCGGAAGTACTGGTGTGGAGGTCGGCATCGTCAGAACATATGCAACAGTGGCGGAGAAACTTTGAGAATAGAACAGAGCCCTTCCAGGAAGCCAGGTGGGAGGAAATCTACTCAAGACTCCTGTGGGTGTTGGTGGGACTATAGTAGATATTGGTGGACGGCCTAGCCCCAGAAATGAAGATCGAGAAGTCGAGGAAGGGAAGGGAAGAACATTGTGGTTCACCATTTACATGGTATTCCTGTATTTAAAATGGAAGATAGAACAATTCCCAGAATCTACAGACCAGTTAGCATAACGTCGATGGTAGGAAAGATAAAGGGATCCTTACTCAAAGATATAACAGAAAAACATCTAGAAAGTAGAATAACGAGTAATCAGTAGGTATTCCAATAGGGAATCATAGAATGGTTACAGCACAGAAGGAGGCCATTCTGCCCGTCGAGCCCGTGCTAACTCTCTGCACATGCACTGCAGCTAATCCCAATCCCCCACACTTTCGTCACAGCTCTGCAATAATTTTACTTCAGGTATTTATCCCATTCCCTTTTGAAATCCACGATTGAATCTGCCTCCACAATCCTTTCAGCCAGTGCATTCCAGATCAAAACCAGTCGCTGCCTTAAAAAGTTTTTCCTCATGTCGCCTTGGGATCTTCTGTACATCACCTAAAACCTGTGTTCTATGGTTCTCGACCGTTCCACCAATGGGCGAGCGAGAGATTTACCTATAGTGCAGTGACATTGATAAACCTACAGAGGGCGAGCGAGAGATTTACCTAAAGTGCAGTGACATTGATAAACCTCCAGAGGGCGAGCGAGAGATTTACCTATAGTGCAGTAACATTGATAAGCCTACAGAGGGCGAGCGAGAGATTTACCTATAGTGCAGTAACATTGATAAACCTACAGAGGGCGAGCGAGAGATTTACCTATAGTGCAGTAACATTGATAAACCTACAGAGGGCGAGCGAGAGATTTACCTATCGTGCAGTAACATTGATAAGCCTACAGAGCGAGCGAGAGATTTACCTATAGTGCAGTAACATTGATAAACCTACAGAGGGTGAGCAAGAGTTTACCTATAGTGCAGTAACATTGATAAACCTACAGAGGGTGAGCAAGAGTTTACCTATAGTGCAGTAACATTGATAAACCTACAGAGGGCGAGCGAGAGATTTACCTATAGTGCAGTAACATTGATAAACCTACAGAGGGCGAGCGAGAGATTTGCCTATAGTGCAGTAACATTGATAAACCTACAGAGGGCGAGCGAGAGATTTACCTATAGTGCAGTAACATTGATAAACCTACAGAGGGTGAGCGAGAGTTTACCTATAGTGCAGCAACATTGATAAACCCACAGAGGGCGAGCGGGAGGTTTACAAAAGTGTGTATTGGAAGGTGAGCATCTCTTTGGCTCAGCTGACCCACATTTCATTGCATATGTCCAGGTGCTGAGATAGATAAACGGATGCACAACACACACTGCACAGGGGAAAGCTGAGGGAAGTCAGGATTAAACAGGGAGCCAGCCACACACAGCATGAGGTTGGCAAAGCACAGAAATGGAGCTTGGAATAAGAACCATCAAACAAGGCTTCTTGAGCAATGGGGGGTGTGGGAGGAAGCAGCAGCCTCAGACAGGGAGGGTGATGTCCCTGTTGCAGGTGAGTGGAGGTCCATCAGTCCTCGGCTGTGTCTGTCTGCCTGCAGTCAGGGGTCTGGGGGAAGGGCAGCTGTTGGCCAGAGACAGGAAGGAACCATTTGGGAGGCCATTTGGGACTACCCCACTCCCCTGGAGATAGGCAGACTCAACTTGGACTGACCCACACCTGGGGGGCGGGCTTCAGGTGGAGGAAGCAGCAACCTGATAGGCTGGGGGGCTGTGGAGTGGGTGGAGGGAAGTTTGAGTGACAGGTCGGGACTATTAAAAAGGTAGACCCATGTGCGTCATACTCTTTCTGACTGCGGGTTGGTGTTCTTATATTTGGTGAGTGGCTCTTTTGACTGTAATTTCCACTCAGTATTCAGGTAATGTAGTATTTTGTGTCTCTTTAGTGTTGAAACCATTTCTGAGTGTCCAGGTAATGAATGTTGGTCTGTGTGTCTGTGTGAACTGGGTCCCATTGGCCATTCTGTATTAGTGTGTGTGAGATTCTCTGGTGTGAACGGTGTGTGAGCGAGTCCTGTCTCAATCTCTCTCTCCCAGCCCCCAGCCCCTCTCTCACTGCTCCAGGTTCGGTCCAGGTGAAAGGATGGATGGATGGAAGAGCAATCCGGCCGGCTGTTCCGTTGGTGCCATGTGGGATGGTGAGATTCAATCTGTAATCTCTTTCTCTCTCTCTCTCCCTTTTCACTCCCCTTTGCCTGTTTGCTCGAGGTTGTGTTCCCAGGTGTTGGGAGGAAGATTTCTGAGCTGTGGCTCCAGGTGGACGTGCGGAGATCGTGAGGCAGCGCAGACCAGGTGTGACCGTGAGTATCAATCTCTCTCATCTCGATCTCTCTCAATCTCAATATCATTCTCTCTCAATCTCTGTCTCTCTTTCTCAATCTCTCTCATCTCGATCTCAATCTCAATCTCAATCTCTCTCAATCTCAATATCATTGTCTCTCAATCTCTGTCTCTCTTTCTGAATCTCTCTCATCTCGATCTCTCTCAATCTCTCTCAATCTCAATATCATTCTCTCTCAATATCATTCTGTCTCAATCTCAATCTCTCTCAATCTCAATATCATTCTCCCTCAATCTCTGTCTCTTTCTCAATCTCATCTCGATCTCTCTCAATCTCTGTCTCTCTTTCTCAATCTCTCTCATCTCGATCTCTCTCAATCTCTCTCAATCTCAGTATCATTCTCTCTCAATCTCTGTCTCTTTCTCAATCTCTCTCATCTCGATCTCTCTCAATCTCAATCTCTATCATTCTCTCTCAATTCAATTCAAATGCTTTATTGGCATGAAAGTTTACAGAGAACCATATTGCCAAAGCTTACACAACAAAAAAGTACAGTTTTCCAACATTCTGTAGGTGTCAAACAATTTTGACCCTTATTACTTTTAAACAATATTAATTTAAACAGTCTTTGTACATCAGTGGGTACATTCAGTATTAATTTTAAACAGTCCTCAGGTTGTGACATGTTGTTACATATTTGGCACCAAGGTATGGTCTGTCTCCTTCTCCCAGGACTAATCTTAATTTTGACAGGTCATCCAAATCCTTGAAATCTGGGGTTGTTTGGCTGAGCTTGTTAAATAATATGTTTCTTGATGTGTTGAATTTTTCGCATTTTAGGAGGAAACGCATTTCTGTTTCAACCTCGCCGGTCAGACATTGATCACATATTCTATTCTCTCTAGGCTGCCAGAATTTCTTGTATCTTCCTTTTTCAATTGCCAGTTGGTGGTCGCTTAGTCTGTACCTGGTGAGGGTCTGTCTCTGTTTTGTGTCTCTGATGGTCGAGAGATAGTCTGCCAGTTTATATTCTCTTTTTAGGGCCCGGTAACATTCTAATCTGCTTTGGCTTTTGGTTATTTTGTTCCAATGTTCCAGGTAGGTTTCTTTGCATTGTTTAATGATTTGGTTCACTCAGATTGGTGTTTGGACGGCAGTGTTGGTCTGGGACTGGTCAGGGTCCGGCTGAGTAGGAGTACTCTCAATCTCTGTCTCTCTTTCTCAATCTCTCTCTCAATCTCTGTCTCTGTCTCAATCTCTTTCTCTTTTCTGTCTCTCTGTTTCTCGTTCTGTTTCTCTCTCAATCTCTTTTTCTGTCTTTCGGTCTGTTTCTCTCTCGGTCTCTGTCTCAATCTGTCTCTCTCAATCTCTCGCTGTTTCTCTGTCTCTCTCTGTTTCTCGTTCTGTGTCTCTCTCTCTCTCGCTGTTTCTCTTTTTTTATTTTCGCCCATTTCCCCCCTCCTCTATTTCTCTCCCTCCTTCTCTTTCTTTCTTTCTCTCCCTCCTTCTTTCTTTCTCTCCCTCCTTCTTTCTTTCTCTCCCTCCTTCTTTCTTTCTCTCCCTTCTTCTTTCTTTCTCTCCCTCCTTCTTTCTTTCTCTCCCTCCTTCTCTTTCTTTCTCTCTTTCTCTCCCCCCCCGCTCAATCCCCCCCCGCTGAATTTCCCCCCCCCCCGCTGAATTTCCCCCCCCCGCTGAATTTCCCCCCCCCGCTGAATTTCCCCCCCCCCCGCTGAATTTCCCCCCCCCCGAATTCCCCCCCCGCGCTACTCACTTCCCTCCGTCTAATATCCCTGTGATACTCTCTTCCCCCCCCCAATACCCCTGTGATGCTCTCCTCTCCCTTGTCTAATACCCCCATGATACTCTCTTTTCCCCCCCCAATACCCCTGTGATACTCTCTTCTCTCCCTTGTCTAATACCCCTGTGATACTCTCTTCCCCCCAGCTCGTCTAATACCCCTGTGATACTCTCTTCTTCCCCCCCCCCGTCTAATACTCCCGTGATACTCTCTTTCCCCCCCCCCAATACCCCCGTGATACTCTCTTTTCCCCCCCCCCCATACCCCTGTGATACTCTCTTCTCTCCCTTGTCTAATACCCCTGCATACTACACCCTCGTGAAGTTACCCCACCGTGAAACTCTCCACCTATAATTTCCCCCCGTTTAATCCCCCTGTGAATTCCCCCCACTTGTAGAATTCCCCTCGCTTATCTCCTGCGCCCCCCACTGCTGTATTATCCAGCCGTGTGCCACTCCTGTACAATAACTCCCCCTGTATAATTCACCCCATCTCCCTGTACACTCTGCCTCCTGTACCTCTCTCCCTCTGTGAAACTCCTTCCCTCCTCCCCCTTGGTGAAACTCCACAGCCCCCCCTGTATAAGAGCCCCATATCTCCATCCCTGTATAATCCTGCCCGCCCTGTCAATCTCCCTCCCCACCGCTGGTGAAACTTTATTTTGCCCCGTGTGTGAATCACTCACTTACCTGGCGTGGCTCCAAATCACAACTCTCTTTAATTTGCTTTAATTCACGTCCAAACAAACAAACAATGTAAAACACTCCCCCCGCACCAAGCACAAAATGGCTGCCCCCCCCCGCACCGAGCACAAAATGGCTGCCTCCCCCCGCACCGAGCACAAAATGGCTGCCTCCCCCCGCACCAAGCACAAAATGGCTTCCCCCTGCACCAAGCACAAAATGGCTGCCTCCCCCCACACCGAGCAAAAAATGGCTGTGGCCGCTCACTCAGTCGGTGGCTGTATAATGAGTGTCTGGAACCTAATTGGAGAGAGATTGAGAAGCCTGGGAATACAGGAGGGTGAGAGTGTGAGAGGGGGGGCATTAGAGATCAGAGGGGGGTGCAGACGTGGAGCAAGAGATGACGGGCATTCCCAACCTTCCCGCACAGTACCATCCCAGCTCCAGGTATGTTCCTCACTGCAGGAAGGTGTTTACCCCCCCAACCCCCATCAGTGTACTGGGAAACAAAACCTGAGCTTGGTGTCCCTGAACAGAGAAAAGACACAGACATTTGGGTGACATAGGAGGCCATTCAGCCCTTCGAGCCTGTCCCACCAGTGTTAGATTGTGGCTGATCTGCACCTCGACTCCATTTACCCACAGGAGAGAGGCAGAGACGTAGAGGGAAAGAAACTGTTTGACTTGGCGTTATACAACAAACCGGGTGATGGTGAATCAGCCTCCCGTTTCACATCTCGCCCTATTGTAACATTGATGGAAATCAACCTCGGGAGAGATGTGACGCAGGATGCCGGTTTATTATCACTGGGTTCACACTGTGGCACCGGGTCAACATCTGGCCCAGTGAGAGGGACTGAGGAGCAAAAAGCAGAGATACGGAAAGTGAGAAGGACAAAGAGTCAGAACGGAGTGAGAGGGAGCGAGATTGGGAATAAGAGAGAGAGAGAGACAGGGAGCCAGAACCAGTGAGAGGAGCGGAGAGCAGAAGGCAGAGAAACTGAGATTCAAAATAGAAAGAGACAGGCAGATGGACAAAGAGAGACGGAGAGAGTGGCTGGCAGAGAGAGAGAGAGTTAGGGAGAGAGATACTGAAATAGAGAGTTGAAGATCGAGAAAGACAGAGTGGGAGAGGCAGAGATATCAAGAAAGATGTAGATAGAAAGAAGATTCGAGAGGGAGATGAAGGGATGCAGGAAGAGATAAAGCACAATGGAGAGAGAGACTGACGTAGAGATACAGATATAACGAAAGATGTGCCGATACAGAGATGTGACTCGAGAGGGAGGGGGGTGGAGAGTGGAATATACAGCTTACATTGGGCGATCTGGAGAACTAACTCCAGTGGAAATTCAATCCCCCCGATGTGTCTACGGGGACAGGTGTCTCTGACTGGACGGCCTGGCCTGCGTGTGTCTCTGTCACTGGTCCCAGGCTGTAAGGGACAGACAGAGAGATGGGGAAATAGGGGGAGAGAGAGGGAATGGTACAAGTTTACAGCACAGAAGGAGGCCATTCGGCCCCTCGTGTCTGTGCCGGCCGATTTATAAAGCTATCCAGCCTAATCCCACTCTCCTGCTCTGGGTCTGTTGCCTTATCTTCTAGTGCATATATGGCCCCTGGTTATTGACCTCTCTGCTGGGGGACAGCAGTCCTTCCCATCCACTCTATCTAGGCCCCTCATCATTTTATACACCTCCATTTAATCTCCCTCAGTCTCCTCTATTGCAAAGAAAACCAACCCAGCCTATCCAGTCTTTCCTCCTAGCTAATAAAGGAAAGTATCTAGTCGGCCATCTTCAGTATCTTTTCCACAGAGGTAGAGAGAGGGTGGTGCAGAAAGATGTACAAGTTACATTGGGGGGAGCAAGCGATGGCAATGAATCGCGGGCTGTTAAACAGACACATTGGGGGGGGGAGCAGGCAGGCAGCCTGTGCTGAGGGGGCCTCGGTCACTCCCCTCCCTCTGATGGAAGCTCTTCGCCAAGGATTCCACCTCCCAAAAGACTCTCTCTCTGCATCGTCACGTTGCTGTTCTGGAGAGAGAGAAATGAACATTGATTAAAACAAAGCACGCACTGAATTCAAAAACTACACCGCTCTGACCCAGGAAATTTGGAATTGTTTTTTGCTGACTTTAAAACCTTTAATCTTGGCCTCAACACCCCTTTCCTGCTCTCTCCCCATAACCCTCGACTCCCCTGTAGTTGTATCTGTCTCTCCCTCTCAGCCTTGAAGATATTCACTGACTCTCTCTCCCCCTCTCCCCCCCATCGCTTGTTCTCTCTCCCCCTCTCTCTGTTCCTATCTCACTCCCCATCCCTCGCCCTCTTTTTCTTTCACTCATCTGCTCTCTCGCTCTGATTCTTTCCCTCTCTCAGCTTTAATCTTGATTAAAATGTACTCTGAAATGTTTCGGTCTCACCATTGAAAAGAACGACAAATCCAATTGCATTTTTTATGTTCAGGGGAAAAAATGCGGTTGCTTTGCAAAAAGAGAGAGAGCGAGAGAAAGCGCGAGAGAAATAACAACAACAATTATATTTGTATAGTGCCTTTAATGTAGTGAAACCTCCCAGGGAGCTGCACAGGAGTGTTATAAAGCAAAATGTGACATCGCACCACATAAGAGAAAGATGGCGAGAGCGAGACAGAGAAAGCTGGAGAGAGAGAGAGAGAAAGCTGGAGAGACAGAGAAAGCTGGAGAGAGAGAGAGAGAAAGAGAAAGCTGGAGAGAGAAAGAGAAAGCTGGAGAGAGAGAGAGAAAGCTGGAGAGAGAGAGAGAGAAAGCTGGAGAGAGAGAGACAGAGAAAGCTGGAGAGAGAGAGAAAGCTGGAGAGAGAGAGAGAGAAAGCTAGAGAGAGAGAGACAGAAAGCTGGAGAGAGAGAGACAGAGAAAGCTGGAGAGAGAGAGACAGAAAGCTGGAGAGAGACAGAGAAAGCTGGAGAGAGACAGAGAAAGCTGGCGAGAGAGAGTTGGAAAACTACCTTTTTGCTATGTAAGCTTTGGCAATATGGTTCTCTGTAAACTTTCATGCCAATAAAGCATTGGAATTGGAGAAAGCTAGAGAGAGAGAGAGAGAAAGCTAGAGAGAGAGAGACAGAGAAAGCTGGAGAGAGAGAGAGAAAGCTGTAGAGACAGAGAAAGCTGGAGAGAGAGAGAGAGAAAGCTAGAGAGAGAGAGAGAGAAAGCTAGAGAGAGAGAGAGAGAGAGAAAGCTGGAGAGAGAGAGAGAAAGCTGGAGAGAGAGAGAGAAAGCTGGAGAGAGAGAGAGAAAGCTGGAGAGCGAGAGAGAGAAAGCTGGCGAGAGAGAGAAAGCTGGAGAGAGCGACAGAGAGAAAGCTGGAGAGAGACAGAGAGAAAGCTGGAGAGAGACAGAGAGAAAGCTGGAGAGAGAGAGAGAGAGAAAGCTGGCGAGAGAGACAGAAAGCTGGAGAGAGAAAGCTGGCGAGAGAGAGACAGAAAGCTGGAGAGAGAGAGAGAAAGCTGGAGAGAGAGACAGAGAAAGCTGGCGAGAGAGAGACAGAGAAAGCTGGAGAGAGACAGAGAAAGCTGGAGAGAGAGAGAGAGAAAGCTGGAGAGAGAGAGAGAGAAAGCTGGAGAGAGAGAGAGAGAGAGAAAGCTGGAGAGATCTCACAAGTAAAATTTCAAAATTTAAAGAAAATCTATATGAGATCACCAGAGATGGGGTAAACATGGCCATAGAGGATATAAATATGATCTTTCATGAGGCAGCTGTAAAAGCCGACCTCGTGAAACAGAAGAGGAAGAGTCACAAAAGACAAAATAAAAATAAGAAATGGTTTGACCACGAATGCAAAAATGCCAGAAAAGACCTGAGAAAAATATCAAACCAAAAGCATCGCCAACCAAACAATCCGGACCTACGTACTAGATACAATGAAACCCTCAAAAGATATAAACACACCATTAGGAACAAAACACAAAACTATACCCACAAAATACTAGAAGAAATTGAAAACTCCACCAACCCAAAACAATTCTGGGAAATGTGGAATAACCTGAGTACAACACAATTGCAAGCATTACCAATCCAAGATGGCGACATCTGGAGAACACATTTTGAAAACCTCTACAAAGACATCCCAATAAACGAAACAAACCCAAGTCAACATCAGGTCACAGAAAAACTCCACACATTAGAAGCAACAATCAAAGACAACCAAAACCCTCTAGACTCCCCAATCACATGGAAAGAAATGGCCACAAAAACAAAATCTCTCCACCTAAAGAAAGCCTGTGGCCCAGACAACATCAAAAATGAAATGCTCAAGTTCAGCAATATGGAGATGCAGGGTGCGGTACTCAAATTATTCAACATCATATTACGTTCAGGCTGTTTTCCCGATATCTGGTGCCAAGGACTAATCTCCCCCATATATAAAAGCGGAAACAAATCAGACCCAAATAACTACCGCGGCATCTGTGTCAACAGTTGTCTAGGGAAGTTATTCTGCAGTATTCTAAATAGTAGATTACTTGATTTTCTTAACAAACATAATATCCTCAGAAAAAACCAAATAGGCTTTCTTCCAAAACACCGCACCGCCGACCATATCTATACCCTTCACACCCTCATTGAAAAACATATACACCAAACAAAAAATGGGAAAATATTCGCCTGTTTCATCGACTTCAAGAAAGCCTTTGACTCTATATGGCACGAAGGGCTCTATTATAAACTTCTTCAATGTGGAATAGGGGGCAAAGTCTATGACCTTATTAAATCAATGTATCTGAAAAACAAATGCGGGGTCAAAATTGGAGACAAACGCACCGATTTCTTCACCCAGAGAAGAGGCGTCCGGCAGGGCTGCAATTTGAGCCCGACCCTGTTCAACATATACATAAATGAATTAGCAGACATGCTGGAGCAAAGCGAGTCACCAGGTCTCCGTCTCCTAGATGGAGAAGTGAAATCCCTGTTCTATGCGGACGACCTGGTTCTGCTGTCTCCCACAGAACAGGGATTACAGCAACAACTAGACCTACTCGACAAATACTGCCAAAATTGGGCTCTAACAGTAAATCTAAAGAAAACCAACATCATGATTTTTCAAAAAAGGCCCAGATGTCAGGAAAACAAATACCAGTTTACCCTCAGTGATATCACTATAGGACACACTATGAGCTACACCTACCTTGGTCTAACTATTACAGCATCAGGGAGCTTCAGCATAGCAGTGAATGCACTAAAAGAAAAAGCCCGAAAAGCCCTATATGCAATAAAAAGAAAATTCTACAACATCCAAATCCCAATCAAAATCTGGCTCAAAATATTTGACAGCATAATCCTGCCCATTGCACTGTACGGTAGTGAAGTATGGGGCCCGCTAAATCACCAAAGCTACACTAAATGGGAAAAACATACAATAGAAGCCCTACATGCAGAATTCTGCCGAAGCATCCTTCGCACCCAAAGGAAAACGCCAACAAATGCATGCAGAGCCGAACTAGGCAGATACCCACTGATAATAAACATCCAAAAACGAGCACTAAACTTCCTAAATCACCTCAAATCTAGCTCCCCAGACACCCTTCATTTCAAAGCCTTTCAGACCCAAGAGCTAAACCCAGAAAAGAGTCCCCTGAGTCAGCTGCTACGGAAACTAAGTACTCAGCCGGACCCTGACCAGCCCCAGACCAACACAGCCGTCCAAACACCAATCCGAGTGAACCAAATCATTAAAAAATGCAAAGAAACCTACCTGGAACATTGGAACAAAATAACCGAAAGCCAAAGCAGATTAGAATGTTACCGGGCCCTAAAAAGAGAATATAAACTGGCAGACTACCTCACGACCATCAGAGACACAAAACAGAGACAGACCCTCACCAGGTACAGACTAAGCGACCACCAACTGGAAATTGAAAAAGGCAGATACAAGAAATCCTGGCAGCCTAGAGAGAATAGAATATGCGATCAATGTCTGGCTGGCGAGGTTGAAACAGAAATGCATTTCCTCCTAAAATGCGAAAAATTCAACACATCAAGAAACATATTATTCAACAAGCTAAGCCAAACAACCCCAGATTTCAAGGAATTGGATGATCTGTCAAAATTGAGATTAGTCCTAGGAGAAGGAGACAGACCATACCTTGGGGCCAAATATGTAACAACATGTCACAACCTGAGGACTGTTTAAAATTAAGACTGTTTAAAATTAATATTGAACGTACCAAATGAAGTACAAAGACTGTTTAAAATTAATATTGTTTAAAAGTAATATTGTATGTACCCAACAAATGTCAAATCGATTGACACCTACAGAATGTTGGAAAACTGTACCTTTTTGCTATGTAAGCTTTGGCAATATAGTTCTCTGTAAACTTTCATGCCAATAAAGCATTTTAATTGGAATTGGAATTGGAAAGCTGGAGAGAGAGAGAGAAAGCTGGAGAGAGAGAGAGAGAAAGCTGGAGAGAGAGAGAGAAAGCTGGAGAGAGAGAGAAAGCTGGAGAGAGAGAGAGAGAAAGCTGGAGAGAGAGAGACAGAAAGCTGGAGAGAGAGACAGAGAGTCAGCTGCTACTGAAACTAAGTACTCCTACTCAGCCGGACCCTGACCAGTCCCAGACCAACACTGCCGTCCAAACACCAATCCGAGTGAACCAAATCATTAAACAAAGCAAAGAAACCTACCTGGAACATTGGAACAAAATAACCAAAAGCCAAAGCAGATTAGAATGTTACCGGGCCCTAAAAAGAGAATATAAACTGGCAGACTATCTCTCGACCATCAGAGACACAAAACAGAGACAGACCCTCACCAGGTACAGACTAAGCGACCACCAACTGGCAATTGAAAAAGGAAGATACAAGAAATCCTGGCAGCCTAGAGAGAATAGAATATGTGATCAATGTCTGGCCGGCGAGGTTGAGACAGAGATGCATTTCCTCCTAAAATGCGAAAAATTCAACACATCAAGAAACATATTATTTGACAAGCTCAGCCAAACAACCCCAGATTTCAAGGAATTGGATGACCTGTCAAAATTAAGATTAGTCCTGGGAGAAGGAGACAGACCATACCTTGGTGCCAAATATGTAACATGTCACAACCTGAGGACTGTTTAAAATTAATACTGAATGTACCCACTGATGTACAAAGACTGTTTAAATTAATATTGTTTAAAGTAATATTGTATGTAACCAACGAAGGTCAGAATTGTTTGACACCTACAGAATGTTGGAAAACTACTTTTTGTTATGTAAGCTTTGGCAATATGGTTCCCTGTAAACTTTCATGCCAATAAAGCATTTGAATTGAATTGAGAAAGCTGGAGAGAGTGACAGAGAAAGCTAGAGAGAGACAGACAGAAAGCTGGAGAGAGACAGAGAGAAAGCTGGAGAGAGACAGAGAGAAAGCTGGAGAGAGAGAGACAGAGAGAGCTGGAGAGAGAGAGAGAGAAAGCTGGAGAGAGAGAGAGAGAAAGCTGGAGAGAGAGAGAGAGAGAGAAAGCTGGAGAGAGAGAGAAAGCTGGAGAGAGAAAGCTGGAGAGAGAGAAAGCTGGAGAGAGAGAGAGAGAGAAAGCTGGAGAGAGAGAGAGAAAGCTAGAGAGAGAGAAAGCTAGAGAGAGAGAGAAAGCTGGAGAGAGAGAGAGAGAAAGCTGGGGAGAGAGAGAGAGACAGAGAAAGCTGGAGAGAGACAGAAAGCTGGAGAGAGAGAGAGACAGAGAAAGCTGGAGAGAGACAGAGAAAGCTGGAGAGAGACAGAGAAAGCTGGCGAGAGAGAGACAGAGAAAGCTGGCGAGAGAGAGACAGAGAAAGCTGGAGAGAGAGCGAGAGAAAGCTGGCGAGAGAGAGACAGAGAAAGCTGGCGAGAGAGAGAAAGCTGGAGAGAGAGACAGAGAAAGCTGGAGAGAGAGACAGAGAAAGCTGGAGAGAGAGACAGAGAAAGCTGGAGAGAGAGACAGAGAAAGCTGGAGAGAGAGAGAGAAAGCTGGAGAGAGACAGAGAAAGCTGGAGAGAGACAGACAGAGAAAGCTGGAGAGAGAGAAAGCTGGCGAGAGAGAGACAGGAAGCTGGAGTGAAATAGACACTGTAATAAATCGACAATCGGAACCACAGTAACATGAATTAAAATGGCTACCGCACATCTCCTTGACCCCTCACATTAGTGGCACTGCCCAAAACACCAGCATTATTGTGGAATTATAACACGGGTTCACGCTGAGGACTTTGACTTCCTCTTGGGGGGCCTCTTTGTCCCGCACCAGGGGTTAACGTGTTTGTGCCACATTGCAAGGCCAGGGCTGCTTTCACAGAATCACAGAAACCCCACAGTGCAGATAGAGGCCATTCCGGCCCATCGAGCCTGCACCGACACATATCCCACCCGATCCCTTTAACCCCACGTATTTAATCCCACTAACGCTAAGGGTCAATTTATCATAGCCAATCAACCTAACCCGCACATCTTTGGACTGTGGGAGGAAACCGGAGCACCCGGAGAAAACCCACGCAAACACGGGGAGAATGTGCAAACTCTAACCCGAGGCCCCAGAATGCCAGGCTCCCTGAGAGGAAATGAAAGGCCGGGGTATTAAACAGACACAAACTCACGTGGGCCCATTGGGTGCAGCCTCTGGCGAAGGCCTCAGATTGTCCACTGCGGAGGAAGCTCTTGTCCCCAGGTATTCCTCATCCCAAAGCGCTCTCGCTCTCTCTGCATCTTGGTACAGCTTTGCAAGTATAATAAATGTCCTTTGGAGAAAAGACAGAGAGAAATGAGATTGATTAATAAACAAAGCAATGATAAAAAAAAAGCACAGCAAGAGCCCAGGGCTCCCCCTCTCAGCTACACAGACAATCTCCCAACAACATCCCATTACAAACAATTACATTACATTAGAAACCAGAGGATCTAAAGAGTTAAAGATGGAGACAGAGAAAAACTGTACTTTTTGTTATGTAAGCTTTGGCAATATGGTTCCCTGTAAACTTTCATGCCAATAAAGCATTTGAATTGAAATTGAATTGAGAATTTGCACACAGCAAACACACACACAGCAGATTGAGAGAAATGGCCCTTCTGGAGGAAGGAGGGATTAGGACTGGGACCCTCCCACTCCCAGGTCAGCAGATTGCAGAGTCCACCCCTTGAGCCATTGACATGTTGGCTTTGCTCCCTGGGGGGTCTGCCCATTGACATGCTAATCCATGGATAGCCCAGGGCAACACTCTGGCAAGGGAAATAACAACAGGAAATGAAAAACTCAGCAGGCCAGGCAACGACTGCAGAGAAATTAGAGTCAACGTTTCGGGTCAAAACTCTTTGTCAAGACCTTTACATTGCAAATGACTTGAATATTGATCAGTGATATTACATTGCAATATTCCATTACATTGCAAATGATGAGAATATTGATCTGTGATATTCCATTGCAAATGACTAGAATATTGATCAGTGATATTCCATCGCAAATGACTAGAATATTGATCAGTGATATTAAATTGCAATGTTCGATTACATTGCAAATGACGAGAATATTGATCAGTGATATTCCATTGCAAATGACTAGAATATTGATCAGTGATATTCCATTGCAAATGACGAGAATATTGATCAGTGATATTCCATTGCAAATGACTAGAATATTGATCTGTGATATTCCATCGCAATGTTCCATTCCATTGCAAATGACTAGAATATTGCTCAGTGTGTGTGTCTCTCTGTCTGTCTCTCCCTCTGTGCGACTCTCTCTCTCGCTGTCTTTATCTCTGTCTCTCGCTCTCTCTCTCTCGCTCTATGTCTCCCTGGCTCTCTCGCTCTTTCTGTCTCACTCCCTCCTGTCTCTCGCTCTCTCCGTCTCTGTCTCGCTCTCTCTGTCTCTCTCTCGCTATCTCTCTCTGTCTCTCTCTCGCTCTCTCTGTCTCTCTCTCGCTCTCTCTGTCTCTCTCTCGCTCTCTCTGTCTCTCTCTCGCTCTCTCTGTCTCTCTCTCGCTCTCTCTGTCTCTCGCTCTCTCTTGCTATCTCTCTGTCTCTTGCTATCTCTGTCCCTCTCTCTCTCTGTCCCTCTCTCTCTCTGTCCCTCTCTCGCTCTCTCTGTCCCTCGCTCTCTCTGTCCCTCTCTCTCTCTGTCCCTCTCTCCCTGTCTCTGTCTCTGTCCCTCTCTCTCTGTCCCTCTCTCTCTCTCTCTGTCCCTCTCTCTCTCTGTCTCTCTATCCCTCTCTCTGTCTCTCTCTCTCGCTCTGTCTCTCCCTCTCTCTGTCCCTCTCTCTCTCTGTCCCTCTCTCTCTATCCCTCTGTCTCTCTCTCTCGCTCTGTCTCGCTCTCTCTCTCTCTGTCCCTCTCTCTCTCTCTCTGTCCCTCTCTCTCTGTCCCTCTCTCTGTCCCTCTCTCTCTCTCTGTCCCTCTCTCTCTCTCTGTCTCTCTCTCTCTCTCTCTGTCCCTCTCTCTCTCTCTGTCCCTCTCTCTCTGTCCCTCTCTCTCTGTCTCTCTCTCTCTCTCTCTGTCTCTCTCTCTCTCTGTCTCTCTCTCTCTCTGTCCCTCTCTCTCTCTCTCACTCTCAATTCAATTCAAATCAAATCGCTTTATTGGCATGATAAGGTACATCTTATGTTGCCAAAGCATCAAAATACATTTATGGTTGAACACATAAACGCAGATCTATTCATACAGTGTATAAACAGATATATCCCTGAGTGTATAAATATACATTCGCATAATTTATATATACTCTTTTCTTCGGTTTACTGGTTGTCCCTCTGTTTATGGCAAGCTGTAACATAGTTTGCCGCTAGTGTTACACAGTTTCTCTCTTCCCCTAGTAGGTATGGGAGTTTTTGGTCGTCATTCAAATTTCTGAATTCAGGGCATATTTGTGAGAATTTTTGGCAGAAATTCTCCCTGATGCCCTGATATTTTCCACAGGCTGTGAGGAAGTGCATCTCTGTCTCTACCACTCATTGACTGCAGTGAGAGCATATCCTGTCCTCTCTTGGCTGCCTGTGTCTGCCTTTTTCGATCGCCAGGCTATGTTCACTAAGTCTGTACCTTGTCAAGGTTTTTCTCAGTTTGTTATCCTTTACCATGGTCAGGTACTCAGCCATGTTGTATTGTCTGTTTAGGGCCAAGTAGCAATTGAGTTTGCTTTGGGTTTTTGTTGTTTCTGCCCAATATGACAGGTATTTTTCCTTTTGCTTAGTGACAATTGTGTTGGGTCGAATTCTCTGTGCTACGATGTCACTGTCCTGGGGCTGGTTATTGTTAGTAGTGTTAGTGGTTGCTTCACTGAGTCCCAGGACTAGTTGACTGAGGGTGTTCTTCTTTATGGTCCTCTCTTGGCACTTCAAGGCTTCGTAATGATAGCTGTGGGGGTTGCTCATTTTTAGGTGTTTCCAAAATTTGGTGGCTCTTTTTTGGATAGTAATTATTAGTGGAAATTGGCCTAGTTCTGCCCTGCATGCATTGTTTACGGTTTTCCTTTGAGTCCGGAGGATACTTTTACAGAATTCTGCATGTAGGATCTCAATTGGGTGTTTGTCCCATTTTGCAAATTCTTGTTGTGTTAGCGGTCCCCACACTTCACTGCTGTAGAGTGCAATTGGTTCAATTACTGATTTGAAAATTTTGAGCCAAATGCTAATTGGGATTTCTATTTGGATTGATCTTTTAATGGCATAGAAAGCCCTTCTAGCTTTCTCTTTCAGTTCATTCACAGCCAGTTTGAAATTTCCCGTAGAGCTGATTTTTATGCCCAAGTATGTGTAGTTAGTGGTTTGTTCGATTTTAGTTGTTCCTAGTGTGAGATTTATTTTGGGTCCCTGATGTCTGGATCTTTCTCTCTCTCTCTCTCTGTCCCTCTCTCTCTCTCTGTCCCTCTCTCTCTCTCTGTCTCTCTCTCTCTCTCTCTGTCTCTCTCTCTCTCTCTCTCTGTCCCTCTCTCTCTCTCTCTCTGTCCCTCTCTCTCTCTCTGTCCCTCTCTCTCTCTCTGTCCCTCTCTCTGTCTCTCTCTCGCTCTGTCCCTCTCTCGCTCTGTCCCTCTCTCGCTCTGTCCCTCTCTCGCTCTGTCCCTCTCTCGCTCTGTCCCTCTCTCTCTCTGTCCCTCTCTCTCTCTGTCCCTCTCTCTCTCTGTCCCTCTCTCTCTCTGTCCCTCTCTCTCTCTGTCCCTCTCTCTCTCTGTCCCTCTCTCTCTCTGTCCCTCTCTCGCTCTCTGTCCCTCTCTCGCTCTCTCCCCCTCTCGCTCTCTCGCCCTCTCCCCCTCTCGCCCTCTCCCCCTCTCGCCCTGTCCCCCTCTCGCCCTCTCCCCCTCTCGTCCTGTCCCCCTCTCGCCCTGTCCCCCCCTCTCTCTCTCTGTCCCTCTCTCTCTCTCTCTGTCCCTGTCCCTCTCTCTCTCTCTCTGTCCCTCTCTCTCTCTCTCTCTCTCTCTGTCCCTCTCTCTCTCTCTCTGTCCCTGTCCCTCTCTCTCTCTCTCTCTCTCTCTCTGTCCCTCTCTCTCTCAATTCAATTCAATTCAATTCAAATCGCTTTATTGGCATGATAAGGTACATCTTATGTTGCCAAAGCATCAAAATATTTTTGTACTCAATACCTCTATTTATGAAGCCGAAGATCCCATATGCTTTGCTAACCACTCTCTCAACACGTCCTGCCACCTTCAGGGACCAATGCACATCAACTGCCGGGTCCCTCTGTCCCTGCACACTCTTTAAAACTGCCATTAAGTGTATATTGCCTCTCCCTGTTCCTTCTGCCAAAATGCATCACCTCACACTTTTCTGTATTAAATTCCATCTGCCACTTGTCTGCCCATTCTGCTAGCCTTTCTATGTCCTGTTACAGTCGATTGATGTCATCCTCACTGTTTGGCACACCCCCAAGTTTGGTGACATCGACAAATTTAGAAATTCTACTCTGTATTCCAATATCTAGGTCATTTATATATCAATAAAAGCAGTGACCCCAGCACTGACCCTTGGGGAACACCACTGTCTACCATCCTCCAGTCTGAAAAACAGCCATTTACCACAACTTGCTGTTTTCTGTCCTTAAGCCAATTCCTTATCCAAGCTGCCACTGACCCACCTATTCCATGAGCCTCAATTTTGTTAACCAGCATTCTATGTGGTACTTTGTCAAACGTCTTCTGAAAATCCATGTAGTCAACATCCATTGCATTCCCTTCATCAATCCTCCCTGTTACTTCATCAAAAAATTCAATTAGATTAGTCAAACTCATGTTGGCTCTCCTTAATTACTTTAAACCTCTCCAAATGTCAGTTAATTGTTCCCTTGATTATTGTTTCTAAAACTTTACCCACCACTGATGTTAAACTGACCGGCCTGTAGTTACTACGATTGTCCTTACACCCTTTCTAAAAAATGCTTTCACATTTTCCACTTTCTAATCCTCAGGCACCTTCCCTGCATCTAGGGAAGATTGGAAAATTATGGCAAGCCCTTCCGCTATCTCCTCCCCCAATTCCCTTAGCAACCTGGGATGCAAGCCATCTGGACCAGGCGACTTGTCCACTCTAAGCATACCCAGCCTTTCTAGTGCATCCTGTCTATCAATTTTCACCCCTTCCATTGCTTCTACCTTTTCCACTTCTACCGATATTTTGTCAGCATCAACCTCCTTAGTAAACACCGATACAAAGTACTCATTGAGTATTCTAGCCTTGCCCTGCTCCTCGAAGCATATATCACCTTCTTTGTCTCTAATAGGCCCCACCCCGCCTCTTACTACCCGCTTACTGTTTACAGGCCGGTAGAAGATTTTTGGGTTCCCTTTTATGTTAACCGCCATTCTACTCTCATATTCTCTCTTTGCCAATCTTATTTCCATCTTCACATCCCCTCTCAACTTACTGTATTTGGTCTGGTTCTCCCTTGAAGAATTCACCCGAAATTCATCATACACCCTAATTTTTTTGATTCATCATCTTCTCTATCTCCCTCATCATCGATGGAGCCCTTGCTTTGGATCCCTTACCCTTCCCTCTTGTTGGAATGTACCGAGCCTGTACTTGGAACATCTCCTCCTTAAAGATCACCCATTGTTCCATTACAGTTTTTCCTGTCAGTCTTTGGTTCCATTTTACCCTGGCTAGATCCTTTCACATCCCATTGAAGTTAGCCCTATTCCAGTTTAGAAGTTCCACTCTAGATTATTCCTTGCTCCTCTCCATTGCTAATCTAAATCTTATGACTCAATCACTCGTACTCAAGTGTTCTCCCACAGACACTTGGTCGATCTGGCCCACCTCATTCCCCAGCACCAGATCCAGCAATGCCTCCTTCCTAATTGGGCCAAGAACATATTGGTCAAGGAAATTCTCCTGAATACATTTCAGAAATTCCTGCCACTCCTTTCCCTTTACCCTAGCATTTTCCCAATCGATATTTCGGTAATTAAAGTCCCCCAATATCACCGCACTATAGCCCTTGCGTATCTCTGCGATTTCCCTGCACATTTGCTCGTCTACTTCCCTCTCACTATTTGGAGGCCTACAGAATACCCCCAGTAGCGTGATCATACCCTTTCTGCTCCTGAACTCTAAACAAATGGATTCTGTCCTTGTCCCCTCAAGAACATCCTCCCTTTCCAAAACTTAAATGTCTTCCTTAATCAGCACTGCCACCCCACCTCCCTTTTTCCCTTCCCTATCTTTTCTGAACAACTTGTACCTATGAACATTAAGTGCCCAGTCCTCACCGTTTTTAAACCACGTTTCCGTTATTGTCACAACAACATATTGCCACAAATCTAATTGTACTTGTAGCTCGTCAAGCTTATTCACCACACTTTAAGTTAGTTTAAACATTGGGTGAGTGTGGGAATATGAAACATTGTGGGAGTGTGAAACATTGGGCGAGTGTGGGAGTGTGAAACATTGGGTGAGTGTGAGAGTATGAAACATTGGGTGAGTGTGGGAGTGTGAAACATTGGGTGAGTCTGAGAGTGTGAAACATTGGGTGAGTGGGAGTGTGAAACATTGGGTGAGTGTGGGAGTGTGAAACATTGGGTGAGTGTGGGAGTGTGAAACATTGGGTGAGTGTGGGAGTGTGAAACATTGGGTGAGTGTGAGAGTATGAAACATTGGGTGAGTGTGGGAGTGTGAAACATTGGGTGAGTCTGAGAGTGTGAAACATTGGGTGAGTGGGAGTGTGAAACATTGGGTGAGTGTGGGAGTGTGAAACATTGGGTGAGTGTGGGAGTGTGAAACATTGGGTGAGTGTGGGAGCGTGAAACATTGGGTGAGTGTGAGAGTATGAAACATTGGGTGAGTGTGGGAGTGTGAAATATTGGGTGAGTGTGAGAGTATGAAACATTGGGTGAGTGTGGGAGTGTGAAACATTGGGTGAGTCTGAGAGTGTGAAACATTGGGTGAGTGTGGGAGTGTGAAACATTGGGTGAGTGTGGGAGTGTGAAACATTGGGTGAGTGTGAGAGTATGAAACATTGGGTGAGTGTGGGAGTGTGAAACATTGGGTGAGTGTGAGAGTATGAAACATTGGGTGAGTGTGGGAGTGTGAAACATTGGGTGAGTCTGAGAGTGTGAAACATTGGGTGAGTGGGAGTGTGAAACATTGGGTGAGTGTGGGAGTGTGAAACATTGGGTCAGTGTGGGAGTGTGAAACATTGGGTGAGTGTGAGAGTATGAAACATTGGGTGAGTGTGGGAGTGTGAAACATTGGGTGAGTGTGGGAGTGTGAAACATTGGGTGAGTGTGGGAGCGTGAAACATTGGGTGAGTGTGAGAGTATGAAACATTGGGTGAGTGTGGGAGTGTGAAACATTGGGTGAGTGTGAGAGTATGAAACATTGGGTGAGTGTGGGAGTGTGAAACATTGGGTGAGTCTGAGAGTGTGAAACATTGGGTGAGTGTGGGAGTGTGAAACATTGGGTGAGTGTGGGAGTGTGAAACATTGGGTGAGTGTGAGAGTGTGAAACATTGGGTGAGTGTGGGAGTGTGAAACATTGGGTGAGTGTGAGAGTATGAAACATTGGGTGAGTGTGGGAGTGTGAAACATTGGGTGAGTGTGGGAGTGTGAAACATTGGGTGAGTGTGGGAGCGTGAAACATTGGGTGAGTGTGGGAGTGTGAAACATTGGGTGAGTGTGGGAGTGTGAAACATTGGGTGAGTGTGGGAGTGTGAAACATTGGGTGAGTGTGGGAGCGTGAAACATTGGGTGAGTGTGGGAGTGTGAAACATTGGGTGAGTGTGGGAGTGTGAAACATTGGGTGAGTGTGGGAGTGTGAAACATTGGGTGAGTGTGTGAGTGTGAAACATTGGGTGAGTGTGGGAGTGTGAAACATTGGGTGAGTGTGGGAGTGTGAAACATTGGGTGAGTGTGTGAGTGTGAAACATTGGGTGAGTGTGGGAGTGTGAAACATTGGGTGAGTGTGGGAGTGTGAAACATTGGGTGAGTGTGGGAGTGTGAAACATTGGGCGAGTGTGGGAGCGTGAAACATTGGGCGAGTGTGGGAGTGTGAAACATTGGGTGAGTGTGGGAGTGTGAAACATTGGGTGAGTGTGGGAGTGTGAAACATTGGGTGAGTGTGGGAGTGTGAAACATTGGGTGAGTGTGGGAGTGTGAAACATTGGGTGAGTGTGGGAGTGTGAAACATTGGGGGAGTGTGAAACATTGGGTGAGTGTGGGAGTGTGAAACATTGGGCGAGTGTGGGAGTGTGAAACATTGGGTGAGTGTGGGAGTGTGAAACATTGGGCGAGTGTGGGAGTGTGAAACATTGGGTGAGTGTGGGAGTGTGAAACATTGGGTGAGTGTGGGAGTGTGAAACATTGGGTGGGTGTGGGAGTGTGAAACATTGGGTGAGTGTGGGAGTGTGAAACATTGGGTGGGTGTGGGAGTGTGAAACATTGGGTGAGTGTGGGAGTGTGAAACATTGGGTGGGTGTGGGAGTGTGAAACATTGGGTTAGTGTGGGAGTGTGAAACATTGGGTGAGTGTGGGAGTGTGAAACATTGGGTGAGTGTGGGAGTGTGAAACATTGGGTGAGTGTGGGAGTGTGAAACATTGGGTGAGTGTGGGAGTGTGAATCATTGGGGGAGTGTGAAACATTGGGTGAGTGTGGGAGTGTGAAACATTGGGGGAGTGTGGGAGTGTGAAACATTGGGTGAGTGTGGGAGTGTGAAACATTGGGTGAGTGTGGGAGTGTGAAACATTGGGTGAGTGTGGGAGTGTGAAACATTGGGTCAGTGTGGGAGTGTGAAACATTGGGTGAGTGTGAGAGTGCGAAACATTGGGTGAGTGTGGGAGTGTGAAACATTGGGTGAGTGTGGGAGTGTGCGGATATCCTAGAAAGTGGGCGATCTTCTGACACAAACTATACCCAGCACCGACACACTCCCTGTTCTGCCTCGGCCAGTGTTCCTGCAGATTGATTTCCAAAGCTGATATTTTGTTTGTGTTTTTCTGCAGTGATCAGTAACAGAAACCCAGTGGCAGCAATAAAGATCTCCCCACACTAAGGGTTCCGACAGCTGCTCCATCACTGCCAGCAAAACACACTCTGTTTCAAACATTTATATTCCTCTCTCCCAAACTCAGCGCCCTGAACTGGAAATGACCCAAAGAATGATGAGCGGGAGAGTGAGTGAGAATAACTGGTTCATCGCAGCGATTGGAGGGCAGCAGTCAGCGAATCACAGAATCTCACAGCACAGGAGGAGGCCATTCAGCCCATCGTGCCTGTGCCGGCGCTTTGAAAGAGCTCTCCAATTATTCCCACTCCCTGCTCTTTCCCCACAGCCCTGCTTCCACCGCCCTTTCAGGCAGCGCATTCCAGATCACAACAACTCGCTGTAAAAACATTCTCCTTGTGGTAAACCACTGTTTGTATTCCTGTTTGTCCTGTTTGTATTCCACTGTGTACATGCCTGGACATGCCTCGGCTGACTCCTCCCACAGGTCCTAGTATAAAGGTGACTGCTCCCCAGCCCTTAGTATCATGGACCGGTCGACCACGCGAGGCAGACCTCCATTCTGTTGTTAATAAAAGCCTTTAGTTACTCTTCTAACTCTCAGTCTTTTATGAGTAATTGATAGCGCATCACTCCTCATCTCCCCTCTGGTTCTTTTGCCAATTCCCTTCACTCTGTGTCCTCTGGTTACCGACCCTCCTGCCACTGGAAACAGTTTCTCCTTATTCACTCGATCAAAACCCCTCGTGATATTGAACACCTCTATCAAATCTCCCCTTAACCTTCTCTGCTCTAAGGAGAACAATCCCAGCTTCTCCAGTCTCTCCACATAACTGAAGTCCCTCATCCCTGGCACCATTCTAGTAAATCTCCTCTGCACGCTCTCCAAGGCCTTGACTTCCTTCCCAAAGTGTGGTGCCCGGAATTGAACCCAATACTCCAGCTGGGGCCTCACCAGTGATTATAAAGGTTTAGTGTAACTCCCTTACTTTTGAAAAGAAAGAGAAAGATCTTCGAGCTAAAGTGAAGTCTGTGCTTTGCAATAAACGAGGACCTACACTCCCGATATAAATCACTACCAGAATTGGCAATTACCCAGATTGGGCCACAATCACTCACTGATCTTCATTGATTTCTGCTTCCCTCCAAGTCCTGGGTCATTTGCCTCGTATTGAACTGAAGATAAACCACATCCTGCGACATGTAACTCCATCACCCTAATTAACACAAATTAAAGTTTCATCGTTCGATCTGCCCGTGGATTCAATGTTGCAAAACCCAGTTAGCCTCAAATGATGATAAAAGCAGATGATCTTTCACTGTCCTCCCCACATTCTCTGACACTGGCCGTGTGTGAGGGGATCGATCCTGCTCGCAATGTCTCAACAACATCTCACTTAATGGGCCCTTCCTGCAACCTGCTGCTGCATTGAGAAGGAGAGCAGATCTCCCGTTAAACACCCAAACCGCTTTAGTTACAGAAAGTCACGCAGATTGTTTATTTCAGAAAGATGCCATTTAACGGAGTCACCTGATCAACTATTGGATCAATGTCATAGAATCATAGAAAGTTACAGCACGGAAGGAGGCCATTCGGCCCATCGTGTCCGCGCCGGCCAACAAAGGGCTATCCAGCCTAATCCCACTTCCCAGCTCTTGGTCCATAGCCCTGCAGGTTACAGCATCCCAAGTGCACATCCAAGTACTTTTTAAATGTGGTTCGGGTTTCTGCCTCTACCACCCTTTCAGGCAGTGAGTTCCAGACCCCCACAACCCTCTGGGTGAAGAAATTTCCCCTCAAATCCCCTGTAAACCTTCCCCCAATTACTTTAAATCTGTGCCCCCTGGTTTTGACCCCTCTGCTAAGGGAAATAGGTCCTTTCTATCCACTTAATCTATGCCCCTCATAATTTTATACGCCTCAATAAGGTCTCCCCTCACTGTCAGAGGGGCAATACTGAGGGAGCGCTGGGATTCTGTACTGTGCTGCAAATGCCGGGACCAGGGAACGTTGGGAGTTCCCGAGCTCCAGGTTCTCAGGGGTCCCAGCACTGGTCCGCCTACCCCGAGCTGGCATCGATTGTCCACCGGGGGCGGTGGGACATCCAGGGTCCAGGTCAGGATCACAGGCCCGATCCCTGGAAACAATTGTACAGCAGCCACTCACACAGAGAGGGCGGGGGGACAGCTATAGGAGTCCCGATATAGGGGTGTCAGCTGTGGCTCAGTGGGCAGCACTCTCGCCCCTGAGTCAGAGGTCGGGGGTTAAAGCCCCACTCCAGAGACTTGAGCACAAAATCCAGGCCGACACACCCAGTGCAGTACTGAGGGAGTGCTGCACTGTCGGAGGGGCAGTACTGAGGGAGCGCTGCACTGTCGGAGGGGCAGTACTGAGAGAGCGCTGCACTGTCAGAGGGGCAGTATTGAGGGAGCGCTGCACTGTCGGAGGGGCAGTACTGAGGGAGCGCTGCACTGTCGGAGGGGCAGTACTGAGGGAGCGCTGCACTGTCGGGGGGCAGTACTGAGGGAGCGCTGCACTGTCGGAGGGGCAGTACTGAGGGAGCACTGCACTGTCGGAGGGGCAGTACGGAGAGAGCGCTGTATTGTCGGGGGGGCAGTACTGAGGGAGCGCTGCACTGTCGGAATGACAGTACTGAGGGAGCGCTGTATTGTCGGAGGGGCAGTACTTAGGGAGCGCTGCACTGTGGGAGGGACAGTACTGAGGGAGCGCTGCACTGTCGGGGGGACAGTACTGAGGGAGTGCTGCACTGTCAGAGGAACAGTACTGAGGGAAAGCTGCACTGTCGGAGGGGCAGTACTGATGGAGGGCTGCACTGTTGGAGGGGCATTACTGAGGGAGCGCTGCACTGTTGGAGGGGCAGTACTGTGGGAGCGCTGCACTGTCGGAGGGACAGTACTAAGGGAGTGCTGCACTGTTGGAGGAACAGCACTGAAGAAGTGTTGCACTGTCGGAGGGACACTACTGAGGGAGTGTTGCACTGTCGGAGGGGCAGTACTGAGGGAGCGCTGAACTGTCGGAGGGGCAGTACTGTGGGAGCGCTGCACTGTCGGAGGGACAGTACTAAGGGAGTGCTGCACTGTTGGAGGAACAGCACTGAAGAAGTGTTGCACTGTCGGAGGGGCAGTACTGAGGGAGCGCTGCACCATCGGAGGGGCAGTACTGTGGGAGCGCTGCACTGTCGGAGGGACAGTACTAAGGGAGTGCTGCACTGTTGGAGGAACAGCACTGAAGAAGTGTTGCACTGTCGGAGGGACACTACTGAGGGAGTGTTGCACTGTCGGAGGGGCAGTACTGAGAGAGCGCTGCACTGTCAGAGGGTCAGTCCTGAGGGAGTGCTGCACTGTCGCAGTAGCCGCCTTTTGGGTAAGATGCTAAATCAAGGCACCACCTGCCCTCTCAGGTGATCAATAAAGATCCCATGGAAATATTTAAAAATAAAATAAAAATCTGTTCTCAGTGAAACCAATCATGAAGCTGTCGGATTGTAAAAACCCAGCTGGATCACTGATTTCCTTTAGGGATGAAACCTGCCGTCCTTACCTGGTTTACTGCTGTCCTGTTACAGCGAGTGTGTCACAAAACTCCTTTTATTACTCACAGCCCACAGAGGGTGTTTGAAGCACAATTGAACATCACCAATCCTGATCTATAACTCAGCGCTGGAGGTTCCGGTTGGAGAAGATTCACTAAATCAGCTCATTGTTTAAACTGCCACAAGCGATGTGAGATCATTCAGAACATATCTTTACCACAAAGCTCACACAACCCCAGGAACAGACTGGAGGGAGCGAGACTCCCTCACCCCTAGCCCAGGGAACAGACTGGAGGGAGTGAGACTCCCTCACCCCTAGCCCAGGGAACAGACTGGAGGGAGCGAGACTCCCTCACCCCTAGCCCAGGGAACAGACTGGAGGGAGCGAGACTCCCTCACCCCTAGCCCAGGGAACAGACTGGAGGGAGCGAGACTCCCTCACCCCTAGCCCAGGGTACAGACTGGAGGGAGTGAGACTCCCTCACCCCTAGCCCAGGGTACAGACTGGAGGGAGTGAGACTCCCTCACCCCTAGCCCAGGGAACAGACTGGAGGGAGCGAGACTCCCTCACCCCTAGCCCAGGGAACAGACTGGAGGGAGCGAGACTCCCTCACCCCTAGCCCAGGGAACAGACTGGAGGGAGCGAGACTCCCTCACCCCTAGCCCAGGGAACAGACTGGAGGGAGCGAGACTCCCTCACCCCTAGCCCAGGGAACAGACTGGAGGGAGCGAGACTCCCTCACCCCTAGCCCAGGGAACAGACTGGAGGGAGCGAGACTCCTTCACCCCTATCCCAGGGAACAGACTGGAGGGAGCGAGACTCCCTCACCCCTAGCCCAGGGAACAGACTGGAGGGAGCGAGACTCCCTCACCCCTAGCCCAGGGAACAGGCTGGAGGGAGCGAGACTCCCTCACCCCTAGCCCAGGGAACAGACTGGAGGGAGTGAGACTCCCACACCCCTAGCCCAGGGAACAGACTGGAGGGAGTGAGACTCCCTCACCCCTAGCCCAGGGAACAGACTGGAGCGAGACTCCCTCACCCCTAGCCCAGGGAACAGACTGTAGGGAGCGAGACTCCCTCACCTCTAGCCCAGGGAACAGACTGGAGGGAGCAAGACTCCCTCACCCCTAGCCCAGGGAACAGACTGGAGGGAGCGAGACTCTCTCACCCCTAGCCCAGGGAACAGACTGGAGGGAGCGAGACTCCCTCACCCCTAGCCCAGGGAACAGACTGGAGGGAGCGAGACTCCCTCACCCCTAGCCCAGGGAACAGACTGGAGGGAGCGAGACTCCCTCACCCCTAGCCCAGGGAACAGACTGGAGGGAGCGAGACTCCCTCACCCCTAGCCCAGGGAACAGACTGGAGGGAGCGAGACTCCCTCACCTCTAGCCCAGGGAACAGACTGGAGGGAGCGAGACTCCCTCACCCCTAGCCCAGGGAACAGACTGGAGGGAGCGAGACTCCCTCACCCCTAGCCCAAGAAACGGACTGGAGGGAGCGAGACTCTCTCACCCCTAGCCCAGGGAACAGACTGGAGGGAGCGAGACTCCCTCACCCCTAGCCCAGGGAACAGACTGGAGGGAACGAAACTCCCTCACCCCTAGCCCAGGGAACAGACTGGAGGGAGCGAGACTCCCTCACCCATAGCCCAGGGAACAGACTGGAGGGAGCGAGACTCCCTCACCCCTAGCCCAGGGAATACTGTCTGGAGGGAGTGAGACTCCCTCACCCCTAGCCCAGGGAACAGACTGGAGGGAACGAAACTCCCTCACCCCTAGCCCAGGGAACAGACTGGAGGGAGCGAGACTCCCTCACCCCTAGCCCAGGGAACAGACTGGAGGGAGCAAGACAGGCGGTTAAGAAGGCAAACGGTATGTTGGCCTTCATAGTGAGAGGGTTTGAGTACAGGAACAAGGATGTCTTGCTGCAGTTGTACAGGGCCTTGGTGAGACCACACCTTGAGTATTGTGTGCAGTTTTGGTCGCCTTATCTGAGGAAGGATGTTCTTGCCATGGAGGGAGTGCAGCGAAGATTCACCAGACTGATACCTGGGATGGCAGGAATGACATATGAGGAGAGATTGGGTCGATTGGGCTTGTACTCGCTGGAGTTTAGAAGAATGAGAGGGGATCTCATTGAAACTTATAAAATTCTAACAGGACTAGACAGACTAGATGCAGGAAGGATGTTCCCGATGGCCGGGGAGTCCAGAACCAGGGGTCACAGTCTAAAGATAAGGGGTAAGCCATTTAGGACAGAAATGAGGAGGATTTTCTTCACCCAGAGAGTGGTGAACCTGTGGAATTCTCTACCACAGAAGGCAGTTGAGGCCAATTCATTAAATATATTCAAGAAGGAGTTGGATATATTACTTAAGGCTAAAGGGATCAAGGGGTATGGGGAGAAGGCAGGGACAGGGTACTGAATTTGGATGATCAGCCATGATATCATTGAATGGCGGAGCAGGCTCGAGGGGCCGAATGGCCTACTCCTGCTCCTATTTTCTATGTTTCTCCTCCTGACCTCCAGCCCTTCCGTCTGGTGAAGGGTCCTGGGGAACAGCCTTTACTGTCCTGCAACCCATCCCCGTTCCCTTTCTTTCTCTCTCTCTTACTGAAAGCTCCCTTGAGGGGAAACAAGGAGAGATCGGGATCTGTGACAGAGCGACTGGGAAAGAGCAGCAGATCGGACTGCTTCAGAACTAAAGCTCAGGAACCCCCGATCAGTGAGGGTGAGTCTCCCCACCTTCCTCTCACTCCCCGCCTCCCCCTCTCGCTCCCCGCCTCCCTCTCGCTCCCCGCCTCCCTCTCGCTCCCTGCTTCCCCCTCGCTCCCCGCCTCCCTCTCGCTCCCCGCCACCCTCTCGCTCCCCGCCTCCCTCTCATTACCTCCCTCTCTCTGTCTCTCTTTGTCTCTCTCTCTCGCTCTGTCTCTCACTCTATCTCTCTCTCTCTGTCTCTGTCTCTCCTGTGAATTTGGGGAATCTGATGCTGGGACTATCCCAGTCAGTGAGCATCGTCTCACCTCCCCGTTACACCCAGTGGGAGAGTTGGAAAGTAATAAGAAAGACTTGTATTTCTACCTTTCACCATCTCAGGACGTCCCAAAGCATTTCACAGCCAATGAAGTAAATTTGAAGTGTAGTCACTGTTGTAATGGAGGAAAGGCGGCAGCCAATTTGCGCACAGCATGATCCCACAACCAGCAACGTGAGAATGAGCAGATAAAGGAGCCGGCACAGGCATGATGGGCCGAATGGCCTCCTCTGTGCTGTGAGATTCCTGTAAGACAATGATCTTGCTGATCTCTGAGGGTGCTTTGTGTAGAATTGTGTTTACTAACCACACACGGTCAATATTTAACCCGCAGTGAAGATTCTGTGAAAACCACCAGGAAACATTCATCTGTGTTTGATCCACAAACTGTAAAGGAGACTTGAAGAGATTTACAAACACGGCCTGTATTGTGAGCCCGGGACAGGAGGTTTAAATAGTCCAGACACCATTAAATACCTCAGTCTGCAGTCTCAGCATTTAATCTTAACAGGAGTCATTTGTTGTCTTGAAGATCTTCTGAGAAATTAGTTGGCCACTCAATTCCAGATAGCAGATTATTCAGATTAACTCTGTCTCTCTCTGCCTGACCTGCTGAGTATTTCCAGTATTTTCTGTTGTTATAGCAGATTATTCTATTATTATTTTGCTACTGTACCCCTAAAGGTACAAGGCACAAGTCAGGAGTGTGATGGAATACTCTCCACTTGCCTGGATGAGTGCAGCTCCAACAACACTCAAGAAGCTCGACACCATCCAGGACAAAGCAGCCCGCTTGATTGGCACCCCATCCTCCACCTTAAACATTCACTCCCTCCATCACCGGCGCACCGTGGCTGCAGTGTGTACCATCTACAAGATGCACTGCAGCAACTCGACAAGGCTTCTTCGGCAGCACCTCCCAAACCCGCGACCTCTTCCACCTAGAAGGACAAGGGCAGCAGGCGCATGGGAACACCACCACCTCCAAGTTCCCCTCCAAGTCACACACCATCATGACTTAGAAATATATTATCTTTCATTCAGTGTCGCTGGGTCAAAATCCTGGAACTCCCTCCCTAACAGCGCTGTGGGAGCATCTTCACCACATGGACTGCAGCGGTTCAAGAATGCAAGTAGCAGAGAGTGCCGTGAGAGTTTGGGTAAGTGAGAGAGTTAGGGTAAGTGGGGTGTTAGGTGCTGTTTCTGTTTTGTTTCTGGCCTTGTTTTTCCTGCCTGCCTCAGGATTAGCAGACATCGCAGAGGCGGAGCAGCGAGGTGAGGTCCAATCGAGGCAGCGGGGAGCAGCAGTGGGTGTTGAGTCGAGCCGCAGCAGCGAGGCGAGGCAGCCTAAACAGGCAACATTCCAAGGGGAGGTCAGAATTCAAAAGTGACATCACAGCCAAGCTGGTAGGTGGTTGGCTGGTTGGTGAGTACTTTTCCTTCCCTTTTAAACCTTTATAAGTTGGTAAGTTCAATTAAATAGAGGTGTGATATTCATCATCTAGAATCGGGGCAGAGGGTATTTAATAATAATAATAATAAATTTAATTAATTACATAGAATGGGAGAGCAGGTGATGTGTTACTGCTGCAATATGTGGGAGCTGGTGGAAACCAATGATGTTCACAGTGGTCACATTTGCAGTAAGTGCTGGCTGCACGAGAAACTCCGGCTCCGTGTTGATGAGCCGGAGTCCGAGCTTCAAACACTGCGACACATCAGGGAGGGGGAGAGTTACCTGGACTCTGTGTTCCAGGAAGTAGTCACACCAATTAGATTAACTAATTCAGATGTAGTCAGGGACAGGAGGGTGTGACTATGAGTGAGGCAGGTACGGGGATCCAGGAGGTAGATTTGGAGGAGCTTTTACTCCCTGTGAAGACTGGAACGGGGACTGCAGGGAGGATGAGCAACCTGGCCACAGCACCGTGGAACGAGGGGCCATTCAAGTGGGGGGAGTAAAAAGAAATGTTGTAGTGGTAGGGGATAGTATCATTAGGGGGATAGATAGTGTTCTTTGCAGCCAAGAGCGAGAGTCCCAAAGGCTGTGTTGCCTGCCTGGTGCCAGGGTTAAGAACATAAGAACATAAGAAATAGGAGCAGGAGTAGGCCAATCGGCCCCTCGAGCCTGCTCGGCCATTCAATAAGATCATGGCTGATCTGATCCTAACCGCCAATCTACTATCACAGAACCATCTCCTGAATCTAACAGAATTAGACACACGAAATAGGAGCAGGATCAGGCTACACGGCCCCTGGGCCCGCTCCACTACCCACAGGGCCATGACCGATCCGAACCTAGACTCATGTCCAAATTCCTGCCCGCTCCCCGTAACCCTTAATTCCCTTTAATTCTAGGAAGCTGTCTATTTCTGTTTTAAATTTATGTAATGATGTAGCTTCTACAGCTTTTTGGGGCAGCATATTCCATGGACCTACCACCCTCTGAGTGAAGTAGTTCCTCCTCATCTCAGTTTTGAAAGAGCAGCCCCTTATTCTAAGACTATGCCCCCTAGTTCTAGTTTCACCCATCATCGGGAACATCCTCCCCGCATCCACCCGATCCAACCCCTTCACAATCTTATATGTTTCAATAAGATCGCCTCTCATTCTTCTGAACTCCAATGAGTAGAGTCCCAATCTACTCAACCTCTCCTCATATGTCCATCCCCTCATCCCCAGGATTAACCGAGTGAACCTTCTTTGTACTGACTCGAGAGCAAGTATGTCTTTTCTTAAGTATGGACACCAAAACTGTATGCAGTATTCCAGGTGCGGTCTCACCAATACCTTGTACAACTGAAGCAATACCTCCCTATTTTTATATTCTATCCCCCTAGCAATGAAAGCCAACATTCCATTGGCCTTCTTAATCACTTGCTGCACCTGCATACTAACCTTTTGAGTTTCGTGCACCAGGACCCCCAGATCCCTTTGTACTTCAGTACTTTCCAGTTTCTTGCCATTAAGATAATAACTTGCTCTACGATTTTTCCTGCCAAAGTGCATAACCTCACACTTTCCAGTATTGTATTCCATCTGCCAAATCTCTGCCCACTTACTTAGCCTGTCTATGTCCCCTTGCAGGTTTTTTATGTCCTCCTCACTCACTACTTTCCCTCCCATCTTAGTATCATCTGCAAACTTAGATATGTTACACTCGGTCCCCTCCTCCAAATCGTTAATATAGATTGTAAAGAGTTGGGGACCCAGCACTGACCCCTGCGGAACACCACTAGTTACTGATTGCCAGTCCGAGAATGAACCATTTATCCCAACTCTCTGCCTTCTGTTAGATAGCCAATCCTCTATCCATGCCAGAATATTACCCAATCCCGTGATTTTTTATCTTAAGCAATAATCTTTTGTGTGGCACCTTGTCAAATGCCTTTTGGAAGTCTAAATACACTACGTCCACTGGTTCCCCTTTATCCACCCTATATGTTACTTCCTCAAAGAACTCCAGCAAATTTGTCAAACATGACTTCCCCTTCATAAAACCATGCTGACTTTGTCCTATTAAATTATGATTATCCAAATGTCCTGTTACTGTCTCCTTAATAATGGACTCCAATATTTTACCTACCACAGATGTTAGGCTAACCGGTCTATAGTTTCCAGCCTTCTGTCTACTGCCCTTTTTAAATAAGGGTGTTACATTAGCAGTTTTCCAGTCTGCCGGGACCTTTGCTGAGTCCAGGGAGTTTTGGAAAATTATTACCAATGCATCCACAATCCCTACCGCCACTTCCCTCAAGGCCCTAGGATGTAAGCCATCAGGTCCAGGTGATTTATCCGCCTTGAGTGTAGGGCGAGGGCAACAGATCATTACAGATAAGCTGTTGTACTGCAGACAGTGGCTACAGCGAAGTCTGATCGAAGGTTTCCCATCTCTGTAACCCCCTCCCACCCTACACCCCTCCCTATATCTGCTCCCACCCTACAATTCTCCGATTTCTCTGAGCTCCTCCAATTCTGCCCTCTTGTCCACCCCCCACACCCTTCACTCCACCATTGGCGGCCGTGCCTTCAGCTGCCTGGGCCCTAAGCTCTGGAATTCCCTCCCTAAACCTCTCCGCCTCTCTCTCCTCCTTTAAGACGCTCCTTAAAACCTCCCTCTTTGACCCAGCTTTTGGTCACCTGTCCTAATATCTCCTTATGTGTCTCGGTGTCAGTTTGTGTCTGATTTACGCTCCTGTGAAGCACCTTGGGAGGTTTTGCTAGTCAAAGGCGCTATTTAAATGCAGGTTGCTGTTTTTGAACAGGTGCTGGAGGGAGTTTCAGAGAATCGCTCTCAGTCTTCCTTGAAGTGAAAGTAGTTTAATTTCTGTCGCTTGTTGACTTGATGCGGGACTGTAATGAGCTGACTGGATGTTCCCAGAGTCAGCAAGGTTATATTGGGAAATGGCTGGGCCAGGCAGCTAATGGAGCAATAACTCGGGGTTGTGGGGCATTAAGATCATTCTCAGCTGTGAAGAGAACAGTAACCAGCCCCCGAGGGATGATCCAAGCTGCCCACAGGATAGTTGGCCCATCAATCGGGCGCTGGCTGTAATTCAGGGCACTGACTCCCTCTCACTCTCTAACCTCACTCCGAGAAACTCCTCTCCTTCCTCCGCCCTCTCATCAATGCTGCGGCCCCCAGATGCTGTCCTGTTTCTAGCCTGTTGAGAGCACTAGAATTGGGTTTGCCTTTTAATGAGGGTGGAATCTCGCTGCTCCCTCTTGGTTCCAGAAAGTTGTGTGTGTGTTGAGCGAGATCCTGCTCCTGTTTCGTGTGTCTAATTCTGTTAGATTCAGGAGATAGTCCTGTCATAGTGGATTGGCGGTTAGGATCAGATCAGCCATGATCTTATTGAATGGCGGAGCAGGCTCGAGGGGCCAATTGGCCTACTCCTGCTCCTATTTCTTATGTTCTTATGTTCTTATGATCCCATTCCTCCCTCGCCATCTCTTCTGCTCCAAACAGGAGAGAAATCCCAATGGGGTTAAAGGCTGAGATTCCCATCTCTCAGGGACAGAACCAGCAGCAGAGATGATGGCCCCGATAGAGTCAGTTTCTGCTCCAGGCCATGTTCCGTTTGTTAGTCAGTGAGAACTCCTTCCCCAACAGTGAGCCGCTTGATCTCAATTAGCGAGGCTGATTGACAGATTACTGGCCCAATTGTCTCATTAGTATCCCGGCCCGCCCTGGGCTTCATCACATCGATTGATCCCCAGAAATATCAGGCAGAAGGAGACTGTCAGAAGGAGGCAGGAATCAGGGTTCAGTTTCTGTGGAGTTTGATGTTCTCTCGATGTTCCCTTCACACACTGAGCTGTGTCTGAGGATCTCAGGTATCGAGTGTTGCCCCAAATCCCCTGGATTGTGGGAGCCGGGTTAACACAATTAGACATTAATTAGTGCGATGAACAGATCACTATTAGTCAAATGTGGCCCCGGAGCAGAACTGAGCCTCAGAGCGAGAGAGCGGAGCCCAGGGATTATGGGCTGTTTGGGAGCTCAGGGTTAATTAGCTGCTAGAGGCAGAAATCTTTCTCAAAGAAGGTCCTTAAAGAAAATGTTCAGATGTTGAGTGTTGTTGCGTTTAACCAGAAGCTTTAAACAGATTATTGAGGGTCAGCTGGTCTGAGATGAAACAATATAATAACATTGAACTGTCTGGGAGCTGTGATATAGGATTACACAGGATTACACCGGATATACGGCACAAAAACAGGCCATTCGGCCCAACCAGTCCATGCGGTGTTTATGCTGCACTCGAGCCTCCTCCCGTCTTTCCCCATCTAACTCTATCAGTGTAACCCTCGATTCCCTTCTCCCTCGTTTTAAAGACCTCTATTAGACCCTCAGCCTTTTTACAAGAGAAAAGAGACCCAGCCTGTTGATCCTTTCCTGATCGGTGTACCCTCGCATTTCTGGTATCACCCTTGTGAATCTTCTCTGCACCCTCTCCAGTGCCTCTATATCCTTTTTATAACACGGTGCCCAGAACTGCACGCAGTGCTCCAAGTGTGGTCTAACCAAGGTTCGATACAGGTTTAGCATAACTTCCCTACTTTTCAATTCCATCCCTCTAGAAATAAACCCTAGTGCTTGGTTTGCTTTTTTATGGCCTTGTTAACCTGTGTCCCAACTTTTAGTGATTTGTGTATTTGTACTCCGAGATCCCTTTGTTTCTCTTACATAGAAGATAGGAGCAGGAGTAGGTCATTCGGCCCCTCGAGCCTGCTCCGCCATTTAATGAGATCATGGCTGATCATCCAACTTCAGTACCCTGTCCCTGCCTTCTCCCCATATCCCTTGATCCCTTTAGCCTTAAGAAATATATCTAACTACTTCATGAATATATTTAATGAATCGGCCTCAACTGCCTTCTGTGGTAGAGAATTCCACAGGTTCACCACTCTCTGGGTGAAGAAATTCCTCCTCATCTCTGTCCTAAATGGCTTACCCCTTTATCCTTAGACTGTGACCCCTGGTTTTGGACTCCCCCACCATCGGGAACATCCTCCCTGCATCTAGTCTGTCCAGTCCTGTTAGAATTTTATAATTTTCAGTGAGATCCCCTCTCATTCTTCTAAACTCTGACCCGGAGGCGAGAGTGCTGCCCACAGGCACGGCTGACTCTCAGCTGTTGTTGAAATTGTTTTCTCGCTGAAACATCGAATGAGGAAGCGAGGTCAACGTGGAGATTGAAGAATGAAATGTGGCCGGGCAGGTACAATGTCCGTTTCATTCCACTAATACCTGGGATTATTCTATAAAGAGCTTCCTACACACAAAGGATAAGAGATTTCAGTGTTTGCAATCTGACGGGTTATCAAGATTCTCATCCTGCTTCTATTCTCTGGATTTCAATTTTATTTCACTCCCGATATTAAACTGTGAAATAACAACAACTTTCATTTCAACAATTCCCTGTCCAATCACCGTGTCCGACCCTGGTGTCCAGACTGACCCTTGACCCCTGGACCGAGCGGTGCCCATCAGACTGACCCTTGACCCTTGAACTGAGTGATGTGGACCTTGCAGGGGTTATATTATTATTGGGGTTGGGATTATTGCTGCTTATTATCCGGTGCCAGCGATGTTCTGATTTATACTTCACTCACACTGACCCTGGATACTGAACCGATGATTAGAATCTGGTTTCTTTTCACATTTAAAGAGAGGCGGAATCCTGAACTCTGCTCCCTGCAGTTACAGAGATCAACATGGCCATTTCCTAATGATGGGAGATCGGTGGGAAGGAGGTCGCGAGCTGCAAAGCCCAGGGAGTAAAGTGAGAAAGTGTGGGAGCCGCTTTGATGTGAGGTTGATATCGGGGAAAGGTCGCTGGGTTGGAATGCTGGACTCTCTGATCTCAGGCCCATCATTAGATTAGTGAGGGGAGAAATCTTTCATTCACAAATACCAGGAGAAATTAAACACAGACCACATTGCAGCATCTGAGTCCAGACAGGAGACAGAAGGAGCAAAGGTTGGGGCCTTCGAGACACAACCTATTACTGAGATTTCATATTTGGGGAAAGAGGATCAGGTTTTTATAATCGTGATATCGGAAAGGATTAGATAGTGGAGGGGATTAGATCAGTAATTTTCATAAGGAATTACATAAATTTGCAAGAAATGATGGATATTTATTAAGGGTGAACAGGATTTAATTATTTTTGAGGATTAATATTCTCGGCCTAGGTCCCTTGTGTTGATGACCCACAGACAGCTTTAGATATCGTTTCCTGCCCAGCTCATTGCTCTTTTACTCTGCAGTTTGCTGGGATGCTGATTAAATTCACATTATGTCGGTGTAATGTAAAACTAGCAAGATTCTAACATTGCAATCGAGCTGTACAGGGTCTTTAACACAGGAGACATTGGGAAAGAATCTTCAGCAGAATTTCCCCATCGCTGCAAAACACTCAACGATTTTAAACTCCAAATGTAGTCAGGGTGAGTGGTAATAGTCAGGTTAGGAGAGGCAGTAGTCAGGTTAGGAGAGGCAGTAGTCAGGGTGAATGGTAATAGTCAGGTTAGGAGAGGCAGTAGTCAGGGTGAATGGTAATAGGTTAGGAGAGGCAGTACTCAGGGTGAGTGGTAATAGTCAGGTTAGGAGAGGCAGTAGTCAGGGTGAATGGTAATAGTCAGGTTAGGAGAGGCAGTAGTCAGGGTGAATGGTAATAGTCAGGTTAGGAGAGGCAGTAGTCAGGGTGAATGGTAATAGTCAGGTTAGGAGAGGCAGTAGTCAGGGTGAATGGTAATATTCAGGTTAGGAGAGGCAGTAGTCAGGGTGAATGGTAATAGGTTAGGAGAGGCAGTAGTCAGGGTGAATGGTAATAGGTTAGGAGAGGCAGTAGTCAGGGTGAGTGGTAATAGGTTAGGAGAGGCAGTAGTCAGGGTGAGTGGTAATACTCAGGTTAGGAAAGGCAGTAGTCAGTGTGAATGGTAATAGTCAGGTTAGGAGAGGCAGTAGTCAGGGTGAATGGTAATAGTCAGGTTAGGAGAGGCAGTAGTCAGGGTGAATGGTAATAGTCAGGTTAGGAGAGGCAGTAGTCAGGGTGAATGGTAATAGTCAGGTTAGGAGAGGCAGTAGTCAGGGTGAATGGTAATAGTCAGGTTAGGAGAGGTAGCAGTCAGGGTGAATGGTAATAGTCAGGTTAGGAGAGGCAGTAGTCAGAGTGAATGGTAATAGTCAGATTAGGAGAGGCAGTAGTCAGAGTGAATGATAATAGTCAGGTTAGGAGAGGCAGTAGTCAGGGTGAATGGTAATAGGTTAGGAGAGGCAGCAGTCAGGGTGAATGGTAATAGTCAGGTTAGGAGAGGCAGCAGTCAGGGTGAATGGTAATAGTCAGGTTAGGAGAGGCAGTAGTCAGAGTGAATGGTAATAGTCAGGTTAGGAGAGGCAGTAGTCAGGGTGAATGGTAATAGGTTAGGAGAGGCAGTAGTCAGGGTGAATGGTAATAGTCAGGTTAGGAGAGGCAGTAGTCAGGGTGAGTGGTAATAGTCAGGTTAGGAGAGGCAGTAGTCAGGGTCAATGGTAATAGTCAGGTTAGGAGAGGCAGTAGTCAGGGTGAATAGTAATAGTCAGGTTAGGAGAGGCAGTAGTCAGGGTGAATGGTAATAGTCAGGTGAGGAGAGGCAGTAGTCAGGGTGAGTGGTAATAGTCAGGTTAGGAGAGGCAGTAGTCAGGTTAGGAGAGGCAGTAGACACGGTGAATGTTAATAATCAGGTTAGGAGAGGCAGTAGTCAGGGTGAATGGTAATAGTCAGGTTCGGAGAGGCAGTTGTCAGGGTGAGTGGTAATAGTCAGGTTAGGAGAGGCAGTAGTCAGGGTGAGTGTTAATAGTCAGGTTAGGAGAGGCAGTAGTCAGGGTGAATGGTAATAGTCAGGTTAGGAGAGGCAGTAGTCAGGGTGAATGGTAATAGTCAGGTTAGGAGAGGCAGTAGTCAGGGTGAATGGTAATAGTCAGGTTAAGTCTCCAGTTCTAATGTTACGAATCTGCTAAAATCAACTAATAACTGGAGATGTTTTATTGCCAATGAGGAGCTGTGTATATCATTTCCCAGCATTAATAATTCAGCTGCTGGACACGATCGATGCGAATCACTCCAGCTCATTAGTGCCGATTATTTGATGTGATGTTATTTATTGGAATTGAAGCTCTAATTCTTTCCTGTCCTGTATATTATGGGCTGGATCTGTTCTCAAACACCCCGATTGGTGCAAAGTTAAACTTTGCTGGGATTGGTGTCATAACAAATAGTCTCTTAATGTCCCAACATTAAAAACGGAGTCGGTGTTTGGGAAAATCCCGGGGCTCCAGATTCGGCCGCACTTTCTAGACTGAGGTCTTTCTAGCTGATCGCCTGCGGTGGGCTTCACTCACTGACGGTGGACACGGGGCCAGAAACACAGTGAGAGCAGGGCCGTTATGGGATGTCAGCAAAATGTACGTAAGGCACGGGTGGTGTTTAATGGGAGGCTGGTTTAGATTAGCAGTCACCCAGTGTACATTGAGGTGATTTGTATTCACACAAAATAACTGGACTGAATCTGTTCTTAATGTGTCGGCACTCAGACAATTATGAGGCAATAATTGGAGATTATTTAACTCATTTCTGCTTAATCAGGACTAATATATTACTGGGACATGAAAGAGATCAGATTAACCCAGACTGATATATTACTGGGACATGACAGAGATCGGATTTCCATCACCAGGAACTATTAAAACAAAAACCATGAAGACCGCTTGTCTAATTTATAATGACAGTCCAGCCCATCACAGATGTGTCTGTCCATGACGGTATTGGGAGGAGTGTTCACCGCACAGTCCTTGTGGAGATCAAGTCCTATCTTCACACTGAGGACCCCCTCCATCGTGTTGTGTGGCACTAACACCGTGCTAAATGGGATAGATTCAGAACAGATCGAGCAGCTCAAAACTGGGCATCAATGGGGCACTGTGGGCCATCAGCAGCAGAATTGTATTCCACCACAATCTGTAACATCACGGCCTGGCATATCCCTCAGTCTCCCAACACCATCAAGCCAGGCGACCAACCCTGGTTCAATGGGGAGTGTAGAAGAGCTTGCCAGGACCAGCACCAGGCGTACCCAGAAATGAAGTGCCAACCTGGCGAAGCTACAACACAGGATTACAGGCTAAACAGTGGAAGCAGCATGCTATAGACTGAGCCAAGCAATCCCACCACCAACGGATCAGATCAAAGCTCTGCAGTCCTGCCACATGCAGATGTGAATGGTGATGGACAATTAAACATCTAATGGGAGGAGGAGGCTCCATGAATATCCCCATCCTTATCAATGGTGGAGCCCAGCACGTGAGTGCAAAAGACAAGGCTGAAGCAAACATCTTTAGCCAGAAGTGTCGAGTGGACGATCTATCTTGGCCTTCTCTTGCGGTCCCATGATCACAGATGCCCCTCTGACAGTGCAGCACTCCCTCAGTACTGCCCCTCTGACAGTGCAGCGCTCCCTCAGTACTGCCACTCCGACAGTGCAGCGCTCCCTCAGTACTGCCCCTCCAACAGTGCAGCGCTCCCTCAGTACTGCCCCTCCGACAGTGCAGCACTCCCTCAGTACTGCCCCTCCAACAGTGCAGCACTCCCTCAGTACTGCCCCTCCGACAGTGCAGCACTCCCTCAGTACTGCCCCTTAGTCAGTGTAGCGCTCCCTTAGTACTGACCCTCCGACAGTGCAGCGCTCCATTTGTTCTGCCCCTCCAACAGTGCAGCACTCCCTCAGTACTGCCCCTCTGACGGTGCGGCGCTCCCTCAGTACTGCCCCTCCGACAGTGCAGCGCTCCCTCAGTACTGCCACTCCGACAGTGCAGCGCTCCCTCAGTACTGCCCCTCCGACAGTGCAGCGCTCCCTCAGTACTGCCCCTCCGACAGTGCAGCACTCCCTCAGTACTGCCCCTCCGACAGTGCAGCGCTCCCTCAGTACTGCCCCTCCGACATTGCGGCGCTCCCTCAGTACTGCACTGGGAGTATCGGCCGGGATTTTGTGCTCGATTCTCTGGAGTGGGACTTGAACCCACGACCTTCATGACTCAGAGGTGAGAGTGCTGCCCACTGAGCCACGGCTGACTCTGAGGAATGGAATCTTTCTCTGATGAAACATTATTATTTCAAACTCCGTGTGTCAGTCAGAACCAGCTGGAGTTAATCTAATCGTGTGGATCGTGGACAGAAACATTCCGGTTTATCTGTAATTGGGAATGAATTTAATTGCAGCAACTTCCTCCCCTTCTGCTCCCAAAGCTTGTTGTATTTGCAGAATATAATACTTGTATTAATCAGACTATTTGATCCTGACTGCACCAGCCAACTGATCCAATTAATCTCCCGCTGCTCACTGTGAAAAGGCCCATTAACAGGTGTCCATTATTCTAATGGTGGAGGTTCCCCGGGGGGTTCGGGCGGGGGGTTTGGGGATTCCAGGAGTGGGTTTGAACCTCCCCCCGCGGCCTCTTTCTCTGTCGGTTCCCCGGGGGGTTCGGGCGGGGGGTTTGGGGATTCCAGGAGTGGGTTTGAACCTCCCCCCGCCACCTCTTTCTCTGTCGGTTCCCCGGGGGGTTCGGGCGGGGTGTTTGGCGATTCCAGGAGCGGGTTTGAACCTCTCCCCGCGGCCTCTTTCTCTGTCGGTTCCCCGGGAGGTTCGGGCGGGGGGTGTTGGGGATTCCAGGAGTGGGTTTGAACCTCCCCCCGCGGCCTCTTTCTCTGTCGGTTCCCCGGGAGGTTCGGGCGGGGGGTGTTGGGGATTCCAGGAGTGGGTTTGAACCTCCCCCCGCGGCCTCTTTCTCTGTCGGTTCCCCGGGAGGTTCGGGCGGGGGGTGTTGGGGATTCCAGGAGTGGGTTTGAACCTCCCCCCGCGGCCTCTTTCTCTGTCGGTTCCCCGGGAGGTTCGGGCGGGGGGTGTTGGGGATTCCAGGAGTGGGTTTGAACCTCTCCCCGCGGCCTCTTTCTCTGTCGGTTCCCCGGGGGGTTCGGGCGGGGGGTTTGGGGATTCCAGGAGTGGGTTTGAGCCTCCCCCCGCCGCCTCTTTCTCTGTCGGTTCCCCGGGGGGTTCGGGCGGGGGGCTTGGGGATTCCAGGAGCGGGTTTGAACCTCCCCCCGCGGCCTCTTTCTCTGTCGGTTCCCCGGGGGGTTCGGGCGGGGGGTTTGGGGATTCCAGGAGTGGGTTTGAACCTCCCCCCGCAGCCTCTTTCTCTGTCGGTTCCCCGGGGGGTTCGGGCGGGGGGTTTGGGGATTCCAGGAGTGGGTTTGAACCTCCCCCCGCAGCCTCTTTCTCTGTCGGTTCCCCAGGGGGTTCGGGCGGGGTGTTTGGGGATTCCAGGAGCGGGTTTGAACCTCCCCCCGCGGCCTCTTTCTCTGTCGGTTCCCTGGGGGGTTCGGGCGGGGGGTTTGGGGATTCCAGGAGCGGGTTTGAACCTCCCCCCGCGGCCTCTTTCTCTGTCGGTTCCCCGGGGGGTTCGGGCGGGGGGTTTGGGGATTCCAGGAGCGGGTTTGAACCTCCCCCCGCGGCCTCTTCCTCTGTCGGTTCGGGCGGGGGGTTTGGGGATTCCAGGAGTGGGTTTGAACCTCCCCCCGCGGCCTCTTTCTCTGTCGGTTCCCCGGGGGGGTTCGGGCGGGGGGTTTGGGGATTCCAGGAGTGGGTTTGAACCTCCCCCCGCAGCCTCTTTCTCTGTCGGTTCCCCGGGGGGGGGTTCGGGCGGGGGGTTTGGGGATTCCAGGAGCGGGTTTGAACCTCCCCAGATGTTGCAGCATCTGTCAGGGGCCTGGGAGGGAGTTACAAGCCCAGCCTCCCATCCAGTCAATGTTGGGCAGTGAGAGGGAGGGAAAGGGAAGATGAAATGGTTGTAACAATGAAGGAGAAAGAAGGGAGAAGTTTACAAATAAACATCTACAATGATAAAAAGGTCAGTGGAAAGTGAACACACAGAAACCCAAATACTGTCCACAGACTCTCCCTGTCCCGGGTGCCCGGGGCTGAGATTTATATTCCAGCTGACTTCAGTCAGAAATAAGAAACACATCTTTGAATTATTGATCTTTCCGACATGTTTCTTTCAACTTGTTTTAACTCTCACTCGACATCCTGTCAACTGAGGCAGTAAATATTTCATTGGGGAAGTCAGTTGGTGTCATTGTTTGCTCAGGTTTCTGGCTGATAGTCGATGAGAAATAGGTTCGGAGAAATTTGAAAGAATTTTAAACGAAAGTTGAAAGTTAGGTGTCAGAGTGTCTCAGTGGGCAGCACTCGCCTCTGAGTCAGAAGGTCGAGGGTTCAAGTTCCACTCCAGAGACTCGAGCCCTTAATCCAGGCTGAGACTCCCAGTGCAGTACTGAGGGAGTGCTGCACTGTCAGAGGGGCAGTACTGAGGGAGTGCTGCACTGTCGGAGGGGCAGTACTGAGGGAGTGTTGCACTGTCGGAGGGGCAGTACTGAGGGAGTGCTGCACTGTCAGAGGGGCAGTACTGAGGGAGCACTGCACTGTCGGAGGGGCAGCACTGAGGGAGTGTTGCACTGTCGGAGGGGCAGTGCTGAGGGAGTGCTGCACTGTCAGAAGGGCAGTACTGAGGGAGTGTTGCACTGTTGGAGGGGCAGTACTGAGGGAGCGCCGCACTGTCAGAAGGGCAGTACTGAGGGAGAAATTTGAATTGGTCGCGCAAGCCCGTTAAAGGGACCGCGCCCCCCCCCCCCAAAATATTAGCGGGACATTGCACAGCGATAATCTGAAGAGGAGCAAGGGAGTTCTCCCTGGTGTCCTGGCCAATATTTATCCCTCAATCCAGGATAATCTAAAACAGATTATCTGGTCGTTGTCACATTGCTGTTTGTGGGATCTTGCTGTGTGCAAATTGGCTGCCAGTTTTCCTACATTACAACAGTGACTACACTTCAAGAAAAGTACTTCATTGGCTGTGAAGCACTTTGGGCCGTCCTGAGGTGGTGAAAGGCGCTATAGAAATGCGAGTTCTTTCTATTGCCAGTGATCCAGGTCCTCGACACGGGCTGAATCTGTAAATGTCACGGCCTGGGTTTGGCTGCTCAGTTCTCACATCAGTGTCTTGGTTTCCGCCCCTGACAGAATGGACTGTTTCCATCACTCAGAGGCTCCTTCACTGACCCACAAATCATCATTTGACCGATAACACCGGCACGCTGCCAGGAATTTAAAGGTTGAATCCGTCAGCTGTCGACTGTCTCAATCTGAGGAGAACAATCCCAGCTTCTCCAGTCTCTCCCCGCAACTGAACTCCCTCATCCCTGGAACCATTCTCAAAATCTCCCCTTAACCTTCCCTGATCGAAGGGAACAATCCCAGCTTCTCCAGTCTCTCCCCGCAACTGAACTCCCTCATCCCTGGTACCATTCTCGAAATCTCCCCTTAACCTTCCCTGATCGAAGGGAACAATCCCAGCTTCTCCAGTCTCTCCCTGCAACTGAACTCCCTCATCCCTGGTACCATTCTAGTAAATCTCCCCTTAACCTTCCCTGATCGAAGGGAACAATCCCAGCTTCTCCAGTCTCTCCCTGCAACTGAACTCCCTCATCCCTGGTACCATTCTAGTAAATCTCCTCTGCACCCTCTCCAAGGCCTTGACATCCTTCCTAAAGTTTGGTGCCCAGAATTGGACACAATACTCCATGCTTGTCCGGGTTAGCCTGGTTCTTACAACTTGTGTTTCACTGTGAGGAACAAGTGAATGAAGATGTGAGGAGATTGGTGAGTGGAGAGAGTGAGGGACTGGGCAACGTGCAATGGATGAAGAGGACACGGATCAGCCTGAGCCCCCAGGCCTCATTATTAAACTTAGGGGGTGGTGTTCCGGGGTAAGTGTTCAGGGGTCAGAGTTCAGGGGTCGCTGTTCAGGGGTCAGGCTTCAGGGGAGGGGTTCACGGGGATAGGGTTCAGGGGAGGGGTTCACAGGGATGGGGTCAGGGTTCAGGGGGTTGGGGTTCAGGGTTCAGTCCATTCGGCTGTTTACACTCGGTGGGTTTGCCCTCATGGTCAGACAGCAGGAACCAGGAACCTTGTGAAATGTAACAGAGAATCAGCAGAGAGCGAGAAATGGAGCGAGGGAACTGGCCGAGAATAATCGTCAACTAACGGGACATTTTCAGCTCGCTAAACACGAGGGTCTCGCTCTCCCTGGGGGAGTGAGGGGGTGGGATTTTTCTCACATTCTCATTTGGTAAAGAACCGGTGATCAGACACACCGAGCCACATAAAGAGCTATTAGGACAGGTGACCAAAAGCTGGGTCAAAGAGGGAGGTTTTAAGGAGCGTCTTAAAGAAGGAGAGAGAGGTGGAGAGGTTTAGGGAGGGAATTCCAGAGCTTGGGGCCCAGGCAGCTGAAGGCACGGCCGCCAATGGTGGGGCGAAGGAATTGAACACAAGGCTTTACTCTATTTCTAACATTTCCTCTACCTGAACTAACGCTCCTCACTTTGATAAATAAACCTTGAAATGTGTTTTGAAATCTTCACCTTTGCCTGAGCCGCGGTGACTGTGTTTATTGTGTGTGTGGAGCTTTGAGACATTTCTGAGAGATGTGGTCAGGTTCTGTTTAAATACTCGTCACTCTGAAACCGGCAAATCCATTTAAATAGAGAATGGGAATCCATCTTTAAGAGACTCGGCCCAGATTTATCTTGAAGGTGAGTTACTGATAATGCTGAATACAAATTGATTCACAGATTCCTGAACTCTGAGTGAGCTGGTCTGAAATGAACAGGAGCCTCTCCAAATGAGAAGATGTCCCTTTAATTCATTCCCAGGTATTTTACCTTGAGTTTAAAGATCAGAACAATTTATCTTCAAAGGTCAATTGGATTGTGACATCTGTATAATAATTCAACCCATCTCCAAACCGCAGATTGCTAATCTGGTGCAGAAATGTGACATTCCCAGATCTCCCAAATCCCTTCAGTGAATCTGCGCACACATTCCAAGATATCCACACATCACTTCACATTATTGCTAAACACACTGGAGCCCAATAAATAACTGAGATCCAGAAATCTCTCCACGGTATTTTACTGAAATGATCACCGAGTGATTAAATCTCATTGAGAGATCGGCCAATCATTTTGAGATGTTTTGAGAGGAGTTCCAGATCTTTCTCTATGATTGGCCTTTGTGCTGAAGGCCTGACTGTGAATCAGAACCAGTGATGTGTGTGTGGATCTAAGGGGCGATGCCAGTGGGGAGATATTCATGCCGGGGATAGGGCTCAGAGTTAATGCTACACCCCGTACCCCCGATTCCCCACCACACCCTCCCTGGACTCAGGTCCCCAACCGTCCGGGATTGGCCTGGAGTCCCCAGTACTGAGGGAGAGCTGCACTGTCGGAGGGGCAGTACTGAGGGAGCGCTGCACTGTCGGAGGGGCAGTACTGAGGGAGCGCTGCACTGTCGGAGGGGCAGTACTGAGGGAGTGCTGCACTGTTGGAGGGGCAGTACTGAGGGATTGCTGCATTGTCAGAGGGGCAGTACTGAGGGAGCCCCGCACTGTCGGAGGGGCAGTACTGAGGGAGCGCTGCACTGTCAGAGGGGCAGTACTGTGGGAGCGCCGCACTGTCAGAGGGGCAGTACTGAGGGAGCGCTACGCTGTCTATGGGGCGGTACTGAGGGAGCGCTGCACTGTCGGAGATGCAGTCTTTCAGATGAGACATATAGCCAAGGACCTGTCTGTCCTCTCAGGTGGATGTAAATGATCTCACTGCACTATTTTGAAGAAGAGCAGGGGAGTTCTCCCCGGTGTCCTGGGGCCAATATTTATCCCTCAACCAACACCTAAAACAGCTGATCTGATCATTTATTACATCGCTGTTTGTGGGAGCTTGCTGTGCACAAATTGCCTGCCGTGTTTCCAACATTACAGCAGTGACTACACTTCAAAATTACTTCATTAGCAGTAAAGTCCTGAGTCCTCTCTGTAACCTCCTCAAGCCCGACAACATTTCGAGATCTCCGCGCTCCACCAATTCTGGCTACGTGTATCCCCGATTATAATCGCTCCACCATTGGTGGCCGTGCCTTCAGCTGCCTGGGCCCCAAGCTCTGGAATTCCCTCCCTAAACCTCTCCGCCTCTCTCTCCTCCTTTAAGATGCTTTTTAAACCGACCTCTTTGACCCAGCTTTTGCTCATCTGCCCGAATATCACCTCGTGTGGCTCAGTGTCAAATGTGGTTTGATAATCGCTCCTGTGAAGCACCCTGGGATGTTTCACGACAATATAGGCACTATAGAAATGTAAGTTGTTGTTGTGGGCGGCGCTATAGAAATGCAAGTTGTTGTGGGCGGCGCTATAGAAATGCAAGTTATTGTTGTGGGCGGCACTGTGGAAATGCCAGTTGTTGTTGTTGTGGGCGGCGCTATATAAATGAAAGTTGTTGTGGGCGGCACTAGAGAAATGCAAGTTGTTGTTGTTGTGGGCGGCGCTATAGAAATGCCAGCCTTTCTTTCTTGAAGCGGATTGGGTGGATCTCCAGCAGGAAGTTGGGTTCATTTTATTTCTGTGATTTTGGACCCACAACATCTAAAAATAGTGACTGGAAGACAAACCTCGGCCTCAATATGGTCGGTTAAGCCCCTCCCTTACCGAGGGCTGAGAAACTGGTAAAGGATTTCCCACATACAGATTGTTGCTTCATCATAAGCCGATAACATTCGAACCGAGAAAAAGGGAGATTCTCACTCACAGCCTGTGCATCGTGCAACTCACTGCAACAACTTCATTTATATAGCGCCATTAATGTAGTAAAACGTCCCAAGGGGCTTCACAGGAGCGTAAATCAGACAATATTTGACACCGAGCCACATCAGGAGATATTCGGGCAGGTGAGGTTTTATGGAGCATCTTAAAGGTGGAGAGGTTTAGGGAGGGAATTCCAGAGCTTGGGACCCAGGCAGCTGAAGGCACTGCCGCCAATGGTGGAGCAAAGGGAGTGGGGGATAGACAAGAGGCCAGAATTGGAGGAGCTCAGAGATCTCGGAGGGTTGTGGGGCTGGAGGAGGTTACAGAGATAGGGATGGGCGAGGTTACAGAGATAGGGAGGGTGGAGGTTACAGAGAAAGGGAGGGAGGAGGTTACAGAGATAGGGAGGGAAGAGGTTACAGAGATAGGGAGGGAGGAGGTTACAGAGATAGGGAGGGTGGAGGTTGCAGAGAAAGGGAGGGAGGAGGTTACAGAGATAGGGAGGGAGGAGGTTACAGAGATAGGGAGAGAGGAGGTTCCAGAGATAGGGAGGGAGGAGGTTACAGAGATAGGGAGGGAGGATGATGAGTAGTGGAGAATGGGGGTTAGTGAGGGAGGATGATGAGTAGTGGAGAATAGGGTTAGTGAGGGAGGATGATGAGTAGTGGAGAATAGGGGTTAGTGAGGGAGGATGATGAGTAGTGGAGAATAGGGGTTAGTGAGGGAGGATGATGAGTAGTGGAGAATAGGGGTTAGTGAGGGAGGATGATGAGTAGTGGAGAATAGGGTTAGTGAGGGAGGATGATGAGTAGTGGAGAATAGGGGATAGTGAGGGAGGATGATGAGTAGTGGAGAATAGGGGTTAGTGAGGGAGGATGATGAGTAGTGGAGAATAGGGTTAGTGAGGGAGGATGATGAGTAGTGGAGAATAGGGGTTAGTGAGGGAGGATGATGAGTAGTGGAGAATAGGGGTTAGTGAGGGAGGATGATGAGTAGTGGAGAATAGGGGTTAGTGAGGGAGGATGATGAGTAGTGGAGAATAGGGTTAGTGAGGGAGGATGATGAGTAGTGGAGAATAGGGGATAGTGAGGGAGGATGATGAGTAGTGGAGAATGGGGGTTAGTGAGGGAGGATGATGAGTGGAGAATAGGGGTTAGTGAGGGAGGATGATGAGTAGTGGAGAATAGGGGTTAGTGAGGGAGGATGATGAGTAGTGGAGAATAGGGGTTAGTGAGGGAGGATGATGAGTAGTGGAGAATGGGGGTTAGTGAGGGAGGATGATGAGTAGTGGAGAATAGGGGGTTAGTGAGGGAGGATGATGAGTAGTGGAGAATGGGGGTTAGTGAGGGAGGATGATGAGTAGTGGAGAATGGGGGTTAGTGAGGGAGGATGATGAGTAGTGGAGAATGGGGGTTAGTGAGGGAGGATGATGAGTAGTGGAGAATGGGGGTTAGTGAGGGAGGATGATGAGTGGAGAATAGGGGTTAGTGAGGGAGGATGATGAGTAGTGGAGAATAGGGGTTAGTGAGGGAGGATGATGAGTAGTGGAGAATAGGGGTTAGTGAGGGAGGATGATGAGTAGTGGAGAATAGGGGTTAGTGAGGGAGGATGATGAGTAGTGGAGAATGGGGGTTAGTGAGGGAGGATGATGAGTAGTGGAGAATGGGGGTTAGTGAGGGAGGATGATGAGTAGTGGAGAATGGGGGTTAGTGAGGGAGGATGATGAGTAGTGGAGAATGGGGGTTAGTGAGGGAGGATGATGAGTAGTGGAGAATGGGGGTTTGTGAGGGAGGATGATGAGTAGTGGAGAATAGGGGTTAGTGAGGGAGGATGATGAGTAGTGGAGAATGGGGGTTAGTGAGGGAGGATGATGAGTAGTGGAGAATGGGGGTTAGTGAGGGAGGATGATGAGTAGTGGAGAATAGGGGTTAGTGAGGGAGGATGATGAGTAGTGGAGAATGGGTGTTAGTGAGGGAGGATGATGAGTAGTGGAGAATGGGGGTTAGTGAGGGAGGATGATGAGTAGTGGAGAATGGGGGTTAGTGAGGGAGGATGATGAGTAGTGGAGAATAGGGGTTAGTGAGGGAGGATGATGAGTAAGTGGAGAATGGGGGTTAGTGGAGGAGATGATGAGGTAGTGGAGAATAGGGGTTAGTGAGGGAGGATGATGAGTAGTGGAGAATAGGGGTTAGTGAGGGAGGATGATGAGTAGTGGAGAATAGGGGTTAGTGAGGGAGGATGATGAGTAGTGGAGAATAGGGGTTAGTGAGGGAGGATGATGAGTAGTGGAGAATAGGGGTTAGTGAGGGAGGATGATGAGTAGTGGAGAATAGGGGTTAGTGAGGGAGGATGATGAGTAGTGGAGAATGGGGTTAGTGAGGGAGGATGATGAGTAGTGGAGAATAGGGGTTAGTGAGGGAGGAGATGAGTGTGGAGAATAGGGGTTTGTGAGGGAGGATGATGAGTAGTGGAGAATAGGGGTTAGTGAGGAGGATGATGAGTAGTGGAGAATAGGGTTAGTGAGGGAGGATGATGAGTAGTGGAGAATAGGGTTAGTGAGGGAGGATGATGAGTAGTGGAGAATGGGGGTTAGTGAGGGAGGATGATGAGTAGTGGAGAATGGGGGTTAGTGAGGGAGGATGATGAGTAGTGGAGAATGGGGGTTAGTGAGGGTAGAGAACTTTACAGCGGAGAAAGAGAAGGAGACATGAAGGCTGGGGGAGAGTAATGAAGAAAGAGGAGAAAGGGGAGAGATAGAAGTGATGGAGCTCGGGTCCGGAGCGGCAGCCAAAATGAACCTAGTTGAATTTTTTGGGAGGAGGTAACAGATGTGTTAGATAAGGGAATGCCTATGCATGTTATTTACATGGACTTCCAGAAGGCATTCAACAAGGTTCCACATAAGAGACTGTTAACAAAAATGAGAGCACGTGGAATTGGAGGCAACATATTGGCTTGGATAGAGAATTGATTAGGAGGTAGAAGACAGAGAGTAGGGGCATTGGGTATATACTCCAATTGGCAGGATGTGACTAGTGGTGACCCCCAGGGATCTGTACTGGGGCCTAGAGTTTCACTATATTATAAATGACTTGGATGAAGGAATAGAGAGCCGTATATCTGAGTTTGCTGATGACAAGTTATGCGGCACAGTAAATGGGTTACATAGTATTACATAGTATTTATAGCACAGAAACAGGCCATTCGGCCCAACTGGTCCGTGCCGGTGTTTATGCTCCACACGAACCTCCTCCCACCCTACTTCATCTCACCCCATCAACATATCCTTCTATTCCTTTCTCCCTCGTGTGTTTATCCAGCTTCCCCTTAAACGCATCTGTGCTATTCACCTCAACCACTCCCTGTGGTAACGAGTTCCACATTCTCACCACTCTCTGGGTAAAGAAGTTTCTACTGAATTCCCTATTGGATTTACTGGTGAATCTTGTATATTTATGGCCTCAAGTCCTGGTCTCCCCCGCAAGTGGAAACATCTTCTCCACACCTACCCTTTCATAATTTTAAAGACCTCTATCAGGTCACCCTTCAGCGTTCTCTTTTCAACCTGTTAACTGCCTTGCTAATCCTATTTTAATATACAATTCCGATTTTGGGTCTTTTGGCTCTTGTTTCCCGTCTTCCGAGAATCACGCCAGCTGCAATGAGTCAGGTTTCTGGAGGACATGAATTGTTGTCAGTTGCTGCAGCCACTTAAAAACGCTCCTGCAACGTGGCTGACATCCAAATGCTACAACTTTGTTATTGGACGTTTGGGATAAGATTTGCAACTCTACTGACCCTGTGACTGTTCAAGCTGAGAGCCATCTGCAGTGTGACCTGATTGGAATAATCTCAGGCCACTTTGTGCGCTTGCAAGGTTCTTGCCTCAACTGAAATCTATAGCAACGGGATGGGTACCATTTATATCCTCTCACCCTGGTCGTCAGATTCGGAGGAAGAGCAGCTGTGGCAGAGGCACAACCAGCCACGACAGCAACATCAGCACCAGGAGCGCAAACCTCTTCCTCACCCACCTGATGCTGCACAGGGCGGAGGGCCTCAGCGCAGGGCTGCACCTTGCTGCAGGAGATACACCCAACACAGGGTTTACAAGCAGAATATCGGCTTCCTCAGCATGACTGAGCAGCAGTGCCAAAGGAAGCTGAGACTTTCGAGAGACGTAGTCGCTGACATCTGCGCAATGCTGCACCAACACCTGGAACCCAGAGGAGCATGTGGACACTCCTTACCAGTGACTGCCAAAGTCACCACCGCACTCAACTTCTTTGCTTCGGGCTCCTTCTAGGGATCAGCTGCAGACATCAGCGGCATCTCCCAGTCGGCCGCACACACCTGCATCACGCAGGTCACCGATGCCCTCTTTGCAAAGGCGCACAATTACATCCACTTCTCCATGGATGGCCCAAGTGTGACCGCGCGTGCGGTTGGCTTTGCCAATATGGCAGGCTTTCCAATGGTGCAGGGCGTCATAGACTGCACACATGTAGCCATTAGGGCCCCCTATCACAACCCAGCTGCGTTTGTCAACCGCAAGGGCTTCCACTCCCTGAACGTCCAGCTGGTGTGTAACCACAGGAAGATCATCATGCATGTTTGCGCTAAGTACCCTGGCAGTTGCCATGACTCCTTCATCCTGCGTCAGTCTACTGTGCTTCAGCTCTTCCATCCACCAACCCAACTTTCCAGATGGCTCCTTGGCGACAAGGGCTATTCCCTGAAAAAGTGGCTAATGACACCGATGAGGAGGCCAACAAACGAGGCTGAGGAGTGCTACAATGTGAGTCACTTATCCACCAGAAGCATCATCGAGCAAACCATCGGCATTGCTCAAAATGCACTTCCGGTGCCTTGACAGATCTGGTGGAGCCCTGCAGTATGCACCAGCCAGGGTGTCCAGAATCATCGTGGTCTGCTGTGCCATGCACAACATCGCACAGCAGCGCGGCTTAGTGCTGCCGGACGAACAAGTGGCTCAGCGCGCACACTCCTCGGAAGAAGAGGAGGAGGAGGATGTAGAGGAGCATGAGGAGGATGATGGGGAGCCACACGTTGCGAGGTCGGATGTGGCCAATACAGCCGCACGCGACCGCATTGCTGGCCGTCTGGCAAGGGAAGCACTCATCCATGCCAGATTCACGTAAGCTTACGCTTCAAACACAGGTGGCTGGCAGATGGAGATGAATATAAGGCCGACATTCTCAAAACCTCATGCATCAGCTGTCCAATAAACGGTGGTTTCCGCCCACTCTCACCATCATCATCATTATAAATGGAATTAGCCCTGAGCCCTCACTCTTGAACTTCCATTTCCCAGAATGCATAGGCCAGAACCTCAACTCTTGGCCATCACTTTTGTTTAATTACATCACAAAAGGATGACACTCGATATTTAACAACACTATAAAACACCCAAGTGACTACCCTTGTGACTATTTGTGCTTTAACTTCGTCTTACGTGTGCTCCTACGTGGTGCTTCCCCTGTGGCTTCAGCAGATGTAGAGGCACCTTGCTCACTCTGGTGCTGCGCCTGCTTAGACTCCTCTGGGTTTGGGAGCCTGTGAGGGCTCCTCCACAGCCATCTCAGTTTCTCTCTCCACAGATGCTGCCTGACCTGCTGAGCATTTCCAGCATTTTCTGTTTTTATTTCAGATTTCCAGCATCCACAGTATTTTGCTTTTGTATCTATATTGAGGTTCATTTGCCAATTACATGCCCATTCTGCAGTTTATTAATGTCGTCTTGTATTTTGTTGCAGTCCTCATCTGTGTTAACTACAACCCCAAATTTGGCGTTGTCCACAAATTTTGAAATTGTACTTCTGATTCCCGAGTCCAATTCATTTATTTAAATGGTGAACAACAGTGGTCCCAGCACTGATCCTTGTGGAACACCACTTCACACCTTTTGCCAGTCTGCGTAACTCCTTTTAATTCCTATTCTCTGTTTTCTGTTTTGTAGCCAGCTTGCTCTCCATTCTGCTGCTTGTCCCCTGACTCCATGGGGGAGAAATTCGGTGTCGCCCCATTTGGGGTGCAATTATCGGCCGGGCGCAAAGTTTAGCGCCTGCCGCTAATTATCGCCTCCGACTGCAAACTTGGCTTCTATCACCCCTGGGGGTGATTGGAGCGCTAAATCAGGCGCTACACACCTCTCTAAAGGCGCTAACACCGAGGAGCGAGGCGCTACCTCAGAGCGCTGGCGAAGCTCAGGTGATGTCAGTCAGCAATGGAACACAGACACACTGGTGCCGGCCAGTTCTTAAAGGTGAGGGTCGATCTTGCTCTCCATCCACACACTGCTCATTGCAGCCTTGAATCTCTGCCTGGAGAGACCTCTACAACAATTCTGCTGGAAAGAACAATGGCGGGGCCCAGGGAAAGAGTTCAGAGTGCAGCCCCCATAGACTCTTCTAAATCGATGCAAGGAAGGTCAAATCAAAATGAACCTGCAAAGTGCTGCTCAGTCCCCAAAACTCCTTCACACAGCGTTGAATCTCTCCAGAAGTCTGTCTCTCTCTCTCAGAATGCGTGGTGCAAAAATGTCACCAACAAAAAAAGGCACCAAGCAGCCGCCTTTAAATAGCGCTCCCCTAGTCCCTTCCCGACTGCAAAACGTTCCCCTCAACCTGTCGTTGCTAGCGGCAGGCGAAAAGGCAGGGGGCATCACTCAATATCCGGTCCGGGACGTTACCAGGGCGTTGCACACTTGACTGATGTCACGATCTGCGGGCGCAGGAGATCGTGGCGGTAGTGTTTAGCGTCGCCGCAAAATGTCTGGTCAATTTCGTGAGCGGCGCAAACATCGCCGTGCCCGGGCGCTAGTAGCGCCCTCTTAGAGTGCTAACGGGAGGCACAAAGCAACCAAATTTTTCCCTCCATATGTTCTGACCTTAGTCATGACTCATGAGTCTTATTTTGCCGTACCTTATCGCAGGCCTTTGGGAAATCCAAATATAATACATCTACTGCATTACCCTTATCTACCCTTTCTGTTACTTCTTCAAAGAATTCGATAGGGTTGGTCAAGCATGTCCTTCCCTTTTGGAATCCGTGCTGACTACTCTTTATTATATTTTCAGTTTCTACATGGTTTTTCCGTTACACCTTTGAGTAAGGATTCCATTATCTTTCCTACCACCAATGTTAAGTTAATTAATCTACGGTTTTCTGGACTTGTTCTACCTCCCTTTTTAAATATAGGAATCACACTAGCTGTCCGCCAGTCCTCTGGCACTATTTCCTTTTCTAATTAACTTTTATATATGTGTAATAGTGCTTCTGCTATCTCTTCCCTAACGTCTTTTAATATACGCGGATGCAATCCATCCAGACCAAGTTTGATTTGTTTATCAATTATCTCCCCCTTTCTATCTTAAATCTCTTTGTCATGTCCACCATGTTAGTCTCCCTGGTGAATACCGAGGCAAAGTAATTATTTAATATTTCTGCCATTTCGCCATCATTACCTGTGAGTTTATTGTGTGTATCCCTTAGTGGTCCTATCCCGATCCTGATTTTCCTTTTGCTATTTGTGTGTCTGTACAATACTTTATTTCTTTTTATATTCCGCGATAATTTAATTCTGTAGTTTCTCTTTGCCTACCTAATTTTTTTTTTACTTCTTTCCTAACCTTTACATATTCCCTTTTGTCATCCTCTTTGTTGTCTGTGTACTTAGTGTATGCCTTTTTCTTTAGTTTCAATTTTGCCCTTATTTCTTTCTCCATTCATTGTGTGTCATTACTGGCTAGTTTGTTCTTGCTTTTTTGTGGGATATATTTCTCCTGGATTCTCTTGATCCCTGTTTTAAATGTTTCCCACTGTTGTTCTATTTCTTTGTTTGTCAGTAAATTTTTCCAGTTTATTTTCCCTAGTTCCATTCTGATCCCTTTAAAATCAGCTTTTTACCAATTCACCAAAAGACCAACGTTGGTTTTTGTCTTACATATGTCCTTCTCAATCTTTATCTGAAACCTTATTATGTGTGGTCACTATTGGCTAGATGTTCCTCTATGCTTGCTTCTAAGCATGCAGGTGCAGCAGGCGGTTAAGAAGGCAAATGGTATGTTGGCCTTCGTAGTGAGAGGGTTTGAGTACAGGAACAAGGATGTCTTGCTGTAGTTGTACAGGGACTTGGTGAGACCACATCTTGAGTATTGTATGCAGTTTTGGTCGCCTTATCTGAGGAAGGATGTTCTTGCCATGGAAGGAGTTCAGCGAAGATTCACCAGGCTGATACCTGGGATGGCAGGAATGACGTATGAGGAGAGATTGGGTTGATTGGGCTTATACTCGCTGGAGTTTAGAAGAATGAGAGGGGATCTCATTGAAACTTATAAAATTCTGACAGGACTGGACAGACTAGATGCAGGAAGGATGTTCCCGGTGGTTGGGGAGTCCAGAACCAGGGGTCACAGTCTAAAGATAAGGGGTAAGTCATTTAGGACAGAGATGAGGAGGAATTTCTTCACCCAGAGAGTGGTGAACCTGTGGAATTCTCTACTACAGAAGGCAGTAGAGGCCAATTCATTAAATATATTCAAGAAGGAGTTAGATATATTTCTTAAGGTCAAAGGGATCAAGGGATATGGGGAGAAAGCAGGAACAGGGTACTGAATTTGGATGATCAGCCATGATCGCATTGAATGGCGGAGCAGGCTCGAAGGGCCGAATGGCCTACTCCTGCTCCTATCTTCTATGTTTCTATATTATCTGTTCTGGTACATTTCCCATTGCTAGATCCAGCAGTGCTCCCTCTCACCTTGGACTTTTTACATACTGGGTAAGAAATCAGTCTTGTACACATTGTAAAAACTCCATTCCCTGTACCCTTTTCGCTACCTCTTCTTGCCAGTTTATTTGTGGGGTAGTTAAAATCTCCTATGATTATTATTCCATGTCCTTTACTCATTTCATATATTTGCCTTTGCAGCTCTTCCTCCACCTCCTTTCCACTACTGTATTAGGTGATCTGTAGTATACCCCTATTAGCGTGATCGATTCCATCTCTTTTATTTCAATCCAGATGGATTCTGTTTCTAACCTTCTGTTAGTTCTGTCCCTTTATTCTGCTGCCATTGTATTGGCCCAGAAATTCGGGTCCCAACGCATACGGACGGAGTACTCACGTGTGGACCCGATGGAAGTGCCGGAATCTTGCATGCACTACGCATGCGTGGGAAACCGGCACTTCCGATCCTCTGAACCAAGGGGTTCAGAGGTCGAACGCGTGCGCGCGGGAGTCTGCGCGTGCGCGTTGAACTTCCTTTTTTTTTCAGGTTTTAACGTGCGGGTAAGTCTGTACATTTTAGAAATGTAAAAAGCAGCCGTAAGGACTTCATTTTCAAAGGTAAGTGGTCAATTATTTAAAATTATAACATTTTTTCCACAGGTTTTTTACTTTTAAATACTTTAAAGCAAGGTAAGTTTATTTTTAGCCCTGTTTTTTTATAAAATTATTTTTTTCAAAAATGTAAATTTTTGTTTAAAATAGTTATTTAATGTCATTTATAGTTTATTTACAAAGTGTGATGTTTTTAAAAAATTTATTTGAAGGTAAAGTACAGTTTTACAGCCTCAGCATTTATACGTTTTGACAGGTCTATCTGTCAAGACTTATGAATGGAGCATTCCCTGCTCCGATTGGCTGCCTGTTGCTCACGTGATCCCAGGGGACACTTCGCACTAACTACGCCCCTGGGACACGCCAGCACAGCGCGCCGGCCTCTGGGACAGGCCTCGGAGAGGAATTCCACGCAGGCCAAGAGGTCAACTGCCGGCGCGCTAGGTAAGTGTAGGTCGGGGGCTTGCACCCGCAGGAAGCCCCCGACCCGAATTTCTGGGCCATTATCTCTCTTTAGTACAGCTACCCCTCCCCCTTCTTCTTTCCCTATCCCTTCTGATTATGTTAGAACCTGCAATATCTCGTTGCCAGTCTTGTTGTGTAGCCATGTTTCAGTTATTCCTGCTATCTCACAATTCACTGACAGCCATCCAGTGTCCTGCTTGTATTTTGAGAAAGGACATACTGTATTCTCAGTGTTCTTTCTTTTTTCTACAGGTATATTTGAATTAGAGTCATCGATGGGCGAGGAGGTGGACGAGGAGGAGGAGGAGGAAGAGGAAGAGGAGGATGATGAAGAAGATGCTGACAAAGATATCCATGAGATTTTGAAGTCGTATCCGATCATCCACCAGCTGGAGCCTGCAGGCAATCTGCTGCTCTCTCGCTGTGCAGCTGGAGAGGATGTCCGCCTCGGCATTCAACAGCTGCATGAGATGCTGCGGAACAAACCGCAGCCCAAATTCACCTACCAGCCGCCGGTAACCCTGGACAAGAGGCTGTACGCCAAATCCTATGGCTGCGTGAACCTGGCGCCATTCATGGCGATTCAGAAAGCCTACGGGGACAGGGAGAAAGCAGTGAAGCAGCGCGTGCGCGCGGACCTGACCCGCCGGCTGAAAGTGGCCGAAGACCAAGCGAGGAGCAATCTTCACGGGCAGGCCCTCGAGAGAAATTACGACCCTTTCCGAAAGTATAAAGGGGACACAGTGCGGTGCGAGCAGGGCTTGCTGCAGCGTAAGATAGACCATGCAGAGTCGCTGAAGTTCGTTCGCCAGTGCAACTTTCTGTTCCTCGAAGAGAAGACTCAGCGAAGATCGGACCATCAGTTCGCCAAAGAATTTAACTCCCGCTATACCGTGATGTCGGAGGCCTTGCTGAAGCGTCAGATCAGGGAAAGGAATGAAAGTATCCGTCAACAGAAACTTGAGGTGGCGCAGAGCGTTAGGAAGCAAGCAAAGCAGCTAAAGGAAGAAATCAAGGACTTCATGGCGCACAAGTGAGTTCACAGCAATCATCTTTCATTTTCAGTGAATGTATCAGCAAAGAAACCTTGTTGACACAAATTGTCAGGCGCTTCCAGCTTGTTTTGAAAGCCTAAAAATCCAGGTATTCGCAAGCGGTATACTCAACGTCCAAATGTTCGAACAGGTAAAATGCCACAAAAAGCCACCAAAGGGTACTGAGCACAGTGCTGGTCTCCATATACCGAGCACAGTGCTGGTCTCCATATACCGAGCACAGTGCTGGTCTCCATATACTGAGCACAGTGCTGGTCTCCATATACCGAGCACAGTGCTGGTCTCCATATACTGAGCACAGTTCTGGTCTCCATATACTGAGCACATTGCTGGTCTCCATGTACCGAGAACACTTCTGGTCGCCATATACTGAGCACAGTTCTGGTCTCCATATACTGAGCACAGTTCTGTTCTCCATATACTGAGCACAGTGCTGGTCTCCATATACTGAGCACAGTGCTGGTCTCCATATACCGAGCACAGTGCTGGTCTCCATATACCGAGCACAGTGCTGGTCGCCATATACTGAGCACAGTGCTGGTCGCCATATACCGAGCACAGTGCTGGTCTCCATATACCGAGCACAGTGCTGGTCGCCATATACCGAGCACAGTGCTGGTCGCCATATACCGAGCACAGTTCTGGTCGCCATATACTGAGCACAGTTCTGGTCGCCATATACTGAGCACAGTTCTGGTCTCCATATACTGAGCACAGTTCTGGTCTCCATATACTGAGCACAGTTCTGGTCGCCATATACTGAGCACAGTTCTGGTCTCCATACACTGAGCACAGTTCTGGTCGCCATATACTGAGCACAGTTCTGGTCTCCATATACCGAGCACAGTGCTGGTCGCCATATACAGAGCACAGTGCTGGTCTCCATATACCGAGCACAGTGCTGGTCGCCATATACTGAGCACAGTGCTGGTCGCCATATACTGAGCACAGTGCTGGTCGTCATATACCGAGCACAGTTCAGGTCGCCATATACTGAGCACAGTGCTGGTCTCCATATACTGAGCACAGTGCTGGTCACCATATACCGAGCACAGTGCCGGTCGCCATATACTGAGCACAGTTCTGGTCTCCATATACTGAGCACAGTGCTGCTCGCCATATACTGAGCACAGTTCTGGTCTCCATATACTGAGCACAGTGCAGGTCGCCATATACTGAGCACAGTGCAGGTTGCCATATACTGAGCACAGTTCTGGTCGCCATATACTGAGCACAGTTCTGCTCGCCATATACTAAGCACAGTTCTGGTCGCCATATACTGGGCACAGTGCTGGTCGCCATATACTGAGCACAGTGCTGGTCTCCATATACTGAGCACAGTTCTGGTCGCCATATACCGAGCACAGTGCTGGTCGCCATGCACTGAGCACAGTGCTGGTCGTCATATACTGAGCACAGTGCTGGTCTCCATATACCGAGCACAGTTCTGGTCTCCATATACCGAGCACAGTTCTGGTCTCCATATACTGAGCACAGTTCTGGTCGCCATATACCGAGCACAGTGCTGGTCGCCATGTACCGAGCACAGTGCCAGTCGCCATGTACCGAGCACAGTGCTGGTCGCCATATACTGAGCACAGTGCTGGTCTCCATATACCGAGCACAGTTTTGGTCTCCATATACCGAGCACAGTTCTGGTCGCCATATACCGAGCACAGTTCTGGTCGCCATATACTAAGCACAGTTCTGGTCGCCATATACCGAGCACAGTTCTGGTCGCCATATACCGAGCACAGTTCTGGTCGCCATATACTGAGCACAGTTCTGGTCTCCATATACTGAGCACAGTGCTGGTCTCCATATACTGAGCACAGTGCTGGTCGCCATATACTGAGCACAGTGCTGGTCTCCATATACTGAGCACAGTGCTGGTCGCCATATACTGAGCACAGTGCTGGTCGCCATATACTGAGCACAGTGCTGGTCGCCACATACTGAGCACAGTGCTGGTCGCCATATACTGAGCACAGTTCTGGTCGCTATACACAGAGCACAGTGCTGGTCTCCATATACTGAGCACAGTGCTGGTCGCCATATACTGAGCACAGTGCTGGTCGCCATATACCGAGCACAGTTCTGGTCGCCATATACCGAGCACAGTTCTGGTCTCCATATACCGAGCACAGTGCCGGTCGCCATATACTGAGCACAGTTCTGGTCTCCATATACTGAGCACAGTGCTGCTCGCCATATACTGAGCACAGTTCTGGTCTCCATATACTGAGCACAGTGCAGGTCGCCATATACTGAGCACAGTGCAGGTTGCCATATACTGAGCACAGTTCTGGTCGCCATATACTGAGCACAGTTCTGCTCGCCATATACTAAGCACAGTTCTGGTCGCCATATACTGGGCACAGTGCTGGTCGCCATATACTGAGCACAGTGCTGGTCTCCATATACTGAGCACAGTTCTGGTCGCCATATACCGAGCACAGTGCTGGTCGCCATGCACTGAGCACAGTGCTGGTCGTCATATACTGAGCACAGTGCTGGTCTCCATATACCGAGCACAGTTCTGGTCTCCATATACCGAGCACAGTTCTGGTCTCCATATACTGAGCACAGTTCTGGTCGCCATATACCGAGCACAGTGCTGGTCGCCATGTACCGAGCACAGTGCCAGTCGCCATGTACCGAGCACAGTGCTGGTCGCCATATACTGAGCACAGTGCTGGTCTCCATATACCGAGCACAGTTTTGGTCTCCATATACTGAGCACAGTTCTGGTCGCCATATACTGAGCACAGTTCTGGTCTCCATATACCGAGCACAGTGCTGGTCGCCATATACAGAGCACAGTGCTGGTCTCCATATACCGAGCACAGTGCTGGTCGCCATATACTGAGCACAGTGCTGGTCGCCATATACTGAGCACAGTGCTGGTCGTCATATACCGAGCACAGTTCAGGTCGCCATATACTGAGCACAGTGCTGGTCTCCATATACTGAGCACAGTGCTGGTCACCATATACCGAGCACAGTGCCGGTCGCCATATACTGAGCACAGTTCTGGTCTCCATATACTGAGCACAGTGCTGCTCGCCATATACTGAGCACAGTTCTGGTCTCCATATACTGAGCACAGTGCAGGTCGCCATATACTGAGCACAGTGCAGGTTGCCATATACTGAGCACAGTTCTGGTCGCCATATACTGAGCACAGTTCTGCTCGCCATATACTAAGCACAGTTCTGGTCGCCATATACTGGGCACAGTGCTGGTCGCCATATACTGAGCACAGTGCTGGTCTCCATATACTGAGCACAGTTCTGGTCGCCATATACCGAGCACAGTGCTGGTCGCCATGCACTGAGCACAGTGCTGGTCGTCATATACTGAGCACAGTGCTGGTCTCCATATACCGAGCACAGTTCTGGTCTCCATATACCGAGCACAGTTCTGGTCTCCATATACTGAGCACAGTTCTGGTCGCCATATACCGAGCACAGTGCTGGTCGCCATGTACCGAGCACAGTGCCAGTCGCCATGTACCGAGCACAGTGCTGGTCGCCATATACTGAGCACAGTGCTGGTCTCCATATACCGAGCACAGTTTTGGTCTCCATATACCGAGCACAGTTCTGGTCGCCATATACCGAGCACAGTTCTGGTCGCCATATACTGAGCACAGTTCTGGTCGCCATATACCGAGCACAGTTCTGGTCGCCATATACCGAGCACAGTTCTGGTCGCCATATACTGAGCACAGTTCTGGTCTCCATATACTGAGCACAGTGCTGGTCTCCATATACTGAGCACAGTGCTGGTCGCCATATACTGAGCACAGTGCTGGTCTCCATATACTGAGCACAGTGCTGGTCGCCATATACTGAGCACAGTGCTGGTCGCCATATACTGAGCACAGTGCTGGTCGCCACATACTGAGCACAGTGCTGGTCGCCATATACTGAGCACAGTTCTGGTCGCTATACACAGAGCACAGTGCTGGTCTCCATATACTGAGCACAGTGCTGGTCGCCATATACTGAGCACAGTGCTGGTCGCCATATACCGAGCACAGTTCTGGTCGCCATATACCGAGCACAGTTCTGGTCTCCATATACCGAGCACAGTTCTGGTCGCCATATATTGAACACAGTTCTGGTCTCCATATACTGAGCACAGTGGTGGTCTCCATATACTGAGCACAGTGCTGGTCTCCATATACTGAGCACAGTGCTGGTCTCCATATACTGAGCACAGTGCTGGTCTCCATATACTGAGCACAGTGCTGGTCGCCATATACCGAGCACAGTTCTGGTCGCCATATACTGAGCACAGTGCTGGTCGCCATATACCGAGCACAGTTCTGGTCGCCATATACCGAGCACAGTTCTGGTCTCCATATACCGAGCACAGTTCTGGTCGCCATATACCGAGCACAGTTCTGGTCTACATATACTGAGCACAGTGCTGGTCGCCATATACTGAGCACAGTGCTGGTCGCCATATACTGAGCACAGTGCTGGTCTCCATATACTGAGCACAGTGCTGGTCGCCATATACTGAGCACAGTGCTGGTCGCCATATACCGAGCACAGTTCTGGTCACCATATACCGAGCACAGTTCTGGTCTCCATATACCGAGCACAGTGCTGGTCGCCATATACTGAGCACAGTGCTGGTCTCCATATAGTGAGCACAGTGCTGGTCTCCATATACTGAGCACAGTGCTCGTCTCCATATACTGAGCACAGTGCTGGTCGCCATATACCGAGCACAGCTCTGGTCACCATATACCGAGCACAGTTCTGGTCTCCATATACTGAGCACAGTGCTGGTCGCCATATACCGAGCACAGTTCTGGTCACCATATACCGAGCACAGTTCTGGTCACCATATACTGAGCACAGTTCTGGTCGCCATATACCGAACACAGTTCTGGTCTCCATCTACTGAGCACAGTTCAGGTCGCCATATACAGAGCACAGTTCTGGTCTCCATATACTGAGCACAGTTCTGGTCTCCATATACTGAGCACAGTGCTGGTCTCCATATACTGAGCACAGTGCTGGTCGCCATATACTGAGCACAGTGCTGGTCGCCATATACCGAGCACAGTGCTGGTCGCCATATACCGAGCACAGTTCTGGTCTCCATATACCGAGCACAGTGCTGGTCTCCATATACCGAGCACAGTTCTGGTCGCCATATACCGAGCACAGTGCTGGTCTCCATATACCGAGCACAGTGCAGGTCGCCATATATTGAGCACAGTGCTGGTCGCCATATACTGAGCACAGTGCTGGCCTCCAGAAACTAAGCACAGTGCTGGTCGCCATATACTGAGCACAGTTCTGGTCTCCATATACCGAGCACAGTTCTGGTCTCCATATACCGAACACAGTTCTGGCCGCCATATACGGAGCACAGTGCTGGTCTCCATATACGGAGCACAGTTCTGGTCGCCATATACCGAGCACAGTGCAGGTCGCCATATATTGAGCACAGTGCTGGTCGCCATATACTGAGCACAGTGCTGGCCTCCATATACTAAGCACAGTGCTGGTCGCCATATACTGAGCACAGTTCTGGTCTCCATATACTGAGCACAGTTCTGGTCTCCATATACCAAGCACAGGTCTGGTCTCCATATACCGAGCACAGTTCTGGTCGCCATATACTGAGCACAGTGCTGGTCTCCATATACCGAACACAGTTCTGGTCGCCATATACCGAGCACAGTTCTGGTCTCCATATACCGAGCACAGTTCTGGTCGCCATATACCGAGCACAGTTCTGGTCTCCATATACTGAGCACAGTTCAGGTCGCCATATACCGAGCACAGTTCTGGTCTCCATATACTGAGCACAGTTCTGGTCTCCATATACTGAGCACAGTGCTGCTCTCCATATACTGAGCACAGTGCTGGTCTCCATATACTGAGCACAGTGCTGGTCTCCATATACCGAGCACAGTGCTGGTCTCCATATACCGAGCACAGTGCTGGTCGCCATATACCGAGCACAGTGCTGGTCGCCATATACCGAGCACAGTGCTGGTCGCCATATACCGAGCACAGTGCTGGTCTCCATATACCGAGCACAGTTCTGGTTGCCATATACTGAGCACAGTGCTGGTCTCCATATACCGAGCACAGTGCAGGTCGCCATATATTGAGCACAGTGCTGGTCGCCATATACTGAGCACAGTGCTGGTCGCCTATACTGAGCACAGTGCTGGCCTCCATATACTAAGCACAGTGCTGGTCGCCATATACTGAGCACAGTTCTGGTCTCCATATACTGAGCACAGTGCTGGTCACCATATACCGAGCACAGTGCTGGTCGCCATATACCGAGCACAGTTCTGGTCTCCATATACTGAGCACAGTGCTGGTCTCCATATACTGAGCACAGTGCTGGTCTCCATATACTGAGCACAGTTCTGGTCTCCATATACTGAGCACAGTTCTGGTCGCCATATACCGAGCACAGTTCTGGTCGCCATATACCGAGCACAGTTCTGGTCTCCATATACCGAGCACAGTTCTGGTCGCCATATACCGAGCACAGTGCTGGTCGCCATATACTGAGCACAGTGCTGGTCGCCATATACTGAGCACAGTGCTGGTCGCCATATACTGAGCACAGTTCTGGTCTCCATATACCGAGCACAGTTCTAGTCGCCATATACCGAGCACAGTGCTGGTCGCCATATACTGAGCACAGTGCTGGTCGCCATATACTGAGCACAGTGCTGGTCGCCATATACTGAGCACAGTGCTGGTCGCCATATACTGAGCACAGTTCTGGTCTCCATATACTGAGCACAGTGCTGGTCTCCATATACTGAGCACAGTGCTGGTCTCCATTTCGTGAGCACAGTGCTGGTCGCCATATGCTGAGCACAGTGCTGGTCGCCATATGCTGAGCACAGTTCTGGTCTCCATATACCGAGCACAGTTCTGGTCGCCATATACCGAGCACAGTTCTGGTCGCCATATACTGAGCACAGTTCTGGTCGCCATATACCGAGCACAGTTCTGGTCACCATATACTGAGCACAGTTCTGGTCGCCATATACTGAGCACAGTTCTGGTCTCCATATACTGAGCACAGTGCTGGTCTCCATATACTGAGCACAGTGCTGGTCTCCATATAGTGAGCACAGTGCTGGTCGCCATATGCTGAGCACAGTTCTGGTCTCCATATACCGAGCACAGTTCTGGTCGCCATATACTGAGCACAGTTCTGGTCGCCATATACCGAGCAGAGTTCTGGTCGCCATATACTGAGCACAGTTCTGGTCGCCATATACTGAGCACAGTGCTGGTCTCCATTTCGTGAGCACAGTGCTGGTCGCCATATGCTGAGCACAGTTCTGGTCTCCATATACCGAGCACAGTTCTGGTCTCCATATACCGAGCACAGTGCTGGTCTCCATATACCGAGCACAGTGCTGGTCGCCATATACCGAGCAGAGTTCTGGTCGCCATATACTGAGCACAGTTCTGGTCGCCATATACTGAGCACAGTGCTGGTCTCCATTTCGTGAGCACAGTGCTGGTCGCCATATGCTGAGCACAGTTCTGGTCTCCATATACCGAGCACAGTTCTGGTCTCCATATACCGAGCACAGTGCTGGTCTCCATATACCGAGCACAGTGCTGGTCGCCATATACCGAGCACAGTTCTGGTCGCCATATACCGAGCACAGTGCTGGTCGCCATATACTGAGCACAGTTCTGGTCTCCATATACTGAGCACAGTGCTGGTCTCCATTTCGTGAGCACAGTGCTGGTCGCCATATGCTGAGCACAGTTCTGGTCTCCATATACCGAGCACAGTTCTGGTCTCCATATACCGAGCACAGTGCTGGTCTCCATATACCGAGCACAGTGCTGGTCGCCATATACCGAGCACAGTTCTGGTCGCCATATACCGAGCACAGTGCTGGTCGCCATATACCGAGCACAGTTCTGGTCTCCATATACCGAGCACAGTTCTGGTCACCATATACCGAGCACAGTTCTGGTCGCCATATACTGAGCACAGTTCTGGTTTCCATATACCGAGCACAGTTCTGGTCGCCATATATTGAGCACAGTTCTGGTCTCCATATTACAAAAAGGATACAGAGGCACTGGAGAAGGTACAAAAAAGATTTACCGGGATAGTACCAGAACTGAGAGGTTATAATGATCAGAAAAAACTGAACAGGCAGGAAAAGAGAAGGTTGAGGGGTGATCTGATCGAGGTCATTAAGATTATGACAGGGTTTGATAGGGTAGACGTAGAGAAGATGTTTCCACTTGTGGGGGAGACCAGAACTAGGGGCCATAAATATAAGATAGTCACTAATAAATCCCATCGTTAATTCAGGAGAAACTTCTTTACCCAGAGAGTGGTGAGAATGTGGAACTCGCTACCACAGGGAGTGGTTGAGATGACTAGCATCGATGCATTTAAGAGGAAACTCGATAAGCACATGTGGGAGAAAGCAATAGAAGGATATGCCGATAGGTTGAGATGAAGAGGGGTGGGAGAAGGATCGTGTGGGGAAAGTACCACCCTAAAATTGTTTCTCGTTGCTCCTGTTCTACGACTGGAATACGGAAGTAACATCGACCAATTCCCCCACTCCCTCTTTAATGTTCATTGGAAACAGACGGTCACAGGATTTTGTGTTGCTTTTTATAATTTATAATTAAAACAGAGGAATAATTATAAACAGAGGGACATTAATGAGCATAAGTTAATATGCAGAGTGAAGTGCATTAATGCTGACCTCAGTTAAAGTGAATGCTGCATTTGACTCGAGGGGCAATCTCCTTTTTCTCCCCCTCAAGGCAATTGGTCATGCAAGTGGAGAACAATGCCGCAAGGACAGCCGCTAACACTATTCTTTCGGAAGCGTCGAAAGACAGATTGCTGCACGCCAGATCCAGGGTGGCAGCCCAGAAGGCACACCAGCATTCCGCAGAAACCACTGACGCAGCGGCAGCTGAACAGAGCGCCTCCTACCTATACAAATTGCCAGGCATTTCCCCTCAGCCCACATTGACCCAATCCGAGGCATCTGCTCCAGAAATATGACAGCCATGCGGTCTCATCAGTCCCCCAGACACAGTTGGTCGCAAGTGTGGTGGCAATTTGCCTAAGAATGGTCTAATTATTTTCGTGTATAATAGCCCCCACCTGTCACTGTATTGTACGAATTAGTAATTATTTAAAGCACCAGTGATTACAGGCTATATTTCAAAGCCAGAGGTTTTGCAAAGTTTGTATAGAAACAAAGTGACAGATTCTAACAGTTATCCACAAGTCCCATTCTGGCTCTACTGTCTAGGACTGTTTGGCCCATGTGTGTCTCAAGTACAGGAGCTAATACACACGGTCCAGTACACAGCGGGTAAAAGGGAACGATTCACTTCAGTCTGGGACTGTACGGCCTGTGTGTGTCTCAGTGTCAGCTCTTGTAGTTGTACGCGCCGGGTAAAAGGGAACGATTCACTCCAGTCTGGGACTCTACAGCCCGTGTGTGTCTCAGTGTCAGCTCTTGTAGTTGTACGCGCCGGGTAAAAGGGAATGATTCACTCCAGTCTGGGACTGTACAGCCTGTGTGTGTCTCAGTGTCAGCTCTTGTAGTTGTACGCGCCGGGTAAAAGGGAATGATTCACTCCGGTCTAGGACTGTACAGCCTGTGTGTGTCTCAGTGTCAGCTCTTGTAGTTGTACGCGCCGGGTAAAAGGGAACGATTCACTCCAGTCTGGGACTGTACGGCCTGTGTGTGTCTCAGTGTCAGCTCTTGTAGTTGTACGCGCCGGGTAAAAGGGAACGATTCACTCCAGTCTGGGACTGGACGGCCTGTGTGTGTCTCAGTGTCAGCTCTTGTAGTTGTACGCATTGGGTAAAAGGGAATGATTCACTCCAGTCTGGGACTCTACGGCCCGTGTGTGTCTCAGTGTCAGCTCTTGTAGTTGTACGCGCCGGGTAAAAGGGAACGATTCACTCCAGTCTGGGACTGTACAGCCTGTGTGTGTCTCAGTGTCAGCTCTTGTAGTTGTACGCGCCGGGTAAAAGGGAACGATTCACGCCAGTCTGGGACTGTACAGCCTGTGTGTGTCTCAGTGTCAGCTCTTGTAGTTGTACGCGCCGGGTAAAAGGGAACGATTCACTCCAGTCTGGGACTGTACAGCCTGTGTGTGTCTCAGTGTCAGCTCTTGTAGTTGTACGCGCCGGGTAAAAGGGAACGATTCACTCCAGTCTGGGACTGTACGGCCCGTGTGTGTCTCAGTGTCAGCTCTTGTAGTTGTACGCGTTGGGTAAAAGGGAACGATTCACTCCAGTCTGGGACTCTACGGCCTGTGTGTGTCTCAGTGTCACCTCTTGTAGTTGTACGCGTTGGGTAAAAGGGAATGATTCACTCCAGTCTGGGACTCTACGGCCTGTGTGTGTCTCAGTGTCAGCTCTTGTAGTTGTACGCGTTGGGTAAAAGGGAATGATTCACTCCAGTCTGGGACTGTACAGCCTGTGTGTGTCTCAGTGTCAGCTCTTGTAGTTGTACGCGCCGGGTAAAAGGGAACGATTCACTCCAGTCTGGGACTGTACGGCCCGTGTGTGTCTCAGTGTCAGCTCTTGTAGTTGTACGCGTTGGGTAAAAGGGAACGATTCACTCCAGTCTGGGACTCTACGGCCTGTGTGTGTCTCAGTGTCACCTCTTGTAGTTGTACGCGTTGGGTAAAAGGGAATGATTCACTCCAGTCTGGGACTCTACGGCCTGTGTGTGTCTCAGTGTCAGCTCTTGTAGTTGTACGCGTTGGGTAAAAGGGAATGATTCACTCCAGTCTGGGACTGTACAGCCTGTGTGTGTCTCAGTGTCAGCTCTTGTAGTTGTACGCGCCGGGTAAAAGGGAATGATTCACTCCAGTCTGGGACTGTACAGCCCGTGTGTGTCTCAGTGTCAGCTCTTGTAGTTGTACGCGTTGGGTAACAGGGAACGATTCACTCCAGTCTGGGACTGTACGGCCCGTGTGTGTCTCAGTGTCAGCTCTTGTAGTTGTACGCGCCGGGTAAAAGGGAATGATTCACTCCAGTCTGGTCCCTCAGACCAGCGCCTGAATCATCTCAACAAAAGCAAAATACTGCGGCTGCTGAAAATCTGAAATAAGAACAGAAAATGCTGGAAATACACACCGGCCGAGAAATTCGGTTGTTTCGACGCTACGGGTGTCGAATTGGGACCAAAATGGTGTTCGAGCAGCATGCGCGCACTTTTGTTGCGGGCTGTGCTGGACGCCATCTTGGTTAGGGTGGCCGTTAGGCGCGTGCCCTGGAAGTATGGTAAGTAGGCAGATCGTGACGTCAATCTGCGTGCAACGCTGATTTGACGCCAGCGCTGCCATTTTCGTCGTCATCACTGGACCTAACTCCCTCTCCTAACCTCGCACAGCTAAACATGTGTTCAGCAGCAGGAAGGACCCCTCCCCAACCAGTGATATTTAAAGGGATCATTAACAACTTTCAGGTAACTTGCTTTTTGATTTCTACTGACTCTGTGTGAGTTTGTGGAACTGTTTGCAGCTTTCTAGAGTTGTTTAAAGTTGGTCAGATGACAAGGAATGGTGCTGCAATTGGAGAAGGCCTTGCTTCTGAATTCAAGGGTTCTGGTCAGATCACTTGTTCCCAGTCATGGGTGCTCGAGTTGTCCTCCCCCTTGACCTGCAGCATGACAGGGAGATGGAGCAGAGGCAGCAAAGAAGAGGACAAGCCATAGGCCTAGGGGGGGAGAAGGGGGAGAAGGGCTCTCGGCAGGAGGCCTTACCCACCGAGGGTTTTCCGCGAGCAATTCTCTTACCTCAGCCTGAGCCAGGAACAGTGCATGAGACGTCTGGGATTTACGAAGGAGGTGCTCATGGAACTCTGCCAACTCTTGCAGCCAGACCTGCAGCCTCATTCCAGGGCAAGGACAGCGCTGCCAGCGGCTGTGAAGGTGACCGTGACCCTGAATTTCCTCGCGTTGCGATCCTTCCAGGCTGGAGCAGGCGACATCTGTAACATCCCACAGTTCGTTGTCCACTGCTGCATAAGAGAGGTGACACTTGCTCTTTATGCTAGGAGAGGGGACTTCATTGTCTTCTCTCTGACCAGAGAGAAGCCGGCGGAGCGTGCACGTGGCTTTGCCAGGATAGCGGACTTCCCATGGTGCAGGGCGCCATCAACTGCACACACGTGGCTTTGCGGGCACTGTATATAAATGCGGAGTTGCACCGCAACTGCACAGATTACCACTTACTGAATGTGCAATTGGTGTGCGAGCATGTTCAGCATATCATGATGGTGACTGTCTGGTATTCTGGCAGCAGTTATGATGCTTTTATTCTACGCCAGTCCACTATTCCCTCAGTCTTTGAGTCATCAAGACAAACCAGAGGGTGGCTACTTGGTGATAAAGGCTATCCCTTGACCACCTGTCTCGTGACTCCCCTCCGCAACACAACCACATGTGGGCAGCATGCGTACAACGAGAACCATGCTGCCACATGAAACATCAAAGAGCAGACCATTGGCGTCCTTAAACAATGCTTCCGCTGCCTGGATCGCTCTGGAGGAGCCCTACAGTACTCACCAGAGTGTGTGTCCCGATTCATCATAGTCTGCTGTATCCTCTACAGCCTGCCCATCATGAGGGCACAGCCCTTGCCACCAGGGATACGGCCACCAGCTCAGGAGCATGAGGAGGAGGAGGAGGAGGAGGCAGAAGAAGAGGAAGCGGAAGGAAGGAGGTAACCTAGCCAGCCACTTTCTGGCTGGGCTAATCGGGATGGAAATATCTGCCTGTGGTACAAGTGAACGCAACCCAACTTCCCCATTCAACATTAGTCGCACACTTTACCTACCCTGTTATTGACCATCCTCTTGGCCACAATGCTCAAATAAAAGCCACCACAAAGAAAACTTTTCAATCAAACTTTATCCAGACATCAAAAGTTCAACTAATCACCCTTGTGCATTCCCTTAGTGACTGTCATGCGTGTGCCTTTGCCTACCTTGGTGCTGCTACGCAGTGCTACCCCAGTGGCTGCAGCATAGCTGGTGGAAGGCTGCTGACTTTCAATGAGGGAGACTTGCTGGGTGACCTCGAGGAGCTTTAGCCCTAGTAGGCCCGGTTCAGACTGCACCACCTCGGCATGGGTGGCAGCAGTCTGGTCAGGCTGGCTGACAAGGCAACTGGCGGAGTGGTAATGGTGGGAGGATGAATGCTGTCATCCTCCACAGAGCCACTGCCACTCCAAAGGGGTAGCGCCTCAGCATTCCTAGTAATCTGCTGGAGTACAGACTGCTGGACTGCTGTGACCCCCTGCAATCCCCTTTCAACACTTGTAAATCCAGCCATGATGGCAGCAGTCTGTGCTTGCATGACTTCAGTCTGAGCTTCGATTGCAGCACTCAGACGTTGGGTGGCTTCTGCTTGTGCTGCAGTGGAAGCTGAGACTTTGGCCATCAGACACGGTTGGGTCCACAAATGAGTTAATGGATTTGCCCACTTCTAGGCTAGGAAGCATGGGCGCCCAGCTCTGCCCAAAGTATTAACAGGCCCCTCACTCAATGATCAGTATTAACAGGCCCCTCCCACAATGATCAGTATTAACAGGCCCCTCCCTCAATGATCAGTATTAACAGGCCCTCCCTCAATGATCAGTATTGAGGCCCCTCCCTCAATGATCAGTATTAACAGGCCCCTCCCTCAATGATCAGTATTAACAGGCCCCTCCCTCAATGATCAGTATTAACAGGCCCCTCCCACAATGATCAGTATTAACAGGCCCCTCCCTCAATGATCAGTATTAACAGGCCCTCCCTCAATGATCAGTATTGAGGCCCCTCCCTCAATGATCAGTATTAACAGGCCCCTCCCTCAATGATCAGTATTAACAGGCCCCTCCCTCAATGATCAGTATTAACAGGCCCCTCCCTCAATGATCAGTATTAACAGGCCCCTCCCACAATGATCAGTATTAACAGGCCCCTCCCTCAATGATCAGTATTAACAGACCCCTCCCACAATGATCAGTATTAACAGGCCCCTCCCTCAATGATCAGTATTAACAGGCCCTCCCTCAATGATCAGTATTAAGAGGCCCCTCCCTCAATGATCAGTATTAACAGGCCCCTCCCTCAATGATCAGTATTAACAGGCCCCTCCCTCAATGATCAGTATTAACAGGCCCCTCCCTGAATGATCAGTATTAACAGGCCCCTCCCTCAATGATCAGTATTAACAGGCCCCTCCCTCAATGATCAGTATTAACAGGCCCCTCCCTCAATGATCAGAATTAACAGGCCCCTCCCTCAATGATCAGTATTAACAGGCCCCTCCCTCAATGATCAGTATTAACAGGCCCCTCCCTGAATGATCAGTATTAACAGGCCCCTCCCACAATGATCAGTATTAACAGGCCCCTCCCTCAATGATCAGAATTAACAGGCCCCTCCATCAATGATCAGTATTAACAGGCCCCTCCCTCAATGATCAGTATTAACAGGCCCCTCCCTCAATGATCAGTATTAACAGGCCCCTCCCTCAATGATCAGAATTAACAGGCCCCTCCCTCAATGATCAGTATTAACAGGCCCCTCCCTCAATGATCAGTATTAACAGGCCCCTCCCTCAATGATCAGTATTAACAGGCCCCTCCCTCAATGATCAGTATTAAGAGGCCCCTCCCTCAATGATCAGTATTAACAGGCCCCTCCCTCAATGATCAGTATTAACAGGCCCCTCCCTCAATGATCAGTATTAACAGGCCCCTCCCTCAATGATCAGTATTAAGAGGCCCCTCCCTCAATGATCAGTATTAACAGGCCCCTCCCACAATGATCAGTATTAACAGGCCCCTCCCTCAATGATCAGTATTAACAGGCCCCTCCCTCAATGATCAGTATTAACAGGCCCCTCCCTCAATGATCAGTATTAACAGGCCCCTCCCTCAATGATCAGTATTAACAGGCCCCTCCCTCAATGATCAGTATTAACAGGCCCCTCCCTCAATGATCAGTATTAACAGGCCCCTCCCTCAATGATCAGTATTAACAGGCCCCTCCCTCAGATATGAAGCAAAGGCAGTTAATGGATTTCAGGTAAAGATCAGCCACTATCTAATTAGGATCGTAGGAACATAGAAATAGGAGGAGGCCATTCAACCCCTCGAGTCTGCTCCACCATTCAATGAGATCATGGCTGAGCTGCGACCTCACTCCATATGGGTCTTTGGCCCATATCCTTTGGTTAACAAAATGTTATCAATCTCGGATTTAAAATTAACAATTGATCTAGCATCAATTGTTGTTTGTGGAAGAGAGTTCCAAATTTCTACCACCCTTTGTGCGTAGAAGCGTTTCCTAATTTCACTCCTGAAATGTCTGGCTCCAATTTTTAGACTTTTTCCCTTAGTGCTAGAATCCCCAACCAGCAGAAATAGTTTCTCTCTATATATCCTATCTGTTCCCCTTAATATCTTGAAAACTTCGATCAAATCACCCCTTAACCTTCTAAATACAACCCTAATTTGTGTAATCTTTCTTCATAACCCTTGAAGTCCGGGTGTTCTGGTAAACCTACGCTGCACTCCCTCCAAGGTCGGTATATCCTTCCTAAGGTGTAGTGCCCAGAACTGCTCCCAGTGCTCCAGGTGTGGTCTGACCAGGGTTTTGTACAGCTGCAGCATAACTTCTACCCCCTTGTGTTCTAGTCCTCTAGATATAAAAGCCAGCATTCCATTGGCCTTTTTGATTATTTTCTGTACCTGTTCATGACATTTTAATGTTCTATGTACCTGGACCCTCAAGTCTCTTTGGACCTCCACTGTTTTTAGCCTTTCATCATTTAGAAAGTACCCGGTTCTATCCTTTTTAGATCCAAAGTAGATGACCTCACATTTGCCTACATTGAAATCTATTTGCCACAGTTTTGCCCATTCACTTAATCTGTCGCTATCCCTTTGTAATTTTATGCTTCCATCTACACTGTCTACAATTCCACCTATCTTTGTGTCATAGGCAAATTTGCATATATGACTTTCTATGCCATCATCTAAGTCATTAATACAGTAAATAGTTGAGGCCCCAACACAGATCCCTGCAGGACACAACTAGTCACCTCCTGCCAATTTGAGTACCTACCCATTATCCCTACTGCCTGTCTCCTGCCGCTCAGCCAATTTCCTAACCAGGTCAATAATTTACCCTCAATTCTGTGGGCTTCTACCTTAGTTAACAGTCTCTTCTGTGGGACTTTATCAAATTCCTTCTGGAAGTCCATATAAATATCCATAGACATTCCCCTGTCCACTACTTTAGTCACCCCTTCAAAAAATTCAATCAGGTTTGTCAGGCATGACCTGCCTTTCACAAATCCATGCTGGCTCTGATCGACTGAACATTTTCAAGGTGTTCAGTCACCCTATCCTTAATTATAGACTCCAGCAATTTCCCCACAATAGATGTTAGGCTAACTGGTCTATAATTCCCTGGTTTCCCTCTCTCGCCGTTCTTAAATAGCGGAGTGACATGCACAACTTTCCAATCTAAAGGAACGGTTCCTGAATCGAGAGAACTTTGGAAAATTATAGTTCGGGCATCTGCAATGTGCCCACCCACTTCCTTTAAAACCCAGGGATGGAAACCATCTGGTCCTGGGGATTTGTCACTGATTAGTGCCATTATTCTCTTCATTACTGTTATTTTACTTACGTTTATTTTACTGAGTCCCTGTCCCTGATTTAGTTTCCTTGGGATTTCCGGCATACAATCCTCTTCCTTTACTGTAAATACTGACGCAAAGTAATTATTCAATACGTCCATTTCCTTATTATCATTGATAATATTAAGGGGTCAACATTGCTCCTGACACCCTCTTTTTCCCAATATAATTGTAAAAAGTTGTGTTGATTTTGATATCCCTTACAAGTTTCCTTTCATATTCCCTTTTTATAGCTCTGAATGGCTGGAGGGGCTGAATGGCTTCTTCCTGCTCCTAATGTTCCTGTTTATTTACAGCGTCATAGAGTCACAGAGTTATACAGCACAGAAAGAGGCCCTTCGGCCCATCGTGTCCGTGCCGGCCATCAAGCCCTGTCTATTCTAATCCCATTTTCCAGCACTTGGTCCGTAGCCTTGTATGCTATGGCGTTTCAAGTGCTCATCTAAATGCTTCTTGCATGTTGTGAGGGTTCCTGCCTCTACCACCCTTTCAGGCGGTGAGTTCCAGATTCCAACCACCCTCTGGGTGAAAAAGCTTTTCCTCAAATCCCCTCTAAACCTCCTGCCCCCTGGTTATTGACCCCTCTACTAGGGGAAAAAGTTCCTTTCTATCTACCCTATCTATGCCCCTCATAATTTTGTACACCTCAATCAGGTCCCCCCTCAGCCTTCTCTGCTCTAAGGAAAACAACCCCAGCCTGTCCAGTCTCTCTTCATAGCTGAAGCGCTCCAGCCCAGGTAACATCCTGGTAAATCTCCTCTGCATCCTCTCCAATGCAATCACATCCTTCCTATAGTGTGGCGACCAGAACTGCACACACTATTCCAGCTGTGGCCTAACCAGCGTTTTGTACAGCTCCATCATAACCTCCCTGCTCTTATATTCTATGCCTCGGCTAATGAAGGCAAGTATCCCATATGCCTTTTTAATCACCTTATCTACCTGTCCTGCTGCCTTCAGGGATCTATGTGCATGCACACCAAGGTCCCACTGATCCTCTGTCCTTCCTAGGGTCCGACCATTCATTGTGTATTCCCTTGCCTTGTTATTCCTCCCAAAATGCATCACCTCACACTTTTCAGGGTTAAATTCCATTTGCCACTGTTCTGCCCATCTAACCAACCCGTCTATTTCGTCCTGTAGCCTGAGGCTTCCCTCCTCGCTATTTACCACTCCGCCAATTTTTGTGTCATCTGTGAACTTACTGATCATACCTCCTACATTCATATCTAAATCATTAATGTACACTACAAACAGCAAAGGACCCAGCAGCGGTCCCTGTGGTACACCACTGGACACAGGCTTCCAGTCACAAAAACAACCTTCTTTGAGTGTCTTTGAGGGGAAAGCTGGGCCGAGCAGGAGTTTTCCCCATGTGGAATTATTGCTGATTAAAGTGACATTTCACACTGTCCATGTACTGAGACCAGAAGCTGAAAAAGCCCCAGCGTGAGTCTGATATCTGTGTGTCCCAGAGCAGCCTCACTGCCCTGTCCCCTCACAGCCCAGACAGCGCTTGTTGGATTCATTTACTGGCACCGAGCTGGAGTTGATGCTGAGAATCCACTCAACACATCCCAGGGAAACAGAACTGCTCCCGAAGTGGATCCAGACAGAAGCAGGAAAGAGCCTGTTTGAAAGGTGCCGAGTGACTGCTGTCAGTCCAGACCCTGAGCTCGAAGCCTGAGATTAAAGGCTGCTCCGTCTCGCCAGCATTTGGGAGCCCAGTTCTTGCAATTGCAGCCTGCAGCTCGCTGGGGCTGCTCAGTAATTGGGGCTTGTCCCAGTGAGAAGGAGCCTGTGACTGAGAACCGCAGGTGGCGGAGCTGCGAGTCTGCACTAATATGCACTCGCTCATCACTCTCTCACCCCCAGCCCCTCAGATTGGCCCCGAGAATTGGTCAGCGCAGCCGCCCAATCGCGCAGTGATCGAGCGACTGAGAGAGAAAGGAAGGCAGGGGCAGCTTTACCAAGAGTTGGAACAGCATCAGGGACAGATTTACTGATGGGAAAACCATTTCAGCAGGCATGCTCTAGGTGTCAGCCTCGGCTCAGTGTTAACGCTCTCACTCTCCAGAGACTCAAGCACATAATCCAGGCCAACATTCCCAGTGCAGTACTGCGGGAGCGCTACACTGTCGGAGGAGCAGTCCTGAGGGAGCGCCGCGCTGTTGGAGGGGCAGTACTGAGGGAGCGACGCGCTGTCGGAGGGGCAGTCCTGAGGGAGTGCTGCACTGTCAGAGGGGCAATACTGAGAGAGCGCGGCACTGTCGGCGGGACAGTACTGAGGGAGCGCTGCACTGTCGGCGGGACAGTACTGAGGGAGCGCGGCACTGTCGGAGGGGCAGTACTGAGGGAGCACCGTGCTGTCGGAGGGGCAGTACTGAGGGAGCGCTGCACTGTCGGAGGGGCAGTACTGAGGGAGCGCCGTGCTGTCGGAGGGGCAGTACTGAGGGAGCGCTGCATTGTCGGAGGGGCAGTACTTAGGGCGCGCAGCATGTTGGCGGGGCATTACTGAGTGACGCTGCACTGTTGGAGGGTCAGTACTGAGGTAGTGCCGCACTGTCGGAGGGTCAGTACTGAGGGAGCGCAGCACTGTCGGAGGGGCAGTACTGAGGGAGCGCTGCACTGTCGGAGGGGCAGTACTAAGGTAGCGCTGCACTGTCGGAGGGGCAGTACTGAGGGAGCGCCGCACTGTCGGAGGGGCAGTACTGAGGGAGCGCCGTGCTGTCGGGGGGGCAGTACTGAGGGAGCGCTGCATTGTCAGAGGGGCAGTACTTAGGGCGCGCCGCATGTTGGCGGGGCATTACTGAGTGATGCTGCACTGTTGGAGGGTCAGTACTGAGGTAGTGCCGCACTGTTGGAGGGTCAGTACTGAGGGAGCGCAGCACTGTCGGAGGGGCAGTACTGAGGGAGCGCTGCACTGTCGGAGGGGCAGTACTAAGGTAGCGCTGCACTGTCGGAGTGGCAGTACTCTCCGCTGCACTGTCGGAGATGTGGTCTTTCAGATGAGACGTAAAGCCAAGGAGCTCAGGTGGATATAAATGATCTCATGGCACTATTATGAAGAAGAGCAGGTGAGTTCTCCCCGGTGTCCTGGGGCCAGTATTTATCCCACAACCAACACCTAAAAACAGCTGATCTGATCATTTTTTTCATTGCTCTTTGTGGGAGCTTGCTGTGCACAATTGCCTGCCGTTTCCAACATTACAACAGTGACTACACTTCAAAAGTACTTCATTAGCAGTAAAGTCCTGAGTCCTCTCTCTCTCTGTAACCTCCTCAAACCCTGTGAAGCACCCTGGGATGTTTCACTACAATATAGGCGCTATAGAAATGCAATTTGTTGTTGTTGTGGGCGGCGCTATAGAAATGCAAGTTGTTGTTGGCGCTATAGAAATGCAAGTTGTTGTTGGCAGCGCTATAGAAATGCAAGTTGTGGGCAGCACTATAGAAATGCAAGTTGTGGGTGGCGCTATAGAAATGCAAGTTGTTGTGGGCAGCGCTATAGAAATGGAAGTTGTTGTTGTTGTGGGCGGCGCTATAGAAATGGAAGTTGTTGTTGGCGGCGCTATAGAAATGCAAGTTGTTGTGGGCGGAGCTATAGAAATGCAAAGTGTTGTTGTTGTGGGCGGCGCTATAGAAATGCAAAGTGTTGTTGTTGTGGGCGGCGCTATAGAAAGGCCAGCCTTTCTTTCTTGAAGCGGATTGGGTGGATCTCCAGCAGGAAGTTGGGTTCATTTTATTTCTGTGATTTTGGACCCACAACATCTAAAAATAGTGACTGGAAGACAAACCTCGGCCTCAATATGGTCGGTTAAGCCCCTCCCTTACCGAGGGCTGAGAAACTGGTAAAGGATTTCCCACATACAGATTGTTGCTTCATCATAAGCCGATAACATTCGAACCGAGAAAAAGGGAGATTCTCACTCACAGCCTGTGCATCGTGCAACTCACTGCAACAACTTGCATTTATATAGCGCCATTAATGTAGTAAAACGTCCCAAGGGGCTTCACAGGAGCGTAAATCAGACAATATTTGACACCGAGCCACATCAGGAGATATTCGGGCAGGTGAGGTTTTAAGGAGCATCTTAAAGGAGGAGAGAGAGACAGAGAGGTTTAGGGAGGGAATTCCAGAGCTTAGGGCCCAGGCAGCTGAAGGCACGGCTGCCAATGGTGGAGCAAAGGGAGTGGGGGATAGACAAGAGGCCAGAATTAGAGGAGCTCAGAGATCTCGGAGGGTTGTGGGGCTGGAGGTTACAGAGATAGGGAGGGAGGAGGTTACAGAGATAGGGAGGGAGGAGGTTACAGAGATTGGGAGGGAGGTGGTTACAGAGATAGGGAGGGAGGAGGTTACAGAGATAGGGAGGTGCAATGTTACAGAGATAGGGAGGGAGGAGGTTACAGAGATAGGGAGGGAGGAGGTTACAGAGATAGGGAGGGAGGAGGTTACAGAGATAGGGAGGGAGGAGGTTACAGAGATAGGGAGGGAGGAGGTTACAGAGATAGGGAGGGAGGAGGTTACAGAGATAGGGAGGGAGGAGGTTACAGAGATAGGGAGAGAGGAGGTTACAGAGATAGGGAGGGAGGATGTTACAGAGATAGGGAGAGAGGAGGTTACAGAGATAGGGAGGGAGGAGGTTACAGAGATAGGGAGCGAGGAGGTTACAGAGATAGGGAGAGAGGAGGTTACAGAGATAGGGAGGGGCGAGGCCATGGAGCGATTCGAACACGAGGATGAGAATTTTAAATTGCAGGTGTTGTGGGACCAGGAGCCAATATGGGTCAGCGAGCACAGGGGGTGATGGGTGAACGGGACTTGGTGCGAGTTAGGACACAAAACCTTTTGATGCAAAGCCACCCAACAGAGACAGCTCTTCAAAACCGTAAACAAAAGGGAAATAATTTCCCCAAACACTGGGTTCCACTTCCAGTCCATGTGGAATGGCTCGAATCTAAAGTTTTTAAAAATTTGTATATGGGATGTGGGCATCACTGGCAAGGCCAACATTTATTGCCCATCCCTAATTGCCCTCGAGAAGGTGGTGGTGAGCCGCCTTCTTTAACCGCTGCAGTCCGTGTGGTGAAGGTGCTCCCACAGTGCTGTTAGGGAGGGAGTTCCAGGATTTTGACCCAGCGACGATGAAGGATCGGCGATATATTTCCAAGTCGGGATGATGTGTGACTTGGAGGGGAACTTGGAGGTGGCGGTGTTCCCATGCACCTGCTGCCCTTGTCCTTCTAGGTGGAAGAGGTCACGGGTTTGGGAGGTGCTGCCGAAGAAGTCTTGGCGAGTTGCTGCAGTGCATCTTGTAGATGGTACACACTGCAGCCACGGTGCGCCGGTGGTGGAGGGAGTGAATATTTAAGGTGGTGGTTGTGGTGCCAATTAAGCGGGCTGCTTTGTCCTGGATGGTGTCTGACTTCTTGAGTGTTGTTGGAGCTGCACTAATCCAGGTAAGTGGAGAGTATTCCATCACACTCCTGACTTGTGCCTTGTAGACGGTGGAAAGGCTTTGGGGAGTCAGGAGGTGAGACACTCGCCACAGAATACCCAGCCTCTGACCTGCTCTTGTTGCCCCAGTATTTATTTACATAGATACATAGAGATAGGAACAGGAGTAGGCCATTCGGCCCTTCGAGCCTGCTCCGCCATTCAATGAGATCATGGCTGATCTTCGTCTGAGATCATAGCTGATCTTACCAGTTCAGTACCCCGTCCCCGCCTTTTCTCCGTAACCCTTAATCCCCTTAGCCTTCAGAAATATATCCAATTCTCTCTTGAAAATATTTATTGAATTAGCCTTCACAGCCCTCTGTGGCAGGGAATTCCACAGGCTCACCACTCTTTGAGTGAAGAAATTCTTCCTCATCTCTGTTTTAAATGATTTGCCCGCTATTTTTAGACTGTGGCCCCTGGTTCTGTGCTCCCCGGCCATTGGAAACATTCTCTCTGAATTCAGCCTGTCCAGGCCTGCCATAATTTTATATGTTTCGATGAGATCCCCTCTCAATCTTCTAAACTCCAGTGAGTACAAGCCCAAACTATTCAATCTCTCCTCGTAGGTCATTCCCGCCATTCCAGGTATCAGCCTGGTGAATCGCCGCTGCACTCTTTCCATGGCAAGAACATCCTTCCGCAGATGGGGCGACCAAAACTGTACACAATACTCCAGATGCGGTCTCACCAGCACCTTGTACAGCTGTAGTAAGGTATCCCTATTCCTATACTCGAACCCCCTTGATATGAAGGCCAACATACCATTTGCCTTCTTAATCGCCTGTTGCACCTGCATGCTCTCCTTCAGTGACTGGTGCACAAGAACACCCAGGTCCCTCTGCACTTCCCCATCTCCCAATCTATTGCCATTTAGATAATAATCTACCCTCCTGTTTTTACCCCCAAAGTGGATAACCTCGCATTTATCCACATTATAGTGCATCTGCCACGTATCCGCCCATTCCCCCAACCTGTCCAAATCGCACTGTAGCCTCCTGACATCCTCATCAGAGCCCACCCCTCCTCCTAGTTTAGTGTCGTCAGCGAATTTGGAAATATTGCATCCAATTCCCTGATCCAGATCATTTATATATATTGTGAACAGCTGGGGTCCCAGGACAGATCCTTGCGGCACCCCGCTGGTCACTGCCTGCCACTCCGAAAACGAGCCGTTTATTCCAACTCTCTGTTTTCTATCCGCCAGCCAGTTCTCTATCCACGTTAATACTTTGCCCCCAATCCCATGAGCCTTAATTTTGCATGATAATCTTTTGTGTGGAACCTTATCGAAGGCTTTCTGGAAGTCAAGGTACACCACATCCACTGGCTCTCCCCCATCTATTTTACCAGTTACTTCCTCAAAAAATTCCAGCAGATTAGTCAAACACGATTTACCCTTTGTAAATCCATGTTGACTCTGTCCGATCCTTTCCCCATTTGTCAAGTGCTCCGCTATTTTATCCTTAATAATGGACTCTAGCATTTTGCCCACAACCGATGTAAGGCTTACTGGTCTATAATTCCCTGCTTTCTCTCTACCCCCCTTTTTAAATATTGGGGTAACATTAGCTACCCTCCAATCCACGGGTACTGTTCCCGAGTCAATGGAGTTCCGGAAGATGATCCTTAGAGCATCTGCTATCTCCAGGGCCACCTCCTTAAGTACCCTAGGATGTAGTTTATCAGGCCCCGGGGATTTGTCGGCCTTCAGTCCCCTCAACTTACCCAACACCATATCCCTTAACTGGTCCAGTTAAGTTTCTGGTCAATGATGACCCCCAGGATGTTGATAGTGGGGATTCGGCGATGGTAATGTCGTTGAATGTCAAGGGGAGGTGGTTAGACTCTCACTTGTTGGAGATAGTCATTGCCTGGCACTTCTGTGACGCGAATGTTACCTGTTACTTATCAGCCCAAGCCTGAACGTCGTCCAGGTCTGGTTGCATGCAGGCATGGAGTGCTTCATTATCTGTGGAGTTGTGTATGGCACTGAACACTGTGCAATCATCAATGAACATCCCCATTTCTGACCTTATGTTGGAGAGAAGGTCATTGATGAAGCAGCTGAAGATGGTTGGGCCGAGGACACTGTCCTGAGGAACTCCTGCAGCGATGTCCTGGGACTGAGATGATTGACCTTCAACCACCACAACCAACTTCCTTTGTGCTAGGAATGACTCCAGCCAGTGGAGAGTTTCCCCCCTGATTCCCATTGACTTCAGTTTTACGAAGGCTCTTTGATGCCAGACTCGGTCAAATGCTGCCTTGATGTCAAGGGCAGTCACTCTCACCTCACCTCTGGAATTCAGTCCTTTGTCCATGTTTGGACCAAGGCTGTAATGAGGTTGGGAGCCGAGTGGTCTTGGCGGAACCCAAACTTGGCATCAGTGAGCAGGTTATTGGTCAGTAAGTGCTGCTTGATAGCACTGTTGATGACACCGTCCATCACTTTGCTGATGATTGAGAGTAGACTGATGGGGCTGTAATTGGCCAGATTGGATTTGTCCTGCTTTTTGTGGACAGGACATAACTGGGCAGTCTTCCACAAAATGCAAATCATTGTCTGTTATCAGCAACAAGCAAATGTTAAATCTGCCTATAAATCTTTAAACAATCTGTTCAGCAAGAGCAGAGCATTCAATTGAGATAAAAGTGCCCAGTGGAGACACTCTGAACCCGGTGAGTGACTTTTCAAATTTAATATGTGAAATGTCAGATAAAGGGGCTTTGATGATAATTCCGTGAAACCAGGAAATATTCTACTAGAGTTCCCGAGACAGGTCAGGAAGAGATTCTCCGGAACAAGAAATAAATGAGGATTAATGTCCCTGTCTAGTGCACCATCGACTGAAATATTTTCAGGACACAATCTCTCTCCTATTTTACTGTAAAAACTTCGAAGCCTCTGTGTAAAATAAACTCAGGGCAAATTGGATCATTTCTCAGCCGGGGCCAGTCAAGGTTCACAGGTCAAAGTTCACCTGCACTTTCACCATATTTTATGCTTCATATGGAATTAGATTGCCTCCTTTTCTCACTCCAATTGTCAGGTGTCAGTCGTGACTCAGTGGGCAACACTCTCGCCTCTGGGTCAGAAGGTCATGGATTCAAATCGCACTTTAGAGACTTAAGCACAAAATCCAGACCGACAATCCCAGTGCAGTACTGAGGGAGTGCTGCACTGTCAGAGGGGCAGTACTGAGGGAGTGCTGCACTGTCAGAGGGGCAGTACTGAGGGAGTGCTGCACTGTCGGAGGCGCAGTACTGAGGGAGTGCTGCACTGTCGGAGGGGCAGTACTGAGGGAGCGCTGCACTGTCGGAGGGGCAGCACTGAGGGAGCCCTGCACTGTCGGAGGGGCAGTACTGAGGGAGCGCTGCACAGTCGGAGGGGCTGTACTGAGGGAGAGCTGCACTGTCGGAGGGGCAGTATTGAGGGAGCGCTGCACAGTCGGAGGGGCAGTACTGAGGGAGCGCTGCACTGTCGAAGGGTCAGTACTGAGGGAGTGCTGCACTGTCGGAGGGAGTGCTGCACTGTCGGAGGGGCAGTACGGAGGGAGTGCTGCACTGTCGGAGGGGCAGTACTGAGGGAGCGCTGCACAGTCGGAGGGGCAGTACTGAGGGAGCGCTGCACAGTCGGAGGGGCAGTAATGAGGGAGCGCTGCACTGTCGGAGGGTCAGTACTGAGGGAGTGCTGCACTGTCGGAGGGGCAGTATGAAGCGAGTGCTGCACTGTCGGAGGGGCAGTACTGAGGGAGTGCTGCATTGGCCCATCCGCCCTCTCATGTAGATGGAAAAGTGCTTTACAGCCAATTAAATACTTCTGAAGTCTGGTCACTGTTGCAATGTGGAAATGTGGCAGTGAATTTCCGCACAGTGAGATCCCACAAGCTGCAGTGATTGCCAACATGGCCACCCCAGTGCTGCCCCTTTCCCCCTCCCCCTGAACCCTCCCACACCCGGTGCGGAGCCGGATCCGGAGCCCAGGACACTTGCTGCAGGAGCTTTTATTGTTGTCCAGTGTAAAGCGATGAGTCCTTTGCCGGATCTCAGGACACTTTCCCGAGCCGCAAACTCCGCTTCTTTGATGCAGCAAATTGCAGTTCCAGAGAAATCTGTGCACAGGAAAATCACAGTATGAAAATGCTGTGATTGGCCCATCGCCGGGAGTCCCACAGTGACAGATATATTCACCAACACAAACCGCTCTTCATACAACAACCACATCGCACTTTGTGTGATTGCAAGAAAATCACTTCATCTTAATGCAAAAGATCAATAAATGCACGAACGCTCCGATCGCTGCTCAGGACCATTCCCACAGGGGGCTGAGGCGGCCCCTGTGGAGAGACCAGGATAGGAGCCGGATTTCAGAAGGAGGGGGTCGGGGGAAGCGATTACACAAAAACCCAGCGACTAGGATCACAGCATCGCTCACTGAAGCCCAGGCTGTAGGTCGCTCGAAGCCCCCCCTCACATTCCCTCAGGTCACGATGCACCGACAGAGGCCTGGTCCCCACTCAGCAACCCCTCGCAGAGAGAGAGGGAGGGAGGGAGAGGGAGAAAGAGAGGGAGCAGGGGAGAGAGGGATGGAGAGAGAGAGAGGGAGGGAGAGAGGGAGAAAGAGCGAGTGGGAAGAGAGATTGAGGAAGCAGGAGGGAGGGAGCGAAGAAGAGATTGAGTGAGTGGGAGGGAGAGAGTGAAGAGGGCATGCGAGTGAAGAGGGAGTGAAGTAGGAGAAAGGAGTGAGTGAGGAACAGAGGGAAAGAGTGAATGGAATAAGAGTGATGGAGTATAACCTGTGCGTAAAGTGTGTGAGTGAATGAGCGAGAGAGTGCGGCACTGTCGGAGGGGCAGTACTGAGGGAGTGCTGCACTGTCGGAGGGGCAGTACTGAGGGAGTGCTGCACTGTCGGAGGGGCAGTACTGAGGGAGTGCTGCACTGTCGGAGGGGCAGTACTGAGGGAGCGTCGCACTTTCGGAGGGGCAGTACTGAGGGAGTGCTGCACTCGGAGGGGCAGTACTGAGGGAGTGCTGCACTGTCGGAGGGGCAGTACTGAGGGAGTGTGGCACTGTTGGAGGGGCAGTACTGAGGGAGCGCCGCACTGTCGGAGGGGCAGTACTGAGGGAGCGCTGCACTGTCGGAGGGGCAGTACTGAGGGAGTGCTGCACTGTCGGAGGTGCCGTCTTTCGGATGAGACGTTATACTGAGGCCCCGTCTGCTCTCTCAGGTGGATGTAAAATATCCCAGGACACTATTTGGAAGAAGAGCAGGGGAGTTCTCCCCGGAGTCCTGGACAATATTTATTCCTCCACCAACATCAGTAAAACAGATTGTCTGCTGATTCTCACATTGCTGTTTGCTGTAAAGTTCTTCATTGTCTGTGAAGCGCTTTGGGACGTCCTGAGGTGGTGATAGGCTCTGTAGGAATCCAAGTCCTTTCTTTCTTTGTCCCAAAGCTGGACATGGGCCGAGCGGCTGGCGATTGCAGAATGAATATTAGCAGCTGCCTCGGGCCCGCGGGGAGTCAGAGAGTCCAGTCCCCACTGACTGCCCATTCCTTCTGGGCTCTCAGATCCAGTCGGGCTGGGTGGGTGGCTGGGCTCCGGCCTCGGCTCCAGTTTGCCTTTCCCGGGGGGTCGGGGGAGGGTAGCGTGTTCTAACGGCGACGCAGTAAAGGCTGGATTCTCCTGCGCTCTTCGCACCTTCCCGTGAGCGGCCATGGCGCTGGACGCGGGTCAGAGCGGCGGGCGGCCGTTAGCGGAGGTTAGCAGCGCAGTCAGCGACAGCAGCAGCCGGTGTAAGGCGGGCTTCCGCGGGGATTGGGAGACGCACCCTCCCGCTTCCTCCCCGCACTGGCCTTTCTCACACAGGAGCCCGGTGTAGGGAGCGAGGCACCGACACCTCCAATTGTCCTCACACACTCCTCCGTTCTGACACCGTGTCAGCAAGTTATCGCACACGCCCGCTGCAAGAGGCCAGAGAAAAGAAAGATCAGCTCATTGACCATCTCCCCACCTTACAGATTGGTTCAACTCTCGCCGCTCCCAGGCTCTCACTGTCACAACAACATTTTATTAGAGAAACATCTCGAAACCCAGAATATCATAAAGAATAGTCAGCCCGGATTGTAAAAGGGAACACGAAGAGGTGAGGAAAGAAGTGAAGAAACAATTAGGAAAGAGGAACTCCAAATTTTCACAGAATATCAAAAGCAACAGTAAAGTATTCTCCAGACACATAAATAACAAAAGGAAAATCAGGATCGGGATCGGGCCACTGAGGGATACACACGATAAACTGACAAGTAATGACAGCGAAATGGCAGCAATATTGAATAATGACTTTGCCTCGGTGTTTCCCAGGGAGATTAACATGGTGGACATGACACTAGAGGAATAGAGCAAAAAAGATAGAAAGACATTGAAGATGGAAAGGGAAAGATAATTGATAAACTGATCAAACTCAGAGAGGATAAAACCCCTGGTCCGGGTGGATTGTATCCGTGCATATTAAAAGAGGTTAGGGAAGAGATAGCAGGGGCACTGTTACATATATATAAAGATTCATTAGAAAAGGGAATAGAGCCAGATGACTGGCGGACAGCTGATGTGATTCCGAGATTTAAAAAGGGAGATAGAACAAGTCCAGGGAACTATAGACCAATTAGCTTATCGTCGGTGGTGGGAAAGATTCTTACTCAAAGATGTAATAGAAAACCATCTAGAATCTGAAAATATAATAAAGATTAGTCAGCATGGATTCCAAAAGGGAAGGTCATGCTTGACCAGGCCTATTGAATTATTTGAAGAAGTAACAGAAAGGGTAGACAAGGGTAATGTAGTAGATGTAATATATTTGGATTTTCAAAAGGCCTTGGATAAAGTATCGTGTAGTAGAGTCTTGACTAAGGTCAGAGCATGCGGAGTCAGGGGAGAAGTAGCAGAATGGATAGCAAGCTGGCTACAAAACAAAAAACAGAATTAAAGGTAATTACTCAGACTGGCAAAAGCTGGGAAGTGGTGTTCCAGAAGGATCAGTGCTGGGACCACCGTTGTTCACTATTTACAGAAACGATTTGGACTCGGGAATCGGAAGTATATTTTTAGAATTTGTGGATGACACCAGATTGTGGGGGTGTAGTTAATACAGAGAATGACTGCGACAAAATACAGGAAAACATGAATAAACTCGTAGAATGGGCGAGTAAATGGCCAATGAATTTCAATATCGATCAGAGTGCTGTAGATTCTATTTAACAACAACTTGCATTTATATAGCGCCTTTAACATAGTAACACGTCCCAAGGTGCTTCACAGGAGCGTAAATAAGAGAAAAGTTGGCGCAGAGCCACATAAGGAGCCAATGTAGCTCAGCGAGCACAGGGGGGATGTGTGAATGGGAATAAATTAATGATTAAATACCTAAGGTGAGACTGAGGATTAAAGTCTGTGTCCAATTATTGTGGCCAATTCTGGGCACCACATTTTAGGAAGGATGTCAAGGCCTTGGAGAGGGTGCAGAGGAGATTTACTAGAATGGTGCCAGGGATGAGGGACTTCAGTTGTCTGGAGAGACTGGAGAAACTGGGATTGTTCTCCTTAGAGCAGAGAAGGTTAAGGGGAGATTTGATAGAAGTGTTCAAAATTATGTTGAGTTTGATCGAGTAAATCAGGAGAAACTGTTTCCAGTGGCAGGAGGGTCGGTAACCAGAGGACACAGAGTGAAGGGAATTGGCAAAAGAACCAGAGGGGAGATGAGGAGAATGTTTTTACAGCGAGTTGTTGTGATCTGGAATGCGCTGCCTGAAAGGGCGGTGGAAGCAGATTCAATAGGAACTTTCAAAAGGGAATTGGAGAAATCCTTGAAAAGCAAAAAAAGGAAAGATTTGCAGGGCTGTGGGGAAAGAGCAGGGAGTGGGACTAATTGGAGAGCTCTTTCAAAGAGCCGGCACAGGCACGATGGGCCGAATGGCCTCCTCCTGTGCTGTGTGATTCTATGAAACGCCCCTCACTGAACTCCAGACCTCCCTTTGCGAGGAGCTGTGCCACTAATTGTGTGGCGGGTGATGGGAGGGTCCAGGAGGGTTCACTCACTAAAAGCCTCTGTGATTCCCCCCACGGTATCTCTGCTATCGGATACTCTGCTGACCCTGACACACAGAAGCCGGGGCGGAGTGAGGGGAGGGGCTGGTGCTGGAACGGTTACTTACCTCGACAGCCCCTGTGCCAGTAATATCCGGGCAGGCACTTGTCACACTTGGGCCCTGTTGCCCCCTCCTTACAGTCACAATATCCCGTGTCATTACAGCGATGGTGGAGCGAGCCATCAGGGTGACACTTACAGTCTGCAGAAACAAGACAACACACACACTGCACACGGCTGTTCCCAATAAAACACATCGACACAACCTCAGCCACAGGAATGAGTGCGAGCCGGGACAAGGGAGGGTCAGACTCTGGGGGTGAAACAAGTCTCCAACACTTTACAAACAGCTTCAATCCCCCACACACTGACTGCACACGGCCCGTGTTCCACTCCCTGGGGCCACGGCACAGAATTAACACAGGTTAACAAGGCCCGAAAAAGCAAACCAAGCACTGGGTTCATCACTAGAGGGTAGAATTCACAAGCACAGAAGTGATGTTAAACTTGTATCGAACCTTGGTTAGACCGCACTTGGAGCACTCTGCACAGTTCTGGTCTCCATATTATAAAAAGTACATAGAGGCACTGGAGAAGGTGCAAAATAAGATTCACATGGATGATCCCAGAACTGCGAGGTTATAACTATCAGGAAAGACTGAACAGGCTGGGGCTCTTTTCTCCAGAAAAGAGAAGATTGAGGGGGGACCTGATCGAGGTCTTTAAGATTATGAAGGGGTTTGATCGGGTAGACGTAGAGAAGATGTTTCCATTTGTGGGGAGTCGAAAACTAGGGGCGATAAATATAAGATAGTCACTAATAAATCCCATCGGTAATTCAGGAGAACCTTCTTTACCCAGAGAGTGGTGAGAATGTGGAACTCGCTCCCACAGGGAGTGGTTGAAGCGAATAGTATCGATGCATTGAAGGGGAAGCTGGATAAACACATGAGGGAGAAGGGAATAGAAGGATATGGTGATTGGGTGAGATGAGGAAGGACGGGAGGAGGCTCGAGTGGAGCAGAAACACCGGCACGGACCAGTTGGGCTAAAAGCTCGTGGACAGGTACAAAAACTAATGAGAAAGGCTGATGGAATGTTGGGCTTTCTCTCGGGGGCTGGAACACAAAGGGGAGGAAGTTATGTTCCAGCTGCACAGAGCTCTGGATAGACTGCATCTGGACACTGCGTTCAGCTGTAGACTGCAGGAAGATATCAATAAATTGGTCAGGTGGGCAGAACAGTGGCAAATGGAATTCAGTCCGGAGAAGTGTGAGGTAATGCATTTGGGGAGGGCTAACAAGGAAAGGGAATACACATTAAATGGTAGGACACTGAGTAGTGTAGAGGAACAAAGGGACCTTGGAGTGCATGTCCACAGATCACTGAGGGTAGCAGGCCAACTAGATAAGGTGGTTAAGAAGGCATACGGAATGCTTGCCTTTATTAGCTGTGGCATAGAATACAAGAGCAGGGGGGTTATGCTTCAACTGTATAAAACACTGGTTAGGCCTCAGCTAGAGTACTGCGTGCAGTTCTGGTCACCACATTACAGGAAAGATGTGATTGCACTAGAGAGGGTACAGAGGGGATTTACAAGGATGTTGCTGGGAGTAGAGAATCTTAGCTATGAAGATTCCCTAAAAATAGTAGATGCATTGCTGATCATCTTCCAACATTCGATGAAATCTGGAACAGTACCCATGGATTGGAGGATAGCTAATGTTACCCCACTATTCAAAAAAGGTGGTAGAGAGAAAACGGGGAATTACAGACCGGTAAGCCTGACATCGGTAGTGGGGAAAATGCTAGAGTCCATCATAAAAGGTGTAATAGCAGAGCACTTGGAAAACAGTGACAGGATCGGACAAAGTCAACATGGATTTACAAAAGGTAAATCGTGCTTGACTAATCTACTGGAATTTTTTGAGGATGTAACTGGTAAAATAGATAAGGGAGAACCAGTGGATGTGGTGTATTTGGACTTTCAGAAGGCTTTTGATAAGGTCCCGCATAAGAGATTAGTGTGTAAAGTTAAGGCACATGGGATTGGGGGCAAGGTATTGACTTGGATAGAGAACTGGTTGGCAGACAGAAAGCAAAGAGTTGGAATAAACGGGTCTTTTTCCGAGTGGCAGGCAGTGACTAGTGGGATACCGCAGGGATCGGTCCTTGGACTCCAGCTATTCACAATATATATTAATGATCTAGACAAGGGAACAAGATGTAATATCTCCAAGTTTGCAGACGACACAAAGCTGGGTGGGCGTGTTGCTGTGAGGAGGATGCCGAGAAACGCCACGATGATTTGGACAGGTTGGGTGATTGGGCAGAAGCATGGCAGATACAATATAACGTGGATAAATGTGAGGTTATCCACTTTGGTGTCAAAAATAGGAAGGCAGATTATTATCTGAATGGCAATAGATTGGGAGAAGGGGAAGTGCAACGAGACCTGGGTGTCCTTGTGCACCAGTCGCTGAAAGTAAGCATACAGGTGCAGCAGGTGGTTAAGAAGGCAAATGGTATGTTGGCCTTCGTAGCGAGAGGTTTTGAGTACAGGAACAAGGATGTCTTACTGCAGTTGTACAGGGCCTTGGTGAGACCACATCTTGAGTATTGTGTGCAGTTTTGGTCGCCTTATCTGAGGAAGGATGTTCTTGCCATGGAAGGAGTGCAGCGAAGATTCACCAGGCTGATACCTGGGATGGCATGAATGACATATGAGGAGAGATTGGATTGATTGGGCTTATACTCGCTGGAGTTTAGAAGAATGAGAGGGGATCTCATTGAAACTTATAAAATTCTGACAGGACTAGACAGACTAGATGCAGGAAGGACGTTCCCAATGGTCGGGGAGTCCAGAACCAGGGGTCACAGTCTAAGGATAAGAGGTAAGCCATTTAGGACAGAAATGAGGAGGAATTTCTTCACCCAGAGAGTGGTGAACCTGTGGAATTCTCTGCCACAGAAGGCAGTAGAGGCCAATTCATTAAATATATTCAAGAAGGAGTTGGATATATTTCTTAAGGCTAAAGGGATATGGGGAGAAGGCAGGGACAGGGTACTGAATTTGGATGATCAGCCATGATCACATTGAATGGCGGAGCAGGCTCGAGGGGCCGAATGGCCTACTCCTGCTCCTATCTTCTATGTTTTTATGTTTCTATGAGGAAAGACTGGATAGGCTGGGTCTGTTTTCCTTGGAACAGAGGAGGCTGAGGGGAGACCTTATTGAGGTGTATAAAATTATGAGGGGCATAGATAAAGTGGATAGAAAGGACATATTTCCCTTAGCAGAGGGGTCAAAAACCAGGGGGCACAGATTTAAAGTAATTGGGGGAAGGTTTAGAGGGGATTTGAGGGGAAATTTCTTCACCCAGAGGGTTGTGGGGGTCTGGAACTCACTGCCTGAAAGGGTGGCAGAGGCAGGAACCCGAACCACATTTAAAAAGTACTTGGATGTGCACTTGGGATGTTCTATCCTGCAGGGCTACGGACCAAGAGCTGGGAAGTGGGATTAGGCTGGATAGCTCTCTGTTGGCCAGCGTGGACACGATGGGCTGAATGGCCTCCTTCCGTGCTGTAACTTTCTATGATTCTATTTGTTCTGGGCCCCGACCCTCAGGAAGGATAGACTGGCCTTGGAGGGGGTGCGGCCCAGATTCACCAGACTGACACCGGGGCTAAAAGGGTTAAATTCTGAGGCCAGGCTGCACAGACTGGGCTTGTATTCCCCTGAGTTAAAGGGTGATCTAATCGAGGTGTTTAAGATGATTAAAGGAGTTGATCGGGTCGAGAGAGAGAAACTATTTCCTCTGGTGGGGGGAGTCCAGAACAAGGGGGCAGAACCTTAAAATTAGAGCCAGGCCATTCAGGGGTGAGGTCAGGAAGCACTTCTTCACACAAAGGGCAATGAGAATCTGGAACTCTCTCCCTCAGAGAGCTGTTGAGGCTGGGGGTCAATTGGAAATTTCAGAACTGAGATTGATGGATTTTTGTTTCTGTGTTCCTATGAATGGCCTGTTTCTGTGCTGTACATTCTGTGTAATTCTGTGTGGTCGTTTACCGAGATTACAAACAACATACAAATTCCTGAAAAACACTGGAGACAGGGAGGCAACGATTATATCGGCAAAGCACAGGGCTTTCGATTCACCTCAACAAAGCAAGGGCCAGGCCTCATCGCTAGGGAAAGGCTGGACCAGGCCTCATCGCTAGGGAAAGGATGGACCAGGCCTCATCGCTAGGGAAAGGTTGGACCAGGCCTCATCGCTAGGGAAAGGTTGGACCAGGCCTCATCGCTAGGGAAAGGTTGGACCAGGCCTCATCGCTAGGCAAAGGCTGGACCAGGCCTCATCGCTAGGGAAAGGTTCGGTTGGGGCCTAGTCACTGGGGAAAGGGGAGCTGATTTCCGACACCCTTCTGCTCAGCCCTATCGAAGGTATTTTCTTTGTTTCTTTCTCTTGTTTCGGGCTGAAAGCAGAAGGGTGAAGGAAGGAGGCGAGAGCGGAGATTGTAACAGGAACTGACCGAGGCAAACGTTGTGGTGGTCCAGCTGTGCTGAAGGGTTTCGGTGGAAGCCCAGCCGGCATAACTGGCAGTGTCGCCCTCTAGTGTTGTGCTTACAGCTCACGCAAATGGCGGTGGAGAGCAGCTCGAGGTAACTGCACCGGTTCGAGTGGCCAAAGCATTCGCAGTCTTGCAAGGAAGAGACAGAGAGTGTAGACGGCACGTAGACGGGTCGCAGACTGCAAGAGGGTCACATGCTGCAGGAATGAGAGGTGGGGAGGAAATGGCTGGAATGGGAGGGAGGGAACACTGAGGCTTTTAGCAGTGAGGGGAGAACATCAGACTCCCGGCTAGTTACGGTTTGCAGTGAATCAGGCAGATGGCAATGGATGGTCCCAATCCCGGGTTTATAGGGTCCTGTGCTGGGTTTTATACAGTACTGCCAAGTTCGGGGCCTTTCAGCCATGGCTCAGTGGGCAGCACTCTCGCCTCGGAGTCAGAAGGTCGTGGGTTCAAGTCCCACTCCAGAGACTCGAGCCCATAATCCAGACCAACACTAATGCAGTACTGAGGGAGTGCTGCACTGTCGGAGGGGCAGTACTGAGGGAACGCTGCACTGTCAGAGGGGCAGTACTGAGGGAGCGCTGCACTGTTGGAGGGGCAGTACTGAGGGAGTGCTGCACTGTCGGAGGGGCAGTACTGAGGGAGTGCTGCACTGTCGGAGGGGCAGTACTGAGGGAGCACTGCACTGTCAGAGAGGCAGTACTGAGGGAGCGGTGCACTGTCGGAGGGGCTGTACGGAGGGAGTGCTGCGCTGTCAGAGGGGAAGTACTGAGGGAGCGCTGCACTGTTGGAGGGGCAGTACTGAGGGAGTGCTGCACTGTCGGAGGGGCAGTACTGAGGGAGTGCTGCACTGTCGGAGGGGCAGTACTGAGGGAGCACTGCACTGTCAGAGAGGCAGTACTGAGGGAGCGGTGCACTGTCGGAGGGGCTGTACGGAGGGAGTGCTGCGCTGTCAGAGGGGCAGTACTGAGGGAGCGCTGCACTGTCAGAGGGGCAGTACTGAGGGAGTGCTGCACGGTCGGAGGGGTAGTACTGAGGGAGCGCTGCACTGTCAGAGGGGCAGTACTGAGGGAGCACTGCACTGTCAGAGAGGCAGTACTGAGGGAGTGCTGCACTGTCGGAGGGGCAGTACTGAGGGAGCACTGCACTGTCAGAGGGGCAGTACTGAGGGAGCGCTGCACTGTCGGAGGGGTAGTACTGAGGGAGCGCTGCACTGTCAGAGGGGCAGTACTGAGGGAGCGCTGCACTGTCGGAGGGGCAATACTGAGGGAGTGCAGCACTGTCGGAGGGGCAGTACTGAGCGAACACTATATGAGAGCTCCTACCTTGCTCTGGGTTCACGACCTCTAGTGATGAGATTCTTGACCATTGGAAGGTCTTATGGTTGGAGGAGTGAAGAGATCTCGGAGGGTCTTATGGCTGGAGGAGGTTACAGAGACAGGGAGGAGCGAGATCATGGGGGGATTTGAATGTGAGGATGAGAATTATAAATTGGAGGTGTCGCTGGACCGGGAGCCAATGTCGACTCAATCAGTCGCTTCTCCGGGTCTACTCACTGCCTGTGTTGTAGCTCGAAGTGGATCAATCACTAATTAGTGGGAATCTGGTCCGCGGAGCCGATGACTTAATGGGGTGAGGCCGGTGACAGGCTGTTATTATGGGATTTCGGTACATTCGAGTAGGTTGAGGGTTTGAAAGGCAAACTGTGTAATGCAGGATGTGACTGAGTCTCCCTGTTATTATTCAGCGTGACTCAATCCAGCAACAACACGCTCAGTAATTCAGCACAAAATGGAGATTCATCGCCAGACATTAGAACTAGTTTATCTTTAGTTAACTTTGTGTAGGTTCTGGCTGTCCCTGGGCAGGAAAGGGGCAGGTTTGGGGTCAAAGTGTAACGTTTCATAGATGCCCAAAGTGCCCCAGTCCCCCACTCCCGGTCAGTATGGGGAGTTATGGTCACTCCCGGTCAGTATGGGGAGTTATGGTCACTCCCGGTCAGTATGGGGAGTTATGGTCACTCCCGGTCAGTATGGGGAGTTATGGTCACTCCCGGTAAGTATGGGGAGTTATGGTCACTCCAAGTCATTATGTGGAGTTACGGTCACTCCCGGTAAATATGGGGAGTTATGGTCAGTATGGGGAGTTATGGTCACTCCCGGTCAGTGTGGGGAGTTATGATCACTCCCGGTCAGTATGAGGTGTTATGGTCACTCCCGGTCAGTTATGGTCATTCCCGGTCAGTATGGGGAGTTATGGTCACTCCCGGTCAGTGTGGGGAGTTATGATCACTCCCGGTCAGTATGAGGTGTTATGGTCACTCCCGGTCAGTTATGGTCATTCCCGGTCAGTATGGGGAGTTACGGTCACTCCCGGTCAGTGTGGGGAGTTATGGTCACTCCCGGTCAATGTGGAGAGTTATGGTCACTCCCGGTCAGTATGGTGAGTTATGGTCACTCCCGGTCAGTATGGTGAGTTATGGTCACTCCTGGTCAGTGTGGGGAGTTATGGTCACTCCCGGTCAGTATGGGGAGTTATGGTCACTCCCGGTCAATGTGGAGAGTTATGGTCACTCCCGGTCAGTGTGGGGAGTTATGGTCACTCCCGGTCAGTATGGTGAGTTATGGTCACTCCCGGTCAGTGTGGGGAGTTACGGTCACTCCCGGTCAGTGTGGGGAGTTATGGTCACTCAGCTCCCCGTCAGTATGGGGAGTTATGGTCACTCCTGGTCAGTGTGGGGAGTTATGGTCACTCTGCTCCCTGTCAGTATGGGGAGTTATGGTCACTCCCGGTCAGTATGGGGAGTTATGGTCACTGCCGGTCAGTGCGGGGAGTTAAGGGCACTCCTGGTCAGTATGGGGAGTTACGGTCACTCCCGGTCAGTATGGGGAGTTAAGGTCACTCCTGGTCAGTGTGGGGAGTTATGGTCACTCCCGGTCAATGTGGGGAGTTATGGTCACTCCCGGTCAGTATGGGGAGTTAAGGTCACTCCCGGTCAGTGTGGGGAGTTATGGTCACTCCCGGTCAGTATGGGGAGTTATGGTCACTCCCAGTCAGTGTGGGGATTTATGGTCACTCTGCTCCCGGTCAGTCTGGATGCTGGTTTGGGGGTTTACTGTGACGGATGGTTTGGAATGACATGGACAGCATGCGAACGGTTAAATAAACGGGAACGAGTTGATGCAAAATCCAGGAACAGAGGGGAACAGATTGAGGCCGAGACACTCACCCAGCTCCCATTCCTGTATCTGGGATAACGGGATTACAACAGGTCCCCATTGATCTCGGTCTCAGCAACCAAACAGCTTTCTACAAATATACTTCCCACTGAATGTTCTCACTGAGACAGAGTTAAGAAGCACTTTCCTCTCAGCTAAGATGTGTATCGTAAATATTACAACTTCCCTGCTTCGTATCTGCTGCACCGCTCGAGGAGATTATACTTTACTCCATAGATACAGGAACAAGCAGACTCCTGATCCTAGCCCCTGCTCACACTCAGCCCCCGCTCACACTCAGCCCCCGCTCACACTCAGACCCTGCTCACACCCAGACCCTGCTCACACTCAGACCCTGCTCACACTCAGCCCCCGCTCACACTCAGACCCTGCTCACACCTACAACTGCTCACACTCAGCCCCTGCTCACACTCAGACCCTGCTCACACTCAGACCCTGCTCACACTCAGCCCCCGCTCACACTCAGCCCCTGCTCACACCTACACCTGCTCACACTCAGACCCTGCTCACACTCAGACCCTGCTCACACTCAGACCCTGCTCACACTCAGCCCCTGCTCACACCTACACCTGCTCACACCTACACCTGCTCACACCTACAACTGCTCACACTCAGACCCTGCTCACACCTACACCTGCTCACACTCAGACCCTGCTCACACCTACACCCGCTCACACTCAGACCCTGCTCACACCTACACCTGCTCACACCTACACCTGCTCACACTCAGACCCTGTTCACATCCACACCTGCTCACACTCAGACCTTGCTCACACCTACACCTGCTCACACCTACACCTGCTCACACTCAGACCCTGCTCACACCTACACCTGCTCACACTCAGACCCTGCTCACACCTACACCTTTTCACACCTATACATGTTCACACCTACACCTGCTCACACTCAGCCCCTGCTCACACCTACACCTGTTCACACTCAGCCCCTGTACACACCTACACCTGTTCACATGCAGTCCCTGCTCACACCTACACCTTTTCACACCTATACATGTTCACACCTACACCTGTTCACACTCAGCCCATTCACACCTACATCTGTTCACACTCAATCCCTGTTCACACACACACCTGTTCACATTCAGCCCCTGTTCACACCTACACCTGTTCACATGCAGTCCCTGTTCACAACTACACCTGCTCACACTCAGCCCCTGTTCACACTCAGCCCCTGTTCACACCTACACCTGTTCACACTCAGCCCCTGCTCACACTCAGACCCTGCTCACACTCAGACCCTGCTCACACCTACACCTGTTCCTCGGTCAGTGAGAGATGAGGGGGGTTTGAGGGGAAAGGTTTGTTCCAGATACTGAAATGGGCTCTGGGTCAGCAGGTCACAGGTCAGAGAGCGTAGGTCCTACTTACGGCCACTCGCGACGGTGTCAGGGAGGCCTGGAGAGGGAAACAGAAACAAAGAGAGTTAGAGAGACGTCTGATTAACAATCTGTCTCCATAAACACACTAATCCAACCCATCACATGGAGTGTTGATGAGATGGACCTCACTCAAACTCAGGAACAATGAAGTGATGGGGATTGGTGGGCTGCATCCTCTGAGCACTCACACCAGCCCTGGGTCACACCAGCTAGAGTTGCTAAAGAGCTGACGGAAGGTGAGCCTGAGGTTAGTCCGTGGCTCCGTTCCCACTCCGTGTGATTAGTGTGTAAGTCCGCAGGGTTAATAGGTAAGGGTGTCAGTCATCACACAGACCCCTCGCTCACTGCCCAGTCCTCTCACTGTCTGTATATTGATCTCGGGACATTCCACACACAGCAATGGCCACAGATGTCCTTCACAACCTTCACTTCCTGATCTGCTTCAGATATTGTTACACAGAGGCTTATTCTCCTTTCACCCTCCCCAGCTGTTCCCCAGATGTTCATCCAGCCATTAACATTCCATTCTCACTGTAAAGTCTGTGGGTTGTGCAGTAAATAAATACACAGACTTTTGAAGTACAAACAAACAGGTCTTTACTATTCAGAGGTCAGGGCGAATCTGCCCTAGTTATCCTGTAACATCACTTATATACTGGTGTGGTCACTGTCGGTATTACCGTATACAGAAGCCAATCAAATAGTGCCACACCTAAAGCAGTTCTCTTAAAGGTGAACGGTTACACTCAATCGTTCCCTTAAAGGTAGACGGGTACATACACTACAATCCTCCCTTTTTAGCTTATTACTTACAGGGTCCCCGTTAAACATACATATCTTCAACTTCACATAACAATTTACAGATATACTCTCGGTGGAGAACAAACAATTTACAGAGATAATTCCGGTGGAGTCAACGTCATATAAAACAGTTTACAGATATACTTTCGGTGGGAACAGTGCACAGGTTCAGTCTCTGCGGAAACAGTTCATAGATTCAGTCTCTGATCTTGACTCATTCCGAACAGCATCTCTTTGGTGTAGCCGGTTCACATGGCTAGCGTGACTCCTCCATAGCCTTTTTCTTAACGTAACAGCTTGACCTTCCGTCCTGTTGAACCAGCAGTGCGGACTTTTACAACCAACTGGCTGTCTTGATAATTTTCGGGTTTTCAACTAATTTAGCTCCTTTCATGGTGTCCCGCCTGAGATGATAGTATTTTAGACAGTTATTATCTCCTGCTTCTTCTTTTTCTTTTCTGCCTTTTTGAAACTCTCGGAGCTCCTTTCTCTGCGGCCATCTGTAGCGCCACCAACTCTCTATGTTCATTAGACCTTAAGTGCTTCATGCGGATTTCTGTACTTTGGGAGTTTTCATCACAAACTGGGCAGACCAGATCCTCGTAATATTCAGTGTCACTCAATAGGTCAGGATAGTATTCGGGGTCGTCCTGAGTTAGGCCAGTGAGGGGCCCTTCTACTTCCTTCTTATCCAACTGGACGTTAGCCGATGGTGGTTCCTTCTCTGACCATCTTTCTTGAAAAGACTTCTTCAAGCATTCATATTCATCCCGCTCTTCCTGGGATGTCTGCCATTCCTTCACGCCTGGCCTCATTTGTGAGTTCAATACCTTCCCTTCCATCGGGGATTCCGTTATCAGGCTATTTAATCCTTCTACTGAAGTAGCTGTTTCCGCATTCTTCTGCTCCCCTTGACGTAATTCAGCATACTTTTGACATCCATGTGCAAGCTGTGTTGCCCCCTCAGCTCTCTCCGTGACTTTTGGAAGCTCCGAATTCTTTCCCTTTGAAACCTGAAACTTGTGTTCCCATTTTGGAGTCTTGTCCCTCAGCGTGTATAAGAGTTGGCTGGCCGTTAACTCTTCTACGGGGACACTGTGGATTAGCGCCTTCTCCATTTCATCCACCTTTCCCTCCAATGTTTTCACCTTCCTTTCCTCCGGTCCTTTGGTTTTAAGCGCTCGAAGAAATTGCGCCTTGGTGTTCTCTAACTCCTGATCAGGGGCCATTCCTACAGTCTCTGTGTTCCTTCCATTGGTCTTTCCTTCCACTGCCCGGATTCCTAGTTGAATATGTTCTTCAAGTTGTTGGACCTCTGCCATTGCCGCCTCATATTTGTCTTGGGTTTCCTTCAATAATTTAATGAGTTCTTGGACATCTTGAATTTCACGTTCTGCTATGTCTTCCACCTCTAATTTTCCATCTACGGATGGAATCTCTACCGATGAGTCTGTCTTGGCCTGGAGCTCGTCAAACATTTCCTGCAGCCTTTGTAATTCTCGCTCATGTTCAAACTTTAGTTGTTCATATGCTTTCACTAAAACTAGCTTTTCGGAGGTTGCCGAGTTAACCCCTTCCAGGATTGTAGTCTGGGCCCGTTCATACTGTTCCTTCAACTTGTTACACTCTGCTTGCAACGAGTCGTAGAGATGAACTGGGATAAAATCCTGGCTTCCTGAAGATTCCTCTTCCTTTAGGTCGTTCTGTAAATAGTCTAGTTCCTGAACAGTTTCAGGGAGATGTGATCGGTACTTGGCCACGATGGCTCTATGGTCGCTCTTTTCTCGAGCTAGCTGTCTCTGTTGTCTTTCCAGGTTCTCCCATTCAGTATCCCAGAACTTTTCCATATTTTTCATCTCTTGTACGAGACGGTCACTCCACTGTTCTAATTGTTGTCGTACTTTGACATAAGTTTGAGTCCGAGCTCGGTGTTCTTCCGTCGTGGATGAATCCTTAGCTTGAACAGGCTCAGAATTCTCTGTCAACCTGGAGTTCTGCTCTGTAACTTTATTCTTCTTGGTGACATAAGTCTTTCTGCATGTCTTTGTTTCCTTCCCCATCGTCGGCAAGTCCCCTTTAGCCTTGTCATGCCTATTTGAATTGGTCTTATCGTCATCCATCTCAGAATCTGAGCTGATAGCTTGCACCGAATCCTCCTTCATTATGGCTTTTAGGTAGTGCCATTCCATGTCTATTTTCTTAATCCACTCCCGTCCTAGAAGTGGTGGTCCTCCCTCAGGTAATACGTACAAATTCATTCTTGGGTGTTCTTTCCCTCTATCTCTCACCTTGACTCTTATTTTCCCCATGGGGTATACATTATGCCCCGTGTATGTCTGTAATACGAACTTGGTATTTCTCAAAGGCATGTGAGAGAATAGCCGGTGGTAGTCCCTTCGGTTGATGACTGATAGAGCTGATCCAGTGTCCAGCTCCATTCGTACTTGGACTCCAGCTATTTTTAGTACGACCCAAATCGTTTGTAGATCAGTTTCTTTCCCCACATTGTGGATCTTCAGACTACCCAGCTCCTGGTTGTTTGGGTCTGAGTCTGAATTCTGTTCGTCTGAACTCTTTTCAGCCACCTCGTGTACCTTGTTGTACTTTTCTTGTGGTGGCTTCCGTTGACTGTTGGTCTTTTTCCCGGACCTGCATACCTTCGCGATGTGACCCAGTTTGCCACATTTCCGACACTCTTGGTTCTTAAACCAGCAGTGATTCTGGTCGTGCGTGGTCTTCCCACAACGGTAGCATTTTGTTGTGCTCGAAGTAATTTGGTCCACCCCGAGTGCCGCCGCCTTTAGCTGCATTTCGGCCGTTCCTTT
>NC_140989.1:369904712-369942212 GCF_052327205.1 Somniosus microcephalus | reverse complement strand
GCCAGGGGAAACATCCTCCCTGCATCTACCCTGTCATTTCCTGTAAGAATTTTGTATGTTTCAATGAGATCACATCTCATTCTTGTAAACTCCAGAGAATATAGGCCGAGTCTACTCAACCTCTCCTCATAGGACAATCCCCCCATCCCAGGAACCAGTCTGGTGAACCTTCGTTGCACTTCCTCTAAGGCAAGTATATCCTTCCTTAGGTAAGGAGACCAAAACTGTACACAATACTCCAGGTGTGGTCTCACCAGGGCCCTATATAATTGCAGTAAGACGTCTTTACTCTTATACTCAAATCCTCTTGTAATAAAGGCCAACATACCATTTGCTTTCCTAATTGCTTGCTGTACCTGCATGTTAACTTTCGTGTACAAGGGCACCCAGGTCCCTCTGAACACCAACACTTCCCAATCTCTCATCATTTAAAAAATACTCTGCTTTTCTGTTTTTCTACCAAAGTGGATAACCGAAAGTTTTTTCGTGGAGCGTAAGTCGTGCGCACGACATGACCCGAGTGGCGCCAAACATGACAGGAGTGGTCCGGGAGCCCTGCCTTTCCCTATGAGCAGGGCAGAGGGTCACAGAGTTCCCTCCTGGGTAGGAGGTTGCAGGCCGAGCCGGGCAGTGTGAAGGAGGTACCGGGAGAGTGAACCCAACAATACAGTGGCCCGTCCGATAGCAGCAGCGGCCCGTCCGATAGTCTTTTCTTCCCACCCCCCCCCCCGACCTGATTTGCGGGCCAGCTTAGTGTAGGAGTCAGCCGATATCCGGCTTTCCCACAACTGGCGGCGGCAGTCGAGTCCCAGACCCCCGCTAAGTCAAGGAATTCAGATCCGGAGCAGGGGGAGCCGGAAACCTCGATCTAACGGCAGAAATCAGCAGCCGTTTTGTTCGTTTTTTTTTCTTCCCCTAGCATTTTTTTAAACAGTCAGGCTGTGGAAAGAGTCTCTGTAGCTTAGCAACAGCTTCAGAGACGCTTCCAAGGCAGGGCCCGAGTGTTTACAAGCTGTTGCTAAGCAACAGTGTTTGTTGACAGATACGGAGATGAAAACCTTCTGAAATCCGAAAAATTCCGAAAACCGAAACACAGCTGGTCCCAAGGTTTTCGGATAAAGGATAGTCTACCTGTACCCCTACTTAAGAAAGGAGGAAGACAGAAAGCCGGAAATATAGACCAGTTAGCCTAACATCTGTCGTTGGGAAAATGCTGGAGTCCTTCATTAAGGAAGCAATAGCAGGGCATTTGGAAAATCATAATGCAGTCAAGCAGAGTCAGCATGGTTTTAGGAAAGGGAAATCATGTTTAACAAATTTGCTGGAGTTCTTTGAGGATGTAACGAGCAGGGTGGACAGGGGTGAGCCAGTGGATGTGGTGTATTTGGATTTCCAGAAGGCATTCAATAAGGTGCCACATAAAAGGTTACTGCATAAGATAAGAGCTCACGGAGTTGGGGGTAATATATTAGCATGGATAGAGGATTGGCTAACTAACAGAAAGCAGAGAGTCGGGATAAATGGATCTTTTTCTGGTTGGCAAACGGTAACTAGTGGGGTGCCACAAGGATCGGTGCTGGGGCCCCAACTATTTACAATCTACATTAATGACTTGGATGAAGGATTCGAGTGTAATGTAGCCAAGTTTGCGGGTGATACAAAGATGGGTGGGAAAGCAAGTTGTGCAGAGAACTCAAAGAATCTGCAAAGGGATATAGACAGGCTAGGTGAGTGGGCAAACATTTGGCAGATGGAGTATAATTTGGGAAATTGCGAGGTTATCCACTTTGGCAGGAAAAATAAAAAAGCAAATTATTATTTAAATGGAGAGAGACTACAAAATGCTACAGTTCACAGGGACCTGGGGGTCCTTGTGCATGAAACACAAAAAGTTAGCATGCAGGTACAGCAAGTTGTCAAAAAGGCAAATGGAATGTTGGCCTTTATTTCCAGGGGGTTGGAGTATAAAAGCAGGGAAGTCCTGCTACAACTGTACAGGGTATTGGTGAGACCACACCTGGAGTACTGTGCACAGTTTTGGTCTCCTTATTTAAGGAAGGATATACTTGCATTGGAGGCAGTTCAGAGACGATTCACTCGGTTAATTCCTGAGATGAGGGGTTTGACTTATGAGGAAAGGTTGAGCAGGCTGAGCCTATACTCATTGGAGTTTAGAAGAATGGGAGGTGATTTTATCGAAACATATACAGGAAACTTTCGATTAACCGGCCACTAAATAACCGGAACGCTCTATCCACCGGCAAAATTCAGGAGTCGGTTCAGATAACTTTTTTTACTTTTAGTTACTTTTGTTACTCCATTTGTGGCTGTGCAAGCGTGTAGCTGAAGCTGTTGCTAAGCTGCAGAGACGCTTGCAACTTGTGCCAATTGTTTTGAAGCAGGGTTTGTTGCTTTACACGGAGCTCTGAGCTCCGTATCTTTTACAATAGCGTTCGGTTATCCGGCATTGTTAATGGACCGGCACCAGGTCGGTCCCATCCGTGCTGGATACCAGAAAGTTTCCTGTAAGATCCTGAGGGGGCTTGACAGGGTAGATGCAGAGAGGATGTTTCCCTTCATGGGGAAATCTAGAACTCGGGGGCACAGTCTCAGAATAAAGGGTCGCCCTTTTAGAACTGAGATGAGGAGGAATTTCTTCTCTCAGAGGGTTGTAAATCTGTGGAATTCTCTGCCCCAGAGAGCCGTGGAGGCTGGGTCATTAAATACATTTAAAGTGGAGATAGACAGAGTTTTGCAAGGTAAGGGAGTGAAGGGTTATGGGGAGCGGGCAGGGAAGTGGCTTTGAGCCCAAGATCAGCCCTGATCTTATTGAATGGCGGAGCAGGCTCGAGGGGCCAAGTGGCCTATTCCTGCTCCTATTTCTTATGTCCTTATGTTGTGTGACACCTCATCGAATGCTTTTTGAAAATCCAAATACACCACATCCACTGGTTCCCCATGATCTTTTCTGCTAGTTACAACCTCAAAAAACTCTAACAGATTTGTCAAACATGATTTCCCTTTCATAAATCCATGCTGACTCTGCCCAATCCTATTATTATTTTCTAACTGCCCTGTTGCCACGGCCTTAATAATAGATTCTAGCAATTTCCCTACTACTGATGTCAGGCTAACTGGTCTGTAGTTCCCCATTTTCTCTCTCCCTCCTTTCTTAAATAGTGGGGTTACATTTGCTACCTTTCAATCCGCAGGAACCATTCTAGAATCTGGAATTTGGAAAATGACAACCAATGCATTCACTATCTCTATAGCCGCCTCCTTCAAAACCCCAGCATGTAGGCCATCAGGTCCAGCGGATTTATTGGCTTTCAGTCCCATTAATTTCTCCAGCACTATTTTTTACTTATACTAATTTATTTCAGTTCCTCATTCTCGCTGGACCCTTGGTTCTCCACTATTTCCGGAAGTTTCTTGTGTCTCCTTCTGTGAAGACAGACACAAAGTATTTGTTTAATTTCTCTTCCATTTCCTTATTCCCCATTATAATTTCTCCTGTCTCAGCCTGTAAGGGACCCACATTTACTTTCACTAATCTTTTTCTTTTTACATACCTGTAGCTTTTACAGTCTGTTTTTATATCTCTCACTAGTTTACTCTCATATTCTATTTTCACTTTCTTTATCAATTTCTTGGTCCACCTTTGCTGAATTCTAAAATCCTCCCAATCCTCACACTTACTACACTTTTTGACAACATGAAAAGCCTCTTCCTTTGATCTAATCCTAACTTTAACTTCTCTTGTTAGCCACGGTTGGACCACTTTTCCTGTGGGGTTTTTGTGCATTAAAGGAATGTATATTTGTTGTAAATTATGTATTAATTCTGTAAATACTAGCCATTGCTTGTCTACCGTCATGCCTTTTAATGTAGTTTCCCAATTGACCTTAGCCAACTCGCCCCTCATACCGACATACTTCACCGTGAGCTACAGGTTCCGATCAGGTGAATGAGCAACATTCAGTGAGAGAATGAATGGTTTACACAACAAATTACTCTCCTTTCCCACACTAATCTCCAGGAAACAGAGTAAAACTGACAGAAGCGGATATCAGTGATTCAGGATATAAAGAGGAAGCACAGGGTGAGATTTGGGATCAGTGGGATAGATTCGTTGATCTACTTTAATCCTGGACAATCCTACAATCCAAAAGATGAAAGGGTGGATTTTAACCCCACCCCACACAGTGAGAACTCTGTCCCGGGCTCCTCCACTCTCCCGATCACAAACTCCTCAACCTCGGACCCTGGGAGTGAATCCCACAGCCTCACCACTCTCTGTGTGAAGACGTTTCTCCTGCCCTCTCTCCTCAATCTCTCACATTTAATCTTTCTCTGGCCCCTCATTCTAAGGAAGAATGACCTTACATTTCTACAGAGCATTTCACCACCTCAGGACGTCCCAAAGCGCTTCACAGCCAATGAAGTACTTCTGAAGTGTGCTCACTGTTGTAATGTTGGAAACGCAGCAGCCAATTTGTGCACAGCAAGATCCCACAAACAGCGATGATTCCGTCCCTAAACCTCTCTACCTCTCTCTCCCCCTTTGAGACGCTGCTAAAAACCTCCCTCTTTGACCCAGCTTTTGGTCACCTGTCCTAATATCTCCTTCTGTGTCTCGGTGTCAAAGTTCGCTCTGATTTACGCTCCTGTGAAGCACCGTGGGATGTTTTACTATGTTAAAGGTGCTACATAAATGCAGGTTGCTGTTGTTCAGTAAATGCGGTTTGGAACGGCCCAAAGTGCTGTGACGGTCTCTGTGCCGTGAAGCGTGAGAACGCTGGTCTCGGTGACTCTGTGCTAACAGCATCGAGCCGCTGTTTAACTCACTGCGAAGGTGAAGCTTCACAATCTGCAGATTGTACCTTGCACAGTCAGCAAGTTGGCAGTTCTGGGCACTGTTGGCTAAACTAAGCAGAAACCCAGAGAGTTCCTTGGAGTCACATTAACAGCAGTGTAAACATTTTACTGCTCCTGTTCTCCAATTAGTGTCTGAAGATTCTCCGCAACTAAAAGCTGGAGCGAGTCTCCCAGAAGCTGAGTGTAGAATAATGAGGGAATGGCTCCGAGCCCCGGAGATTGTGTGATGGGTGAATGGGAACTCACTGACCCAGACTGAATATAGATTGAACACGAAGGGAGCGTTCAGTCAGAATAATTCATCAAATCAGGAAGGGCTTTGATAGATTAAATAAGGAGAAACTGTTTCCAGTGGCAGGAGGGTCGGTAACCAGAGGACACAGAGTGAAGGGAATTGGCAAAAGAACCAGAGGGGAGATGAGGAGAATGTTTTTACAGCGAGTTGTTGTGATCTGGAATGTGCTGCCTGAAAGGGCGGTGGAAGCAGATTCAATAGGAACTTTCAAAAGGGAATTGGAGAAATACTTGAAAAGGGAAATTGTCAGGCTATGGGGAAATAGCAGGGAGTGGGGCTAATTGGAGAGCTCTTTCAAAGAGCTGGCACAGGCACGATGGGCCGAATGGCCTCCTCCTGTGCTGTCTGATTCTCTGAATCCTGATGAGACTGGAGGTCGGCAGTGTTGAGAGTAAAGGGACAGATTCTGCTCGCTCCGTGCTGCTCGATTGGCTGAACACTGAGCAGGAAATCGCTGCCTCATCACCAGCCAGCGAGCAGGACTCTGAAAGCTCGCTAACGAGCCCATCCCCAGGGGCAGGGGGAGCTGTCACAGTGCTGGTCTGTGCACACTGTCACTGAGCCATTCAGGGAAGCTTTCACACCCCACACAGAGGCAGCTGACGGTTCCGAGTGGGCCGGGGGAGGGATCCCGATCTATCGCTGGAAAACCTCCCCAGTTACCGAGCGCCCACATCAGCGACTCGGAGCAGAAGTGGTGAGGAGCTCTCACCCTCCGGGAATCTCCGATAGAGTGAGAGCCACTCCAAATGTTACACCGGATAGTGTGTCCCCCAGATCTTGGCCCTGATAGTGTCCCCCAGATGTTGCCCCTGATAGCATGTCCCCCAGATGTTGGGCCTGATAGAGTGGCCCCCAGATGTTGGCCCTGTGAGTGCCCTCCAGATGTTGGCCCTGATAGAGTGCCCTCCAGATGTTGGCCCTGTGACTGTCCCCCAGATGTTAACCCTGATAGAGTGGCCCCCAGATGTTGGCCCTGTGAGTGCCCTCCAGATGTTGGCCCTGTGACTGTCCCCCAGATGTTGGCCCTGTGAGTGTCCCCAGATGTTGGCCCTGTGAGTGCCCTCCAGATGTTGGCCCTGTGACTGTCCCCCAGATGTTGGCCCTGTGAGTGCCCTCCAGATGTTGGCCCTGTGAATGTCCCCAGATGTTGGACTGACACGGCGCCCCCTGGGTGTGAAATGTGGGGTCAGCGACTCTGGCCAGAAGGGGCGAGGAGCTCTCACCGCCCGCGAATGTCCAGGTTGGAGATGGCGTAGAAGTATTTGGAGAGGTTGTGCTGGTCAACACTGGTGGCCCCAGTGGCCGGCCGGAGCAGCCTGACCCGCAGGTCGGTCAGGGTGAAGAAGTCCCTCAGCTCCTTGGTGGTGTCCAGCTGGCCGTACAGCGAGGCCATGTCGTGGAGACGGGGCCCCCTGAACAGGGCGAAACGCTGCTGGATCTCTAAGCGAACCATCTTGTCCATCTTCCACACGTAGCCCCTGGAGTACTCCTCCGTGCAGATGATGTCCAGCACTGAGGCCGGGCTCAGATCCCGGGCCGTTCTCGGCTCCATCCCGAAGGAGGTGAGGCAGTCGGCCGCGTAGAATTGGTAAGGCTGCCACGTCCGGCCGTGGTCCAGAGATTTCTCCAGGACCATCTGCTCCGGCCGATCCGACTCGAAGGTGATGACGATGTCCTCGGTCAGCTCGATGGTCTTGCCCCAGGACAGAGTGATGTTGATCAGGAGGGGCTCGGGGAAACTCCTCCAGGAGACACTTTGCCAAAAGGTGTTGGGAATCCGCCCCTCGTCATCCAGCACCAGCTCGGGCGGGTGTGCGAGCTCGGGCGTGTGAGCGTCACACTCGTTGTTGCACATGTACGGGTTCTCCTGGAAACGGAGACGGGAACAACACAGGTTAGATACAGAGTAAAGCTCCCTCTACACTGTCCCATCAAACACTCTCAGGGCAGGTACAGCACGGGTTAGATACAGAGTAAAGCTCCCTCTACACTGGCCCACCAAACACTCCCAGGGCAGGTACAGCACGGGTTAGATACAGATTAAAGCTCCCTCTGCACTGTCCCATCAAACACTCCCAGGGCAGGTACAGCACGGGTTAGATACAGAGTAAAGCTCCCTCTACACTGTCCCATCAAACACTCCCAGGGCAGGTACAGCACGGGTTAGATACAGAGTAAAGCTCCCTCTACACTGGCCCACCAAACACTCCCAGGGCAGGTACAGCACGGGTTAGATACAGATTAAAGCTCCCTCTGCACTGTCCCATCAAACACTCCCAGGGCAGGTACAGCACGGGTTAGATACAGAGTAAAGTTCCCTCCACACTGTCCCATCAAACACTCCCAGGGCAGGTACAGCACTGGTTAAATACAGAGTAAAGCTCCCTCTACACTGTCCCATCAAACACTCCCAGGACAGGTACAGCACGGGTTAAATACAGAGTAAAGCTCCCTCGACTGTCCCATCAAACACTCCCAGGACAGGTACAGCACGGGTTAAATACAGAGTTACGTTCCCTCTACAATAACTTAGAATCCAGGAATATCCACACACTCAGGGATTTCTTAATAAAACTGTATGTTCTCCATCGCACTACACTGTGTGCTCGACAGCTGGGTAATTATATCGTAGTAATGTTGAAGAATGATGTTAGCTGTCTAACTAAAAATAGCTTCACGCCACTGAAACATTTAGAGATCTGAATTATTAAACAGCACAGGATTTGGAAACAACTGCAAGAATCTCACCTCATCTTCCCCAGGAGTGATTCCCTGTCACTGGGAGAGATTATCCGTGACTGGGAGAGATTCCCCGTGACTGGGAGCGATTCCCCGTCACTGGGTGCGATTCCCCGTCACTGGGAGCGATTCCCCGTCACTGGGAGCAATTTCCCTTCACTGGGAGCGATTCCCTGTCACTGGGAGAGATTCCCCATCACTGGGAGAGATTCCCCATCACTGGGAGCGATTCCCCGTCACTGGGAGAGGTTCCCTGTTACTGGGAGAGATTCCTTGTCACTGGGACAGATTCTCCATCACTGGGAGTGATTCCCTATCACTGGGAGTGATTTGCCAATAGTTTTAAATCAAGTCCTCTGGTTACCGACCCTCCTGTTCCTGGAAACAATTTTTCCTTATTTACTCAACACTGTTCATGACTTTGAACACCTCTATGAAGACTCCTCTTAACCTTTTCTGCTCTAAGGCAGTATTTGACCGAGTGTGGTATCAAGGAGCCCGAGTATAATTGAAGTCAATGGGAATCGGGGGGAAAATTCTCCACTGGCTGGAGTCATACCTAGCACAAAAGAATGTGGTTGTTGGTGGTCATTCATCTCAACCCCAGGACATCGCTGCAGGAGTTCCTCAGGGCAGTGTCCGAGGTCCAACCCCAGGACATCGCTGCAGGAGTTCCTCAGGGCAGTGTCCGAGATCCAACCCCAGGACATTGCTGCAGGAGTTCCTCAGGGCAGTGTCCGAGGTCCAACCCCAGGACATCGCTGCAGGAGTTCCTCGGGGCAGTGTCCGAGGTCCAACCCCAGGACATCGCTGCAGGAGTTCCTCGGGGCAGTGTCCGAGGTCCAACCCCAGGACATCGCTGCAGGAGTTCCTCGGGGCAGTGTCCGAGGTCCAACCCCAGGACATCGCTGCAGGAGTTCCTCGGGGCAGTGTCCGAGGTCCAACCCCAGGACATCGCTGCAGGAGTTCCTCAGGGCAGTGTCCGAGGTCCAACCCCAGGACATCGCTGCAGGAGTTCCTCAGGGCAGTGTCCGAGGTCCAACCCCAGGACATCGCTGCAGGAGTTCCTCAGGACAGTGTCTGAGGACCAACCATCTTCAGCTGCTTCATCAATGACCTTCCCTCCATCATAAGGTCAGAAGTGGGGATGTTCATTGATGATTGCACAGTGTTCAGTGCCATTCACAACTCCTCAGATAATGAAGCAGTCCGTGCCCGCATGCAGCAAGACCTGGACGACATTCAGACTTGGGCTGATAAGTGGCAAGTAAAATTCGCTCATGATTTTGATCATCTCTATTAAATCTCCCCTTAACCTTCTCTGCTCTAAGGAGAACAATCTCAGCCTCTCCAGTCTCTCCACGTAACTGAAGTCCCTCGTCCCTGGTTCCAGAAACGAGACCCAGGCTGTTCAGCCTTTCCCAATAGTTACAACCTCTCTGTTCTGGAATCATCCTCGTGAATATTTTTAAATGAAATAAAATGGACTGTAAAGAGACAAGGGAGCTGACATTTGAAAGGATTTCTGACATGACGACATTTTGGACCTTTTGATTATTTTGATTTTCCAAAGTTCATGTTCAGTGTGTAAGAAGCACCGACCTCTGACCTCTAGAGACCATAGAATGGTTACAGCTCAGAAGAAGGCCATTCGGCCCGTCGAGCCCGTGCCGGCTCTCTGCAAGATCACCTCAGCTAGTCCCGCTCCCCCGCCCTTTCCCCGGAGCCCTGCAAATTATATTCTTTCAGGTATGATATACCTATCAATTCATCCAATGAAAAGCGACGAGTTAAGAAAGTAACTATAGGTTTTTATTGGCTAAATAACAGAGCCCACCCTCGTGGGTGATCGGATACAACAAGGAGGAATGCCAGCCAGTCGACTACCTTTATACCTGGGCAGGTAGGTGGAGTCATGGGCGGTGTCAGCAGTGGTCAGCCCAGGTATAGCAGCGTGACAAGAGGCGACCTCGTATAGTGATATAACAGTGTGAACAATGATAACCATAGAGTAACGATATAACAGTGATAACTACAGTGTAACGATAGTGAACGATAAAAGTGGTTTACCACATTCACCCCTTGTTTAGATTTGAGTCCGGCGGGGTGAAGTGTACTACCAGTTCTGGTATGTCAGTCTGTCCGGAGGCCTCGTAAGCCTTTCTGATCGTCGCAGCGGCGGTGTTGCATTATCCGGTGTTAATGCTGGTGTCTGCGTGGTCGGCAAAGGCTCGTGGGGTTCCGGCATGCCGTCTACCTGGGCTGGAATTGGGGGGGTGGTGGGGGGGGGGTGAAGGTGGTGTCTCCGGAGTGCCCGAGGGTGCGAGGTCTCGTAAGGAGACTGTGTCCTCCCGCCCGTCTGGGTATGCCACATAGGCGTACTGGGGGTTGGCGTGCAGGAGGTCCATCCTCTCGACCAGGGGGTCCGTTTTATGGGCCCTCACGTGCTTTCGCAGCAAGACGGGCCCCGGAGAGGTCAGCCAGGCTGGTAGCGTGGTTCCCGTAGTCGACTTCCTGGGGAAAACAAACATTCGTTCATGGGGGGTGGCGTTGATGGCAGTGCAAAGTAGTGACCGGGTGGAATGCAGCGCTGCCGGGAGGACTTCCTGCCAGCGGGAGGTTGGGAGGCCCTTAGACTTTAAGGCTAAGAGGACGGCCTTCCATACCGTCGCGTTCTCTCTTTCCACCTGGCCGTTCCCTCGGGGGTTGTAGCTGGTGGTCCTGCTTGCAGCAATACCTCTCGCTACTAGGAACTGACGGAGTTCCTCGCTCATGAAGGAGGAGCCCCGGTCACTATGTACATAGTTTGGGAACCCGAACAAGGCGAAGAGGTCGTTCAGGCATTTAATGACCGTGGTACTGGTCATGTCTGGGCAGGGGAAGGCAAAGGGGAAACGGGAGTACTCATCAACAATGTTGAGGAAGTACACATTACGGTCAGAGGACGGGAGGGGCCCCTTAAAGTCGATGCTCAGGCGCTCGAAGGGGCGGGTGGCCTTGATCAGGCTTGCTCTGTCCGGCCTAAAGAAGTGCGGTTTGCACTCGGCACAGGTCTGGCAGTTCCTGGTCATGGTCCTGACCTCCTCGATGGAGTAGGGCAGGTTGCGGGCCTTAGTGAAGTGGTAAAGTCTGGTGACCCCGGGGTGGCAGAGGTCGTTGTGGAGGGTCTGAAGTCTATCATTTTGCACGCTGGCGCATGTAATTCGTGACAGAGCATCGGGGGGTTCGTTCAGCTTCCCTGGCCGGTACAAGATATCATAATCATAGGTGGAGAGCTCGATTCTCCACCTCAAGATCTTGTCATTCTTGATTTTGCCCCTCAGCTTGTTATTAAACATAAAAGCGACCGAACGTTGGTCGGTGAGGAGGGTAAATCGTTTGCCTGCCAGGTAGTGCCTCCAGCGTCGTACCGCCTCCACAATCGCCTGGGCCTCCTTCTCGACCGACGAGTGTCGGATCTCAGGGCCCTGTAGGGTCCTTGAGAAGAAGGCCACCGGTCTCCCCTCCTGGTTAAGGGTGGCGGCTAGGGCGAAGTCGGATGCATCGCTCTCGACTTGGAAGGGGATGGACTCATCCACTGCGTGCATTGTGGCCTTGGCAATGTCTCCCTTAATGAGGGAGAAGGCTGCGCACGCTTCCTCCGTAAGGGGGAAGGATGTGGACTTCATGAGGGGTCTGGCTTTGTCCGCATAATTGGGCACCCATTGGGCATAGTAGGCGAAGAGCTCCAGGGTTCTCTTCAGTGCCTTTGGACAGTGGGGGAGGGGTAGCTCCATGAGGGGGCGCATTCTTTCGGGGTCGGGGCCGATGACTCCGTTCTCTATTACACAGCCGAGGATGGCAAGGCGCGAGGTGTTAAACACACATTTATCCTTATTGTAGGTGAGGTTCAGCCATTGGGCCGTACGGAGGAATCTCTCCAGATTAACGTCATGGTCCTGCTGGTCGCGGCCGCAGATGGTGACGTTATCTAGGTAGGGGAGCGTGGCGTGCAGCCCGTTCTGGTCAACCATCCGGTCCATCTCCCTTTGGAAGACCGAAACCCCGTTGGTGACGCCGAAGGGAACCCTAAGGAAGTGGTAGAGGCGGCCATTCGCCTCGAAGGCGGTATACTGGCGGTCCTCAGGGCGGATAGGGAGTTGGTGGTAGGCCGACTTAAGGTCGATGGTAGAGAATACTCGGTATTGTGCGATCTGATTGACCATATCAGATATGCGGGGAAGGGGGTATGCGTCCAGCTGGGTGCACCTGTTTATGGTCTGGCTGTAGTCGATGACCAGGCGGTTCTTATTGCCCGTCTTAACTACCACGACCTGGGCACGCCAGGGGCTGGTGCTCCCTTCGATGATGCCCTCCTTCAGGAGACGCTGCACCTCAGAGCTAATGAAAGCTCTGTCCCCGGCGCTGTTCCGCCTGCTCTTGGTCGCGACGGGTTTGCAGTCGGGGGTGAGGTTAGCGAACAGGGAAGGTGGCGGGACTTTGAGGGTGGATAGGCCGCAGGTGTTACGCGGTGGGCGGTTTAAAATCTGTTGGTTGTCGACTGTGAGTGGGGGGAGGGGTCCGCCGTATGCTAGCGTGACGCTTTGGAGGTGGGATTGGAAGTCTAGCCCTAGTAGGACGGCGGCGCATAGCTGGGGGAGGACGAGGAGTTTAAAATTTTTATACTCCGTACCCTTAACCGATAGGGTCACAACACAGTAGCCGCTGATGTCTGTGGCGTGGGATCTCGATGCCATCGAGATCCGGTTGCGCATTGGCAGGACAGGGAGGGAGTCGTGGCTCACTGTGTCTGGGTGGATGAAACTCTCCGTGCTTCCGCTGTCGAACAGGCAGGTCGTGGCGTGGCCGTTTACTCTGATGTCCATCATTGACTTGGGCAGGTGATGCGGGCAGGCTTGGTCCAGTGAGACGGAGGCTAGTGTATAGCTGAGCGAGTTGCTGTAGTCTGCGGGTGAGGCGGTAGTCGGGTCTAGAGGCACGGTGGCGGTTGAGCGTGGTGGGTAAAATGGCGTCTCCCACGAGGTTGGACAAAATGGCGGAGAAGATGGCTGCCCCCGTAACTCACATGAGGCACTGCTGGTGTCGGTTGCCTGTATCAAAGATGGCCGCCCCCATGAATCACATGTGGGGATGCTGGCCTCTGTTGCCTTGAAGGAAGATGGCCGCCCCCACAGCTCGCATGAGGCACTGCTGGCCTCTGATGATCCACCTCTGCAGGCCTTAGCGAAGTGGCCTTTCTTCATGCAGTTTGAGCAGGTAGAGTTCCTGGCTGGGCAGCGTGACCTCGGGTGTTTCGCCTGGCCGTAGAAGAAGCAGCCGGCGGCCCGATCGCGGGGGTCCGATGTCGGAGCCGGTACCGGGGGTGGCGGTCTCGATCGGGTCCGGGGCGCCGACGCGGAGGTAGGCCCCAGGGGGGTTGCTGCGGGGGGTATCGCGGTCGGGGTCGGTCCCAAGTCCCAGGGTCGCGAGTTACAGTACCTTGAGTATGCCTCGAGGTCCTGATGGGCCACTTCTAGAGAGAGAGTGAGGGCTGCAGCTTTGTCCAGGTCGAGGTCCCTTGCTTCCAGTAGTCTTTGCCGTGAGTAGTCGGACCGCAGGCCTTTCACGAAGGCATCGCGGACATTGTCTTCAGTATTTTCTGCCGCCGTTACCGCTTTAAAGTTACAGTCTCTGCCGAGTGCTTGTAGCACCCGTAAAAATTCCTCCATGGGCTCTCCTGGCTGTTGCGGGTGGGATCTTAGGAGGTGTCTGGCATACATGGAATTTACCGGGGTTTGGTACTGTCTTTTCAGCCGGTTGATGGCGTCCTCGTATGTTTTAAGGTCCCGGATGAGTGCGAATACTTTAGGGCTCACTTGGGCGTTCAGAACTCTTAGCATGGATTTCTGAGGCACGCCGGATTCTCCCAGGTAGGCTTCGAAGCAGCTCAGCCAGTGTTCGAAGTCGAGGGCTGAGTTTGCTGCCTGTGGGTTTAGGTCCAGGTACGGTGGTCTGAGGGCTCGCAGCCAGGCCAGCTGCTGTGGCTGTTGTAGCTGGGCGTCTGGCTGGTCGCTTGGCTGGTCGTTTGGCTGCTCAAGTGTCGACATTTTAAAATTTAGCCAATAAAATTGATATACCTATCAATTCATCCAATGAAAAGCGACGAGTTAAGAAAGTAACTATAGGTTTTTATTGGCTAAATAACAGAGCCCACCCTCGTGGGTGATCGGATACAACAAGGAGGAATGCCAGCCAGTCGACTACCTTTATACCTGGGCAGGTAGGTGGAGTCATGGGCGGAGTCAGCAGTGGTCAGCCCAGGTATAACAGCGTGACAAGAGGCGACCTCGTATAGTGATATAACAGTGTGAACAGTGATAACCATAGAGTAACGATATAACAGTGATAACTATAGTGTAACGATAGTGAACGATAAAAGTGGTTTACCACAAGGTACTTACCCAATTCCCTTTTGAAAATGTTTCCTTGGTGTGGTGTATGTAACCGTTCCACCTTTAAGAGAACTATTTTAAGAGATGCACTACTTTATCTTGGCTGCTGTATACTGTAATACCGGTGGTGACCACACCGGTATATAAGTGCTGTGTAATGATTTATTGGGCAGTTCAGCCTGACCTCCGACTAGTAAAGACCTGTTGAATTTACTCTTGTGGTCTGTGTGCAGTGATTCTTATTAACAATAACTAGAACACACAGACTTAACAGTGGCGACGATGACGATCTTACCCTGCGGCAGAGATATATCCAAGGCAGTTTAACGGGCGTCGAGAAGAGGCATCTGCCCTCATCATCCTGCTGAGAAAAGACTCGGGTCTGAAGAGCAAGGAAGGATCCTGACACGAAGCCTTCCATCAGCAACAGGCAGTGATCATCCCTTCTATCACGGTGGTGGGTAAGCCGATCAGCGACGAGCAGCAAGTCGGCCACGTTGGCTGTGAAGTAGGGGAGGGAAAAACGGAGGATATAAGGGCGGAGAACTCGACCACGGCCGGGGAAAAGAGCCAGACAGAAGTCGGGGCCAGAGGCGCTGAGACTGGGGCAGCATAAGGCACGGGAGCCGCGGTGAATGCAAACGCAGCCGGTGTAAAAGACCGGGCTGCAAGCGGGCTGGGAGACGCAACAGCGTCGAGAGAGAGCTCGACCGCGACCGGGGAAAAAGGCCGGGCAGCTACCGAGGCCGCGAGGCGCGGGATAAAATTTAAAAAAAACGCGGAGAACTCAGCCGCAGCCGGGGGAAAGGACCGGACTGCAAGAGGGGCTGGGAGGCACGATTTGAGAACCGCTGGGGAGGGCGAACGCAGCAATACGGCAATCGCCATTACAGCCAGCGGGGGAGAAAGGCAAACGCGGGAAGCCGCCATTTTCGTAGGCGGGGGAAGAAGACAAGCGCGGGAAACCGCCATTTTGGAAAAAAAAATAAAAGAAAAATTTCTTTTTGTTTCTCAAGAAGATTGCGAGGATGCCTAAGCGTGGTAACATCAACGATTTCGATCCCGATGTTGAAGATTGGGCCACGTATGTAGAACGCATAGAGATTTATTGTAAGGCAAATAAAATATCAGATGAAGATAAAGCACTAACCTTACTAAACTCAATGGGTGCGAAGACATACGGGCTATTGAAGCATCTTCTTTCACCAGCTAAACCGGCGGATCAGGCTTTCGCTAATATTGTTGCTGTCCTGAGAAATCATTTGAACCCCACACCGCTGATGTTAGCGGAACGATTTAAATTTTATGCGAGAACGCAACTGAAAGAGGAAAGCAACGCGGAGTATTTAATTGAACTGCGTAAGCTAGCGAAATACTGTCAGTTTGGGGAAAGACTGACAGAGGCACTGAGAGACAAATTCGTGTGTGGATTGTCGAAAGAAGGGATACAAAAGCGGCTGCTTGAAGAGAATGATCTTACACTTGATAAGGCTGTCACTATTGCAGCATCGCACGAAGCCGCAGCGAGAGGCACTGCGGAAATGCAGCTGAAGGCAGCGGTACTCAGCGTAGATCAAATGGCTTTGGGTACAGCGAAATGTTATTGTGGAAAGACAACACACGATCAGAACCAATGCTGGTTTAAAAATCAGGAATGTAGAAAATGTGGCAAGCTTGGTCACATAGCTAAAGTATGCCAGTCAGGAAAGAAGACCAGCAACAAAAAGTCACCGCAGGAAAAGTGCAGAAAGGTACATAAGGTGGCTGAGAAGAGTTCGGATGAACAGAATTCGGATTCAGACTCCAACAGCAAGGAACTGGGTAGTCTGAGAATTCACAATGTGAGTAAGGAAGCTGACCTACAAACTATCTGGGTCACACTTCAGATAGCAGGAGTCCAAGTGAAGATGGAATTGGACACCGGATCGGCGTTGACGGTCATGAATAAGCAAGATTACAAAAGGTTATTCACACATATTCCCCTACGGGATACGGAGATAGTATTGCAGACATACACGGGGCAAAGAGTATACCCCATCGGAAAGATAAAAGTCAAGGTGGTACACAAGGGCAAAGAACACCAAGGAATGGACTTATATGTACTACCTGAGGGAGGTCCACCACTTCTGGGACGGGAGTGGATCAGGAAAATAAATATGGACTGGCACTCCCTAAAAGCAATAACGGTAGATTCCGGAAAAAAAGATGTCAAACCTGAACGATTGTCCAGAATATTGGATGAGGCTAAAGAGGTGTTCCAACAGGGACTGGGAACACTGAGAGGAATTACGGCAAAAATCAAGATTGCAGAACATGCAAACCCAAAATTTTTCAAAGCCAGACCGGTACCTTATGCGATACGACCTGCTGTGGAAGCTGAGCTGGAAGGGCTAGAACGTTCAGGAGTACTGTCTAAGGTGGACTGGAGTGAGTGGGCCATGCCCATTGTTCCCGTCATGAAGCGTTCATCGAGTAACAAGCCAGGGGAACCGGGGAAGGTCCGCATCTGTGGAGACTTCAAGATCACGGTTAATCCGGTGCTTCACACGGTGCAATATCCGCTTCTGCGGAGTGAGGATATCTTTGCTTCATTGTCTGGCGGGAAACACTTCACCAAGATAGACCTGGCGCAAGCGTACTTACAGATGGAAGTTGAGGAAGAGTCGCGCCAGTATCTCATAATCAACACGCACAGAGGCTTGTATCGATATAATAGACTGGTTTTTGGAGTGGCTTCGGCTCCAGCAATTTGACGGAGGGCCATGGAGCAGGTATTACAGGGAATTCCAAGCACTCAATGTTACTTGGACGATATCCTGATTACAGGTGATGGTGATGAGGAACACCTTGCAAATTTGAAACTGGTGCTCACCAGATTGAAGGAATATGGACTTCGAGTTAATCGCCAGAAATGTGAGTTCTTTCAGAAACGGATCTCGTACTGTGGTCATGTCATTGACCAGGAGGGGCTGCACAAGTCACCTGACAAGATCGAAGCTGTTGTGAAGGCTCCCGCTCCGGAAAATGTATCCCAGTTGAGGTTGTTCCTAGGGTTGATTAACTATTACCATAAGTTTCTGCCAAATCTATCCACGGTGCTGCACCCGCTGAACGCTCTTTTGCAGAAAGAAGTACCATGGAAGTGGAGCGAGGACTATAAGAAGGCCTTTCGCAAAAGCAAGGCATTGATCACCTCAGAGGAAGTGTTGGCTCACTTCAACCCAACGCTACCTATTCGTTTAGCTTGTGATGCTTCTCCTTATGGTATTGGAGCAGTACTCTCACACAAGTTGCCAAATGGCTTGGAAAGGCCAGTCGCATTTGCATCCAGATCATTGACCTCCGCTGAGCGCAACTATGCTCAGATAGATAGGGAGGCTCTCAGCCTTGTGTCGGGAGTAAAGAAGTTTAATCATTACCTGCAGAGCCAGAAGTTTACACTGCTGACAGACCACCAGCCGTTGGTATCCATTTTTAACCCTAAGAAGGGTGTTTCGGTGGTGACAGCACAGAGGCTCCAGAGATGGTCCTTTTTCCTAGGGGCACATCAATATCAGATAGAATTCAAAGGTACAAAGCAGCATGGTAATGCTGATGGGCTGTCGCGCCTGCCACTACCTACTGAGGAGGAGGCACCGACGGTTGACCCGGTGGAGTTATTTCACTCGACCATCATCGAATGTTTACCTGTAACCAATGCAAATATTGAAAGGGAGACTAGGAATGACCCGACACTGTCCCGGGTCTACGAATTGACAGTAAAGGGATGGCCAGCCCATGGTGATCCACTGTTACCGGCATTCTCAGCAAGACGAGAACAGCTGTCCATCTGTCAGGGAACATTGATGTATGGAACAAGGGTGATTATCCCTCCTAAGTTAAGAGAGAGAGTTCTAAAAGAACTACATGAAGGTCATCTGGGGGGAGTCAAGATGAAAAGCCTTGCTAGGGCTTATGTGTGGTGGCCGGGTATCGACCAACAGATAGAGGATCTGACGAAAAGCTGCTCAGGGTGCCAAAAAGTCCAAAATGCACCTCCAATTGCACCGCTGCATCAATGGGAATGGCCTTCAACCCCATGGCAACGTGTACATATTGACTTTGCTGGTCCATTCATGGACTCCATGTTTTTAATTGCGGTGGACGCACATTCTAAATGGCCAGAAGTGATTAAAATTACTACCACTACCTCGGAGAAGACGATCGCGGTGCTAAGAACGATATTTGCAAGAAATGGATTGCCAGAGCAAATATGTTCAGACAACGGACCACAGTTCGTGTTAGAGGAATTCCAGAAATTCCTGAAGAAGAATGGGGTGAAACATTATACCTCTGCCCCATATCATCCAGCTACGAATGGGCTGGCCGAGAGGTTTGTACAGACGTTCAAAAAGGCAATAAAGGCCATGAGCGAAGATCAGATTCCACTGCAACACAAGGTGGACAATTTCCTACTGGCATATCGAAACACCACCCATGCAACAACAAACCAAAGTCCTGCCACGATGTTCTATAACAGGAGGTTGCGGTCCAGGTTGGACTTGTTAAAACCAAATGTGCGGAGGGAAGTCGAAAACAAACAGTTCCAGCATATCAATAACAAGCCCACTCGGAGTTTTGAAATAGGACAATCGGTGTTAGCCAGGGACTATAAAAACGAGAAATGGCAATCTGGAACAATTCGGGCCAGACAAGGACCCCTGATGTACACGGTAGATGTTGGTGAAAATGTAATGCGACGTCATGCTGACCAACTGGTGGGATCGAGAACAAGGGTCGAGCCCATGGTTACGACAGAGACAACCGTGGAGGAAGTTAGTGAACCTGAAGCATCTACCTCAGAAGTGAATATACCTGATGATGATGTCCTATCCATAGGGGATCAACTAGATGAGTCACCCCAGCAACGAGAACCAGAGACCCCTGAAAGGCGTTATCCGTCTCGGATCAGGAGGCCTCCTCAGAGACTGAATCTGTGAACTGTTTTTACATGAAGTTGTGTATATATGTTATTATGTTATGTTTAATGGGGAATATATACTGTTAAGCTAAAAAGGGAGGATTGTGGTGTATGTAACCGTTCCACCTTTAAGAGAACTATTTTAAGAGATGCACTACTTTATCTTGGCTGCTGTATACTGTAATACCGGTGGTGACCACACCGGTATATAAGTGCTGTGTAATGATTTATTGGGCAGTTCAGCCTGACCTCCGACTAGTAAAGACCTGTTGAATTTACTCTTGTGGTCTGTGTGCAGTGATTCTTATTAACAATAACTAGAACACACAGACTTAACACTTGGGAAATTGAGTCTCACTTCAGCTGTCTGTTTGAGTTAAAGACAGAGCGAGAAAGGACGAGAGTTTTGTGGGCGGAATGATTGAGGGGAACTTGTCTTTTTATAGTCTGTTGTTGAAACAATCCCTTATTTGTGCTCAGGCCATAACCCTGGGCTCTGTGTGTCAGACCCTCGCCCAGCCTGGGGCCTAATGATGCTTCACCTCAGGCTGGTTTGTGAGGGAGCAGTCGGAGGTCACAGGGCTCCCTCGGGGTCACTTCAGGTCATTGACCTTCCGCGGTGAAGCAGCGACAGAGACAGCGGCAGCTCCACATGTTGTGATCGGGAATGTGCTGCCTGACAGGGCGGTGGAAGCAGATTCAATAGGAACTTTCAAAAGGGAACCGGAGAAATACTACATCAAAACCCGTCATGATTCTCAACACCTCTATTAAATCTCCTCTTAACCTTCTCTGCTTTCAGGAGAACAACCCCAGCTTCTCCAGTCTCTCCACGTAACTGAAGTCCCTCATCCCTGGGACCATAAAAGAGCCCCAGGCTGTTCAGCCTCTCCTGATAGTTGGAACCTCTCAGATCTTGAACCATGGTTGTGAATCTTGTGTCAGGCGCTGGCCCAGCCGGTGGGCCTGATGATGCTTCACCTCAGGGAGCAGTCGGAGGTGGTGGGTTTGGGAGGTGCTGCCGAAGAAGCCTTGGCGAGTTGCTGCAGTGCATCCTGTGGGTCGGACACACTGCGACTCGACCTGACATCGCAACACAGAATCAGCCCAACATCCTTTCCCAAATGATCAGACAGCTCGCCTGTTAGACCGGAATCTCCAGAAAGTGGCTGTTGCAGCAATCAATAAAACTAATGGGTGATAAAGATGGAGAGTGTGGCAATATACAGAGATAATAGAGATTAATGAATCGATAACTGTCACAGCATCGACTAAAGGCATTGACTAAAGCCACATATTGGAATAGGTTATTTTGAATTCTCTATGTAGATTGAATGGAGTGACCATTAGTAACAGAATCCTAAAGCTGTGTAAAGTATGAATGAATCATTGAACGGTACAGATGTTAAGTGCTCCTGAATCGCCGTGTCCCCGGTACATCATTAACAGCACCGTGCCCCAGCACTACAACTGACGGTTCTATGAAAGGACGCTGTGTAAACGGTGAGGAATCTCCAGGACAATCGCTGCTGGGAGTTCAGTGTGAACCCACAGCGGGAGTGAAGTGAGAGACGGAGAGAGTGTCTCACTCCACCATTCGCTCCAGCTCTCTCTGATTCTCAATCTCTAACCGCCACACATTTCTCTACAAGATTTCTGGTTTACTGTTCCACGGCCCCAATCCGTGCCTGTGTCCCCTCCAGACTCGACTATTCCAACCTCTCCTGGCCGGCCTCTCACCTTCCACCCTCCCTAAACCTCAACTCATCCAAAACTCTGCTGCCCCGTGTCCTAACTCACACCAAGTCTCGTTCACCCCTCACCCCTGTGCTCACTGCCCCGTGTCCTAACTCACACCAAGTCCCGTTCACCCCTCACCCCTGTGCTCACTGCCCCGTGTCCTAACTCACACCAAGTCCCGTTCACCCCTCACCCCTGTGCTCACTGCCCCGTGTCCTAACTCACACCCAGTCCCATTCACCCCTCACCCCTGTGCTCACTGCCCCGTGTCCTAACTCACACCCAGTCCCGTTCACGCCTCACCCCTGTGCTCACTGCCCCGTGTCTGAACTCACACCAAGTCCCGTTCACCCCTCACCCCCTGTGCTCACTGCCCCGTGTCCCAACTCACACCAAGTCCCGTTCACCCCTCACCCCTGTGCTCACTGCCCCGTGTCCTAACTCACACCCAGTCCTGTTCACCCCTCACCCCTGTGCTCACTGCCCCATGTCCTAAATCACACCAAGTCCCGTTCACCCTTCACCCCTGTGCTCACTGCCCCGTGTCCTAACTCACACCCAGTCCCATTCACCCCTCACCCCTGTGCTCACTGCCCCGTGTCCTAACTCACACCCAGTCCCGTTCACGCCTCACCCCTGTGCTCACTGCCCCGTGTCTGAACTCACACCAAGTCCCGTTCACCCCTCACCCCCTGTGCTCACTGCCCCGTGTCCCAACTCACACCAAGTCCCGTTCACCCCTCACCCCTGTGCTCACTGCCCCGTGTCCTAACTCACACCCAGTCCTGTTCACCCCTCACCCCTGTGCTCACTGCCCCATGTCCTAAATCACACCAAGTCCCGTTCACCCTTCACCCCTGTGCTCACTGCCCCGTGTTCTAACTCACACCCAGTCCCGTTCACCCATCACCCCCTGTGCTCACTGCCCCGTGTCCTAACTCACACCAAGTCCCGTTCACCTATCACCCCCTGTGCTCACTGCCCCGTGTCCTAACTCGCACCAAGTCCCGTTCACCCCTCACCCCAGTGCTCACTGCCCCGTGTCCTAACTCACACCCAGTCCCGTTCACCCATCACCCCCTGTGCTCACTGCCCCGTGTCCTAACTCGCACCAAGTCCCGTTCACCCATCACCCCTGTGCTCACTGCCCCGTGTCCTAACTCACACCCAGTCCCGTTCACCCCTCACCCCAGTGCTCACTGCCCCGTGTCCTAACTCACACCAAGTCCCGTTCACCCATCACCCCTGTACTCACTGCCCCGTGTCCTAACTCGCACCCAGTCCCGTTCACCCATCACCCCCTGTGCTCACTGCCCCGTGTCCTAACTCACACCAAGTCCCGTTCACCCATCACCCCTGTGCTCACTGCCCCGTGTCCTAACTTGCACCAAGTCCCGTTCACCCCTCACCCCTGTGCTCACGTCCCCGTGTCCTAACTCACACCCAGTCCCGTTCACCCTTCACCCCTGTGCTCACTGACCTACATTGGCTGACAGTCCGGCAACACCTCGATTTAAAAATTCTCATCATTGTGTTCAAATCCCTCCATGGTCTCACCCCTCCCTATCTCTGTAACCTCCTCCAGCCCCACAATCCTCCGAGATCTCTGCGCTCCTCCAATTCTGACCTCTTGTCCATCCCCGATTATAATCGCTCCACCATTGGCGGCCGTGCCTTCAGCTGCCTGGGCCCTGAGCTCTGGAATTCCCTCCCTAAACCTCTCCACCTCTCTCTCCTCCTTTTAGACGCTCCTTAAAACCTCCCTCTTTGACCAAGCTTTTGGTCACCTGTCCTAATATCTCCTTATGTGACCCGGTGTGTCTGATTCACGCTCCTGTGAAGCACCTTGGGGGGATTTACTATGTTAAAGGCGCTATATAAATGCAAGTTGTTGCTGAAACAGGAATGAAACATCACCAGACAGCCCAGGGAGAGAGAGACACAACAGGCTCCTGCTGTGTGTGGCTGCATCAACGCGGGAAGGGAAGATATTTCAATAGAAGGGTCATATATTACAGAAACTGCTCCTGCGACACTGGAGCATAAACGGAGCATCTTATGAATCATTGTTACTTCTACAAATCCACTCACCCCTTGACATTGATTTGCCGGCTTTAAGTGTTGCTATCTCAGGTTTACACTGTGTCGTGTGACTAAGAGCCTGTCGTTCTCACTCACTAAACCAGTGGCTATCAGCACGGTTCAGTCCCCTGGTTAATGATGTTCATTAGTGTATTATTGAGCACAGGAGTTAGTGGCTCCAGAAAGTACAATCCCGCCGATTCCTGTCACTTCCCATCACTGAGTGATCAGGCCCTTTGTTAGAGTTAATTTTCCAGCAGAGTTGCTCAGTTAGGAGGTTAATGATTGGGCCAAGAATAAAATGAGCAGCATTTAGTGGGCCAGTGCTGAGCCGAAAGATTCTCCCGGAATCCCGACAGGACAGAGGCAGCGAGATGGTAAAACGGGTCAGAGATTCACCCCGATACTCGATACTGTCTGAGGGTTAAAGAGACAATAAATCAGCTCCAAACCCCGAGACTTTTACACCAACTCATTGACAAAACCCCAAAAGCAAATGGAAATCCTGCTCAGAATTATGACGGATCTCTAACTTTTATCATAAACTCGACTATTTTGGGCGATGGTTTGTTTACATCATTAATACAGCTCGGAAAGTGAATAAAAAGGATAATTTAGAGGGTTTTTCAATCGTTTTTTTTGATCTTCTTTGCCTTATTTTAATGTCCTGCTGCAGTCAGACTATTGGCAATGAATCGTTCCCTCAGACACCAACACCAGGGGAACTGATCTCAATTCAACCTTCACTCATCAACTTATAGAAGGTCCATCTCCCCACGGCCCGCAGTGGGTCAGGGAGAAGGTCCATCTCCCCACGGCCCGCAGTGAGTCAGGGAGAAGGTCCATCTCCCCACGGCCCGCAGTGGGTCAGGGAGAAGGTCCATCTCCCCACGGCCCACAGTGGGTCAGGGAGAAGGTCCATCTCCCCACGGCCCGCAGTGGGTCAGGGAGAAGGTCCATTTCCCCACGGCCCACAGTGGGTCAGGGAGAAGGTCCATCTCCCCACGGCCCACAGTGGGTCAGGGAGAAGGTCCATCTCCCCACGGCGCACAGTGGGTCAGGGAGATGGACCATCTCCCCACGGCCCGCAGTGGGTCAGTGAGAAGGTCCATCTCCCCACAGCCCGCAGTGGGTCAGGGAGAAGGTCCATCTCCCCACGGCCAGCAGTGGGTCAGGGAGAAGGTCCATCTCCCCATGGCCCGCAGTGGGTCAGGGAGAAGGTCCATCTCCCCACGGCCCGCAGTGGGTCAGGGAGAAGGTCCATCTCCCCACGGCCCGCAGTGGGTCAGGGAGAAGATCCATCTCCCCACGGCCCACAGTGGGTCAGGGAGAAGGTCCATCTCCCCACGGCCCACAGTGGGTCAGGGAGAAGGCCCACCCCCACCTTCTCAGGGTAACTCGGGATGGGCAATAAATGCCGGCCTTGCCAGCGACGCCCACATCCCCAGAATGAAGTTAATAAAGGAACAGCGGTTTTAAGTCAACATCTTGCCAGGGAGCTCGATGGGATTCTACACGTTGGAATTTAATTACAGAGAATGTGAGCTGGCAGGAATGAATGTTTGTTCGAGTTAATGAAACCCAGAACTCTGCACCTGGTGTTTGTGTGGAAACATTTCAGTAATGAGAAGACCAGAGGGAGGTTTCAGAGAACGGAAACCAGACTGGTGAAAGAATGAGAATCTCCAGCCCATCTTCAACAAGCAGTGGTGTAGGCCCACATTATTGACAGGGCCCTGTGTCGATCGGTCCTTGTAGACCACAGTCATCTTTCATTAAACACTGAGCTTCCAATTTTAAACCGTCCGTCCCCAATGGGTGACCTCCTTCTAATGAAAGGTCTCCAATAAAGGGCCTTCACCCCAAACTAACCTCCCCAGAGCCCCAGCCTCACTGAGACTCAGGGCTGTGAGCAGGTGTTCAGGGAACCCACGGACTGTCTGTGAAACCAGATTTAAACAATCACTTTAATCCCAGGCTCATTTCAGCTCCATCAGTGAGCAGGTTACTGGGGGTGGAAAATAAAATAGGAGCTCACAGCGAGAACTGAACTCCATCAACAAAAGACAAAGGGTGTTTCTGGTGAATGAGCCCAGGCAATGTGGGAGGAGGAGGAGGGAGGGAGAGGGAGAAAGAGAGAGGAGGGAGAGAGAGAGAGAGAGAGGGAGGAGAAAGAGAGAGGAGGGAGAGAGAGAGAGAGAGACGGAGGCGAAAGAGAGAGGAGGGAGAGAGAGAGAGAGGCGGAGGAGAAAGAGAGAGAGAGGGAGAGAGGGAGAAAGAGAGAGAAGGGAGAGAGAGAGAGAGAGGGAGGAGAAAGAGAGAGGAGGGAGAGAGAGAGAGAGACGGAGGAGAAAGAGAGAGGAGGGAGAGAGAGAGAGGCGGAGGAGAAAGAGAGAGAGAGAGAGAGAGAGAGGGAGGAGAAAGAGAGAGGAGAGAGAGAGAGAGGGAGGAGAAAGAGAGAGAGAGAGGGAGGAGAAAGAGAGAGGAGGGAGAGAGAGAGAGGGAGGAGAAAGAGAGAGGGAGAGAGAGAGAGAGAGGGAGGAGAAAGAGAGAGGAGGGAGAGAGAGAGAGAGACGGAGGAGAAAGAGAGAGGAGGGAGAGAGAGAGAGAGAGGGAGGAGAAAGAGAGAGGAGGGAGAGAGAGAGAGAGACGGCGGAGAAAGAGAGAGGAGGGAGAGAGAGAGAGGGAGGAGAAAGAGAGAGGAGGGAGAGAGAGAGAGAGGGAGGAGAAAGAGAGAGAGAGAGAGAGAGAGAGAGACGGCGGAGAAAGAGAGAGGAGGGAGAGAGAGAGAGGGAGGAGAAAGAGAGAGGAGGGAGAAAGAGAGAGAGAGACTGATTTTTGCAGCACCTTTCACCGTCTCAGGACGTTCTAAAGAGCTTCACAGCCAATGAAGTACTTTTTGAAGTGTGGTCACTGTTGTAATGTGGGAAACACGGCAGCCAATTAGCGCACAGCAAGCTCCCACAATCAGCAATGTGATAATGAGCAGATCATCTGTTTAGTGATGTTGGTTGAGGAATAAATATTGGCCCCAGGACACCGGGGAGAACACACCTGCTCTTCTTCAAAATAGTGCCATGGGATCTTATACATCCAGCTTAAAGCACAGACAGGGCCGCGGTTTAACGTCTTATCCAAAAAGACAGCACCTCCGACAGGGCAGCGCTCCCTTAGCACTGCCCCTCAGAATATGTGGAATTCCCTCAGTACTGCCCCTCTGACAGTGCAGCACTCCCTCAGTACTGCCCCTCCGACAGTGCAGCGCTCCCTCAGTACTGCCCCTCTGACAGTGCAGCACTCCCTCAGTACTGCCCCTCTGACAGTGCAGCACTCCCTCAGTACTGCCCCTCTGACAGTGCAGCACTCCCTCAGTACTGCTCCTCTGACAGTGCAGCACTCCCTCAGTACTGCCCCTCCGACAGTGCAGCACTCCCTCAGTACTGCCCCTCCGACAGTGCAGCACTCCCTCAGTACTGCCCCTCCGACAGTGCAGCACTCCCTCAGTACTGCCCCTCCGACAGTGCAGCGCTCCCTCAGTACTGTCCCTCCGACAGTGCAGCACTCCCTCAGTGCTGCCCCTGCAACAGTGCAGCGCTCCGTCAGTACTGTCCCTCTCACAGTGCAGCGCTCCCTCAGTACTGCCCCCCCCAACAGTGCAGCGCTCCCTCAGTACTGCCCCTCCGAAAGTGCGGCACTCCCTCAGTACTGCCTCTCTGACAGTGCAGTGCTCCCTCAGTACTGCCCCGCCGACAGTGCAGCGCTCCCTCACTACTGCCCCTCTGACAGTGCAGCGCTCCCTCATTACTGCCCCTCCGACAGTGCAACGTTCCCTCAGTACTGCCTCTGCCTCCGACAGTGCAGCGCTCCCTCACTACTGCCCCTGACAGTGCAGCGCTCCCTCATTACTGCCCCTCCGACAGTGCAACGTTCCCTCAGTACTGCCTCTGCCTCCGACAGTGCAGCGCTCACTCAGTACTGCCCCTCCGACAGTGCAGCACTCCCTCAGTACTGCCTCTCCGACAGTGCAGCGCTCCCTCAGTACTGCCCCTCCGACAGTGCAGCGCTCCCTCACTACTGCCCCTCTGACAGTGCAGCGCTCCCTCATTACTGCCCCTCCGACAGTGCAGCGCTCCCTCAGTACTGCCCCTCCGACACTGCGGCGCTCCCTCAGTACTGCCTCTCCGACAGTGCAGCACTCCCTCAGTACTGCACTAGGAGTGTCGGCCTGGATTTTGTGCTTGAGTCTCTGGAGTGGGACTTTAATCCTCGACCTTCCCTGTTTGTCTCTATCTGTGTTTATAATGAAATCTGCGCCTGGGCAATACAGAGAATGAGAAACAGAGAATAACAGGAGGCGGAACCGAGACCCCTCATCATTCAAACTGCTCGATAGTAAAACCCATCCGCTGGTGACAGGGTCAGGGGTCAGTCAGTCATCGCCACAACAACAGTAAATCGTTCTTCAAACATTCTCCTCTCTGAGCTGCTGAAGTGAGCAGAACATTGGCAGAGGGAACAGCGCAGTGAGGGAGCTCTGATCCAGGAATAAAGAGACTGGTGAAGTTTAATGTGCAGCCGGTTTACTGGGGACAGTGGGCAGTGAGTGAGATATTGGTCAGGGAGAGGATTAATGGGGATAAAGTCTATGGCCTCAGGTTTAATCCACTTACTGTCGCCTCTCCCGGGCTCTGGGTTTTCAGTCTGAGTATTAAAGGTTTAGTCCCAGACCCAATAGAACGGGCTGCGATATTACAGAGCGAATGTTTGGCTCGTTCAGACTGAGATCCAGCCTGCTGTTCGAACCTGCTTAAAAGAAACTTCCTTAAAACAGGGAAAAATATACTTGAAAATACACTCGTTGTTGCACATGTACGGGTTCTCCTGGAAATGGAGACGGGAACAACACGGGTTAGATACAGAGTAAAGCTCCCTCTACACTGTCCCATCAAACACTCCCACGGCAGGTACAGCACGGGTTAGATACAGAGTAAAGCTCCCTCTACACTGTCCCATCAAACATTCCCAGGGCAGGTACAGCACGGGTTAGATACAGAGTAAAGCTCCCTCTATACTGTCCCATCAAACACTCCCAGGGCAGGTACAGCACGGGTTAGATACAGAGTAAAGCTCCCTCTACACTGTCCCATCGAACACTCCCAGGGCAGGTACAGCACGGGTTAGATACAGAGTAAAGCTCCCTCTACACTGTCCCATCAAACACTCCCAGGGCAGGAACAGCACGGGTTAGATACAGAGTAAAGCTCCCTCTACACTGTCCCATCAAACACTCCCAGGGCAGGAACAGCACGGGTTAGATACAGAGTAAAGCTCCCTCTACACTGTCCCATCAAACACTCCCAGGGCAGGTACAGCACGGGTTAGATACAGAGTAAAGCTTCCTCTACACTGTCCCATCAAACACTCCCAGGGCAGGTACAGCACGGGTTAAATACAGAGTAAAGCTCCCTCTACACTGCTCCATCAAACACTCCCAGGGCAGGTACAGCATGGGTTAGATACAGAGTAAAGCTCCCTCTACACTGTCCCATCAAACACTCCCAGGGCGGGTACAGCACGGGTTAGATACAGAGTAAAGCTCCCTCTACACTGCTCCATCAAACACTCCCAGGGCAGGTACAGCACGGGTTAGATACAGAGTAAAGCTCCCTCTACACTGCTCCATCAAACACTCCACGGGACATCGTGAGGTCATGAAAGGTGCTACAGAAATGCAAGTCTTTATTTTAAAGTTGAGAAGCAGAAACTCCTCGTTAACATTCACCAGCTGTCACGACCCACTGGGATTTCATAATTGGTGCTCGGATTCAGAAATAATTGGCTGTCAGACTTTTAGCCGAGCGAGGCACAGACTGTGTTTCTACAGAAGTAGTGATGATCCTGCCTTTAATTCCACAGTTCGAGCAAAGCTCACAACACATGTAGTGAATTCACTGAGACAAGGATTTCTGGTTAACCACATCCTCCTTCAAACTCATGGACAGTGACTGAATATAAAGGGAGTGAAATAGTGAGGTAATCCTGTCACTTTGTAAATCATTGAGGCAACCACACTCCGAATACGGTGTACGGTTCATAGAATACCGTGTACAGTTCTTCAATACTGTGTACAAAAGCAAGGAAGTGATGCTAAATCTTTATAAATCACTGGTGAGGCCTCAGCTGGAGTATTGTGGCCAATTCTGGGCACTGTAGGAATTGACGAATTCCTAACTAAGAACTGAGGTTGACTCAGGCGATCAAACAAACAGGCTTTTAATGTAAAACTAAACGAGTTTAAACAGTTTGTTAAGATCGATACAGGGGAACCAAAACAGGTCTGTACAAGATGGAGCTTCCACGAGGACTGCCTGGGCAGTCACGTGGTTTGCGAGATGACGTCATCGCGTTTGCCTGTGTTTTCCCGCGCTCTTAAAGGGGCCATGCCCCGTGCATACAAACACTATATATAAAACGAAGTAATGTCTAACACAATGGTACAGGCTTAGGCTGGTGTTAGAACATCGTTAAAGGGAATTATGTACAGTTGCTCAGAGTCATTCAGTGGCTCTGCCACATGCGCCCCCCCAGAATTCACTTTAACGGACAAAGCCAAACGGCGAGGGGGTCTGATGAGCCTGTCGGAACGGCTCCGGTACTCCTGAGGTGGAGGCTGTTGGGCGGCTGGCGGTCTGGCGGGCGGTTGCGCTTGGTCTGCCGGAACGGCGATGGGTGGCCGACCTCGTCTCGGCAGTAGTGCTGTCTCGACGGGGCGATCGAGATCCAGATGCGCCGGCTTCAATCGATCGACTGAAATGTGGTCCGGCTTACCACCGACATCTGCGGTGAAGGTTTTGTCCCCTGCCTCCAACACACGGAAGGGACCAGTATATGGGGACTTAAGTGGATTCCGGTGAGCATTGTGGTGAATAAAGACGTATTCTGCCTTGTGAAACCCGTTGGAACGTGTGAACTCTGCAGCCTGTGGTGCGAAGTGGGCACCGGCACGAAACAGCTGGCTGCCTCCTGGTGACTAGTCAGCTGGTCAGACGAGGACCAAGGCTTCGTTGATTCTGGTAGGAAATCTCCTGGGACTCGCAACGGTTGTCCGTACACCAGCTCCGCAGATGAAGAGTGAAGGTCTTCTTTGGGGGCCGTGCGAAGGCCCAACAGGTCCCATGGTAGCTTGTCTGCCCATCCAGCGTCCTGGAGGCTGGCCCTCAGGGAGGCTTTTAGTGACCGGTGGAAACGTTCACAGAGACCATTCGCCTGTGGGTGGTTGGCTGTGGTGCGGTGTAATTTGACACCGAGTCCTTGGGCCACTGCATTCCAGAGTTCGGAGGAAAACTGTGGTCCCCTGTCTGAAGAAATATCAGCGGGCACTCCGAAACGGGCGACCCAGGTGGAAATGAACGCCCTGGCCACGTCCGCCGAAGTAGTGGATGATAGGGGAACCGCCTCTGGCCATCTGGTGGTGCGGTCAACCATGGTCAGGATGTGTGAAAAACCATGGGAGGGTGGGAGTGGACCCACCAGGTCCACATTGACATGGTCAAACCGTCGCTCCGGCACTGTGAAGGTGGCCAATGGAGCTTTGATGTGACGCTGTACTTTGGCCTTTTGGCAGACCACGCAGGTGTTGGCCCAGTCGCGGACATCCTTTTGCATGCTGTGCCATACGAATTTCCTCAACATCAGCTTCTGGGAGGCCTTCATTCCTGGGTGTGATAACCCATGTATGGCGTCGAACACTTTGCGGCGCCAGACGGTCGGTACGACAGGACGAGGGTCCCGAACGGAGACGTCACACAAGAGCGTGGTACCTGCCGCATGGAACTTGACGTTAGCCAACTGGAGGCCAGTGACGGTGGTTCTGTAGGCTTGGACTTCTGGGTCCGAGGCTTGATCCGCTGCCATGAGGGCATAATCGATGCTTAAATGAACCGTATTGACGGTTGCGCGGGAGAGGCAGTCGGCCACCAGGTTGTCCTTACCGGCCACGTGCTGTATATCCGTGGTGAACTCGGATATGTAGGTCAGTTGACGTTGCTGTCGGGATGACCACGGTTTGGCGGTCTTGGCCATGGCGAAGGTGAGCGGCTTATGGTCCACGAAGGCGGTGAAGGGACGTCCTTCCAGGAGGAAGCGAAAATGTCAGATGGCCAGAAAAAGAGCGAGCAACTCCCGGTTGAATGTGCTATACTTCTGCTCGTTCCGCCGTAGTTAACGGCTGAAGAATGCCAACGGCTGCCAGGTCCCATTCACCCACTGCTCTTGCACGGCGCCGATTGCGTAGTCTGACGCGTCGGTGGTGAGGGCGATGGTGGCTCCTGGCAGCGGGTGCGCCAGCATAATCGCATTGGCCAAGGCTCTTTTTGTGTTGGCGAATGCCCGGGTCATGTCCTCCGTCCAGTCTATCGTATCTTTGCCAGTCCTGCCCTTGAGGGCCTCGTACAGGGGCTGCATGAGTAGTGCTGCCTTAGGCACGAAACAGTGGTAAAAGTTTACCATGCCTAGGAATTCCTGCAGGGCCTTAATGGTTTGCGGGCATGGAAAAGATGTCACCACCTCTACCTTCGCTTGTAAAGGAACCGCTCCCTCTGAAGTGATGCGATGCCCCAGGAAATCAATTTGCTGCAGGCCAAACTGACACTTGGCTGGGTTGATAATCAGGCCGTCTTGGCTGAGACGCTGAAAAAGGGTGCGTAGGAGACAGATGTGTTCTGCTCTGGTCGGACTGGCAATGAGGATGTCGTCTAAGCAGACAAAGAGGAACTTGAGGTCCCGCAGCACGGAATCCATCAGGCGTTGGAAAGCCTGGGCGGCGTTCTTTAAGCCAAACGGCATTCTTAAGAACTCGAAAAGGCCGAATGGGGTGATGACTGCGGTCTTCTGAACGTCTTGGGGATGTGGTAGCCCCGGACGAGGTCGACTTTCGAGAAGACAGTGTTCCTTGCCAAATGGGCGGAGAAATCCTGAATATGGGGGATCGGGTACTGATCAGGAGTGGTGGCGTCGTTTAGGCGTCGATAGTCACCGCATGGCCGCCATCCGCCACCAGGCTTCGGGACGATGTGGAGGGGTGAAGACCAGGGACTATTCGACCGCCGAATAATCCCTAACCGTTCCATGGTCGCGAACTCCGCTTTCGCGACCGCCAGCTTGCCAGGTTCCAGGCGCCGGGCCCGCGTGTAGACCGGGGGGCCGTTGGTGGTGATGTGGTGTTCCACACCATGTTTCGAGGCCGTGGAGGAGAAAGTGGGCCTTGTCAGGTCGGGGAATTCGCCGAGCAGGCGAGCGAACTCATCCGGAGCCGGAAAAGCACAGGCGACGGTGTGCGACGTAGTGTTACTGCGGTAACAAGGGATAGAATGAAAAGTTGCCGCGTTGATCAACTGCCGGTTCCTCACGTCAACCAGGAGGCTGTTGGCGCACAGGAAATCCGCGCCGAGAATGGGTTGCGAAACCTTGGCCATCACAAACTCCCAGTGGAAACGCTGGCCTCCGAAACACAACTGCACCCGCCGTCTACCGAAGGTCCGAATTGCCGCGCCATTGGCCGCTTCAAGTGCGAGACCGTGAATCCCGGTCTGCACATCGAGGGCGGACGTGGGTAATATGCTGCACTGCGCCACGGTGTCGCATAGGAAACGACGACCGGAGAGAGTATCGGTGATAAACAGCAGCTTGCCCGCGTTGCCGATCGCCATCGCGGCTGCAGGGCGCCCGTTAGACCCGGTCCTCAGTGGTCGTAGTTGTTTTTTTGGGGGGGGAAACTGCAGGGAGGGCGGCAACGTCTCACTTTCGCACCGAACCGAGCGTGGTAGGGACACAGCTCAGCAGGCTGACGAGCTGGGGCGGCGTCTGTGGGGGATGGGCGCCTCGTGGCAGCGCAGTTCTGCTGAGTAACGGCGAATATTTTGTCCGCCTCTGCCGCGAGTGCTGCGCAGTCCTCAACTTCGGACCTGGCCAGGGCAGCTTGCACCTGTTCCGGTAGCTGGCTGAGGAATAATTCCCGGAATAGGAAGCATTCCGGCTCGGAGCCAAGGAGGGTGAGCATTTGGCTCATTAACTCCGAAGGCTTGGAGTCCCCAAGCCTGGGCATAGCGAGCAGTCGACGGGCGCGCTCCGATTTAGTGAGCCCGAAAACTTGCAGCAACCGCGCCTTGAGGGTTTCGTACTTGCGCTCTGTTGGAGGGTTCTCGAGGAGGCTGACGATCCGTGAGGCGGTAGAGCCGTCGAGGGCGGAGACCACATAGAGATATCGGGTCTGATCCACAACGATGTCCCTCAGTGTGAATTGTGCCTCGACCTGAATGAACCACGAGGTTGCTTGCTGCTCCCAGAACTGCGGTAGCTTCAACGAAACGGCGTTGGCCTCCATGTTGTGTTCTTTTTGCGAAAAACGTTCACAAAAGACGGGGTCACCAATGTAGGAATTGACGAATTCCTAACTAAGAACTGAGGTCGACTCAGGCGATCAAGCAAACAGGCTTTTAATGTAAAACTAAACGAGTTTAAACAGTTTGTTAAGATCGATACAGGAGAACCACGAAAACAGGTCTGTACTAGATGGAGCTTCCACGAGGACTGCCTGGGCAGTCACGTGGTTTGCGACATGACGTCATCGCGTTTACCCGCATTTTCCCGCGCTCTTAAAGGGGCCACGCCCCGTGCATACAAACACTATATACAAAACGAAGTAATGTCTAACACAATGGTACCGGCTTAGGCTGGTGTTAGAACATCGTTAAAGGGAATTATATACAGTTGCCCAGAGTCATTCAGTGGCTCCGCCACAACACCGCACTTTAGGAAGGATGTCAAGGCCTTGGAGAGGGTGCAGAGGAGATTTACTAGAATGGTGCCAGGGATGAGGGACTTCAGTTGTGTGGAGAGACTGGAGAAACTGGGATTGTTCTCCTTAGAGCAGAGAAGATTAAGGGGAGATTTAATAGAGATGTTTAAAATAATGCAGAGTATTGATAGTGTAAATGAGGAGAAACTGTTTCCAGTGGCAGGAGGGTCAGTAACCAGAGGACACAGAGTGAAGGTGAATGGCAAGACAACCAGAGGGCGATGAGGAGAATGTTTTTACAGCGAGTTGTTGTGATCTGGAATGTGCTGCCTGAAAGGGCGGTGGAAGCAGATTCAATAGGAACTTTCAAAATGGAATTTAATACATACTTGACAGGGAAAATTGCAGGGCTGTGGGGAAAGAGCAGGGAGTGGGACTAATTGGAGAGCTCTTTCAAAGAGCCGGCACAGGCACGATGGGCCGAATGGCCTCCTCCTGTGCGGTCTGATTCTCTGATGCTTTGTTCTCTGGAATACAAACTTCACATCAATTATTCAAAGACTGTCCGGGCAGAGATTGAGAGGGATGTAATTAGTAACCAAGGTCATGGCATCAGCTGGTCAATAGTCAGTGAGCCTCATGTCCTGGACACCCTGAAATATTGATCATGAGGCTGGGGGTCAATTGGAATCTTTGGAGACTGAGATCGAGAGATTATTGTTGGGTAAGGGTATCAATGGTTACGGAGACAAGGCGGGTAAATAGAGTGGAGATACAGATCAGCCATGATCTGATTAAATAGCAGAACAGGCTGGAGGGGCTGAATGGCTTCCTCCTGTCCCTGTGTTCCTATAAATGGTGGAACAGGCTGGAGGGGCTGAATGGCCTCCTCCTGTCCCTGTGTTCCTATAAATGGTGGAACAGGCTGGAGGGGCTGAATGGCCTCCTCCTGTCCCTGTGTTCCTATAAATGGTGGAACAGGCTGGAGGGGCTGAATGGCCTCCTCCTGTCCCTGTGTTCCTATAAATGGTGGAACAGGCTGGAGGGGCTGAATGGCCTCCTCCTGCCCCTGTGTTCCTATAAATGGTGGAACAGGCTGGAGGGGCTGAATGGCCTCCTCCTGTCCCTGTGTTCCTATAAGTGGTGGAACAGGCTGGAGGGGCTGAATGGCCTCCTCCTGTCCCTGTGTTCCTATAAATGGTGGAACAGGCTGGAGGGGCTGAATGGCCTCCTCCTGTCCCTGTGTTCCTATAAATGGTGGAACAGGCTGGAGGGGCTGAATGGCCTTCTCCTGTCCCTGTGTTCCTATAAATGGTGGAACAGGCTGGAGGGGCTGAATGGCCTCCTCCTGTCCCTGTGTTCCTATGAATGGTGGAACAGGCTGGAGGGGCTGAATGGCCTCCTCCTGTCCCTGTGTTCCTATGAATGGTGGAACAGGCTGGAGGGGCTGAATGGCCTCCTCCTGTCTCTGTGTTCCTATAAATGGTGGAACAGGCTGGAGGGGCTGAATGGCCTCCTCCTGTCCCAATGAATGGTGGAACAGGCTGGAGGGGCTGAATGGCCTCCTCCTGTCCCTGTGTCCCTATGAATGGTGGAACAGGCTGGAGGGGCTGAATGGCCTCCTCCTGTCCCTGTGTGAGCTATAACCAGGCTGGTTTCATTCGCCGACATGCTGCTGCCGAGAGATTTTGGTAAAATGAGTGATATTGAGGGAAGTGGAGCAGAGAATCCGAGTCAGACTCTGTGAAGCCGCGGCCTTTTTATATAAATAGAGCGCATTGTCTGAACGCTAACCTCGCTCCCACACTTCAGAGAAACTCGCCCATCACTGGATCTTTGTTCACTCTGATTTTACAGCTCACAGCTAAAGATAAAACAGCAGAGATTTAAAAACCTGGACCCGTATTAAAGGGCCCTGTCCTCACCGACTGGAGTCACATATCGGCCCAGCCCGGGTAAGGACGGCAGGTTTCCTTCCCTAAAGGACATTGTGAACCAGTTGGGTTTTTACAACAATCCGACAGATTCATGGTCTCTGATCCCAGATTTTATTTCAATTTTTCAAACTGCCCCACGGTGGGATTTGGACTCACGTTCTCAGGATTATTAGTCCGGTAACAGAATCCCTGCACCACCGTATCCTGGCACATCACATCGCCGCAACAACAACCTGCATTTATATAGCGCCTTTAACACAGTAAAACCTCCCAAGGTGCTTCACAGGAGCGTAAATCAGACAAACCGACACCGAGACACATAAAGAGATATTAGGACAGGTGGTCAAAAGCTGGGTCAAAGAGGGAGGTTTTAAGGAGCATCTTAAAGGAGGAGAGAGAGGCGGAGAGGTTTAGGGAGGGAATTCCAGAGCTTACGGCCCAGGCAGCTGAAGGCACGGCCACCAATGGTGGAGCGATTAAAATCGGGGATGGACAAGAGGCCAGAATTGGAGGAGCGCAGAGATCACGGAGGGTTGTAGGGCTGGAGGAGTTTACAGAGATCACGGAGTTGTAGGGCTGGAGGAGGTTACAGAGATCTCGGAGGGTTGTAGGGCTGGAGGAGGTTACAGAGATCTCGGAGGGTTGTAGGGCTGGAGGAGTTTACAGAGCTCACGGAGTTGTAGGGCTGGAGCCGTTTATAGAGATCACTGAGGGTTGTAGGGCTGGAGGAGTTTACAGAGCTCACGGAGGGTTAGAGTCATAGGCCTAGAAATTCAGTATAGCCACTTTTGAGGCGGTAAAGTTGGGCGGCCACTAAAGTTTGCGCCCGGCGCAAACTCCTCCTCCTCCTCCTCCTCCTCCTCCCAGAAAGAATGTTGTAAAACGGCTGCCTTTTCTACTGCAGGAGTGCCCTTTAATTTGCGGTCCCCGCGGCCCGCAGCGGCTGAGCACCGTTCGACTCAACAGTTGCTAGGGCCGCCAGGCGCACAATGGGGCGGCGCGAGTGAAGTTCCGGTTCCGGGCGCACAAAGGGCGTTGCACGACGAAATGACGTCATGATCTGCGCGCGCAGATGAGCGCGCGCAATGACTTTGCGCCGGCGCTAAATGTCTACTGAAGTTGGGGCGAGGCGCAGATCGCGCTGCGCCCGGGCGCTAAGCGCCTAGCGCTCGAGATCTACTCCTCCTAAGGCGCTAATGGCTGGCGCAGCCAACTGAATTTCTAGGCCATAGAGTCATAGAGTTATACAGCACAGAAAGAGGCCCTTCAGCCCATCGCGTCCACGCCGGCCATCAAGCCCTGTCTATTCTAATCCCATTTTCCAGCACTTGGTCCGTAGCCTTGTATGCTATGGCATTTCAAGTGCTCATCCAAATGCTTCTTGAATGGTGTGAGGGTTCCTGCCTCTACCACCCTTTCAGGCAGTGAGTTCCAGATTCCAACCACCCTCTGGGTGAAAAGGTTTTTCCTCAAATCCCCTCTAAACCTCCTGCCCCTTAGCTTGAATCTATGCCCCCTTGTTATTGACCCCTCTACTAAGGGGAAATGTTCCTTTCTATCTACCCTATCTATGCCCCTCATAATTTTGTACACCTCAATCAGGTCCCCCCTCAGCCTTCTCTGCTCCAATGAAAATAACC
>NC_140989.1:369839712-369899712 GCF_052327205.1 Somniosus microcephalus | reverse complement strand
CGCGCCAGCCGTTAGCGCCTTAGGAGGAGTAGATCTCGAGCGCTAGGCGCTTAGCACCCGGGCGCAGCGGGATCTGCGCCTCGCCCCAACTTCAGTACACATTTAGCGCCGGCGCAAAGTCTTAGCGCGCGCCCTGCTGTGCGCGCAGATCATGACGTCATTTACTAGTGCAACGCCCTTTGTGCGCCCCGAACCGGAACTTCACTCGCGCCGGCCCATTGTGCGCCGGGCGGCCCGAGCGACTGTGAAGTGGAACGGTACACAGCCCAGCCGGGCCGCGGGGAGCGCAAATTAAAGGGCACTTACCCAGCAGTATAAAGGCCAGCCATTTTGCAGCATTCACTCTTGTGCAACGGTTTTTTGGACAGAGACCAAGGAGGAGAGTTTACTGGTTTGGACCAACACTTGGACAGGTATTTTTGGTTCAAGCCAGAGCTTACCAATTATCTTTGCCTTCATTCAGAGCTCAGTGTTTGCCAGCATATAATGGGGGCTGCATTGGGTGGCAATGCTGAATTTCAGCCTTATGCCAGAAGGGCTTACAGACGCCGTGAGAGAGTGGCAGCCCTGGCTAGACACAGAGGGGGCAACAGGCGTCGCCAACTGAGGCCTTACCCACGCAGGGTATACCGCCAGCAGACCTCCTATCTGACCATGTCTGCCGCGATGTGTGTTAGGAGGCTGCGATTCCGAAGGGAGGTGGTTGCAGACATCTGCCGGCTGCTTCAGAGAGATCTGCAGCCACAGCTGATGCGCAGGACGTCTCTGTCGGTGGCAGTGAAGGTGACGGTGGCTCTCAACTTCTATGCCTCCGGCTCCATCCAATCCGCTACTGGGGACATCGCTAACATCTCCCAGTTCGCCGTGCATTGCTGCATCCGCCAGGTGACCGAAGCCCTTTTCAGAAGGAGACATCAATTCATCTCCTTCCCCATGACCCTGGACAAGCAGCAGCAGCGTGCAGTGGGGTTTGCAAGAATAGCGGGTTCCCCATGGTGCAGGGTGCCATTGACTGCACGCATGTGGCTTTGCGGGCACCTCTGGAGCATGCCGAGGATTACCGCAACCGGAAGGGCTACCATTCCCTCAACGTACAGCTGGTGTGTAACCACAGGCAGCGCATCCTAGCTGTCAATGCCCGCTTTCCAGGCAGCAGCCACGATGTCTTTATCCTGCGACAGACAACTGTGGCTGACATGTTCCAGGCACAGCCTCCCCCAAGAGGATGGCTTATCGGGGACAAAGGCTATCCTTTGTGTACCTGGCTCATGACCCCGCTCCGCGCGCCCATGACCCCTGCTGAAGAGGCATACAACGAGAGCCATCGAGCGACGAGGAACCTCATAGAACAAACAATCGGCGTGCTCAAGCAACGGTTCCACTGTCTCGATCGCTCCGGGGGAGCCCTCCAGTATTCGCAGGATCGAGTCTCCCAATTCGTCGTCGTTTGCTGCATGCTGCACAACCTGGCTATCCGCAGGACTCAGGCACTGCCACCTCACGTTGGACCACCAGCTCAGGAGGAGGAGCAGGAGGAGCATGAGGACGACGAGGACGAGGAGTACCAGCCCAGGAGGGACGCACAAGGTCCAAGGGCCGCCCGTCGGCGGCTTATTGAACGTCTCTTCTAGGCCCCCTGTCAGGGAATGGCTTGTGCCAATGAAAGAACATGATTGCAGCCGCTCCGCAAGCCCTCAGCCGGTTAAGGCAACAAACACTTCAAAGATCAAACATGGACAATGTGAATAAATAAAATGCTTTATTGTACAAACTCTGGGCCCTTCCCACATGAAAACAGACGAAACCCCCCAAAAAACACTCAAACACATTACTCGCTCCCACAACCTGGAGAGGATTAACAAAATAGGGCAACTAAAATGGCCGTCATTCTCGGCCTTCGTCCAAAACAAACATCACATCATCGGCCTTCAAAAAACAAACATCCAATTCTCGGCCTCAAGAAACAAACACAAATGGTCACACATTTGACTATTTGGCCCGCTAGGGCGATGCCTTGGCCATCTTTGGGTGGCCCCTGCCCGCCCTGCTGCTCCGCCTCAAAGTAAGGCCATTGGCTGCTGCAAGGCTGGGGGCAGGCTCCTGAGGGGCACATGTCGTGACGGCAGATGCCCTTGGGGGTCGGCCTAGTCGAGGTCTGGCCGTCGAGCGGGCGGCTGTTGATTGCTGCAGCTGTGGCTGGCCAGCATCAGTCGCTGCAGCAGCTCCTGGCAGCTCCACTGGGGGACTGGCAGTGGCGGCTGGAGGAATGGCGGCAAGCTGGCGGATGACAGGCGCTCGCTGGTCGCCTGAGACACTGGCACTCGCCCGGGCCAGCACTGCAGCATGCGCACCAATCTGCCGAGGGACAGACCGCTGTGCTGCTGCAGTGCGCCGGGTGCCCTGGCGATGCCTGGCTGACACAGCGAGTGTGGCAGCAGTGAGTGCCCGTGTTGACCTGTTCACTGACCGCATCAGAGCAGCCAGTGACTGGACGGCACCACTGATCACCTGGCCAGTCGCTGACAGAGCTGCCCCGAATTCCGCCCGACTCGCTGCCTGATCTGCCCGGTATTCCACCCGACTGGTGGCCTCTGAGGGCCCGAACTCGGCCACACTCCGAGAGAGGGAATCGATGGACTCAGGCAACCGTGCCACTGCCGCCATGAGCTCCGTGTGCCGGCGCTCCGAGTCCGCGGACAAGTCTTCGAGGCGTTCCATCTCCTCGGCGAAGAGCATCTCCTGACTGGAGGCCAGACTCTCCCTCTGGGGAGAAGGCCGCCGAGCTGGCTGACCCTTCCTGCGTTGCTGGAGGCCGCTGGGCCCAGCAATTGGACTCCCCTCCGACGCATCCCCCCTCTGGGGAGAAGGCCGCCGAGCTTCCACCCCCCTCCCGCCTTTCTGCAGCCCGCAGGTCCCAGGAGCTCCCCTCCCCTTCGACACTTCCGCCACGCTGCCCTCCAGGGAAGACGTGTCCCCTACATTGGCCTGGGTGGCCGCGGCTGAGGGTTCCCCTGGTGGGCCGCCTTCCTCTTGCTCCTCCTCCTGCTCCTCTTCGGAGGGTCTGTCACTGGCAAGTTGAGGGACCTCCTCTTGACCATCTGAAAGCAGGAAGGCACAAGAGTAGCTTTAGAGTGAGGAGAGGGCGTCAGTGCGGGATGCATGAGTGGTGGCATTCAGCGCATTGGTCGAACAGTGGCAAAGGATGTAGATCTGATGCGCAAGTGGGACGAGAGAGGTGCAAAAGGTGATGTCCTTACCATTGCTGCCCAGAACAGGGTCGGCATCTCCACATGCAACGGGCCCAATCACCCGGCCCCCCATGAGGCGCTCCACGCGATGTTGCAGGTCGGTGAGTGGCTGGATATGGGGTCGTCCTCCCCCGGTCGCAGTCCGGCTCTTGCGATTATTCGCCAGCTTGGCCTGCAAGAGAAAGGACGGCCTCTAAGTACAGTGTGTCGCCGTGATCTTGTGTGCACTGCCTCCCATGGTGGAATAGCCTGGCCAGTGTGTCGCCATGATCTGGTGTGCAATGCCTCCCATGGTGGAATAGCTTGGCCAGTGTGTTAAGTGCAGAATGTGCAATTGATGCTCATGCCTGTCCCATAGCTGCTGGATGAAGGCTGGCCAGTAGAGCTTTCAGGTCCCTTTGCCCATAATGTGAGGTGCACATGCAAGGATGAGGAGGTCACTGGAAAGGGTACTCACCCTGACAATGCGTGTGAGGTCATTTAACTTTTTGCGGCATTGGGCACCGGTCCTGGGGACGTCGCTGTTGGCTGACAGCTTGCTGGCGACATGCCTCCAGGCTCTCCTGTAGACGCGGACCGTCGCCTTCTTGCCATTGTCCGGGTACAAAACATGGCGCCTCTTCTCCACAGTAGCAAGCAGCACACTCAGATCACGCTCTGAGAAGCGCTGCGCACGTTCACGGGCCTTCTCCATGTCTTCAGGCGCTATTTGGGTCCAGCAGCAGTGTTCAGGCCTAGCTGGAGGGCTCCACTATCCAGGGCGTGGCAGCAGACACAGTCGACCCTTCCCCCTTAAGAGCTGGCCGGCGCCAGGGTGTCTGCTGTCAATCACGAGATGGCCGCACCTGCGCTGCGCCCGGCCTCGGCACTATCGATCACCACCTCCGGCTCAGCGCCCAAAGAGAGGCGTCCAGCAGCAGTTTTAGCGCTCGCCCGAACTCCTAGGGCGAAGCTAATGAATATCGGAGAAGTGGCATCGATTTGGCGGCAGACGCAAGCTTTAGCGGACGCCCCACTTTAGCGCCCCAAAAGTGGCGTCAATGAATTTCTAGGCCTCTGATTCTATTTAAGTTTTTGAATAAATCCTTTAAACAGCAAATATCGAGGCCCTAAACGGAGCAGAGTTTGGAGTCTGGCTATTCTCCGTTCTGGGTTATTACCTTGGTGGAGATTTTTTATCCATTCTATCATTCTATGATTCTTAAATTTTTTCCCTTCAAGGATTTCTCCAATTCCCTTTTGAAAGTTCCTATTGAATCTGCTTCCACCGCCCTTTCAGGCAGCGCATTCCAGATCACAACAACTCGCTGTAAAAACATTCTCCTCATCTCCCCTCTGGTTCTTTTGCCAATTCCCTTCACTCTGTGTCCTCTGGTTACCGACCCTCCTGCCACTGGAAACAGTTTCTCCCTATTTACTCGATCAAAGCCCTCATGATTTTGAACACCTCTATCAAATCCCCTAATCTTCTCTGCTCTAAGGAGAACAATCCCAGCTTCTCCAGTCTCTCCACATAACTGAAGTCCCTCATCCCCGGCACCATTCCAGTAAATCTCCTCTGCACCCTCTCCAAGGCCTTGACATCCTTCCTAAAGTGTGGTGCCGAGAATTGGCCACAATGCTCCAGCTGGGGCCTCACCAGTGATTTATAACTCAGTCCGTGGGTGGAGTGAGCAGCGATCATTGTCAGGGCCGGTCTCTGCATCTTCATCCCACTTAATTCAAGAACTCGGAGGGTTGTAGGTCTGGAGCGGTTTGAACACTAGGATGAGAATTTTAAAATCTACAGATTCTGAGCAGGAATTAATGTCTTTGCACCAACGTTCCAGCCAGAGTCTGAATACATTCTCACCCTGGAGTCTTTCCGTCTCACTCACCCACTCACAGTGAATACAGAATCAGAGAACAGAAGTTCAGGAGACGGAACAGGTTGGGAAAGAAGGAGCGAGAACACGTGGAAAAAACTGTTCCATATTCAAACATGCAAACTACGGGATAAAGGCCGATAAAGTGCAGCAGCCGCCATATCGTTGACAGAAAAATGATTTACTTCAAAAAGTACTTCATTGACTGTGAAGCGCTTTGGGAGGTCCTGAGGAGGTGAAGCTGACACAGTGACACCGAGTCTGGTCTCACTGGGTCCGGGCAGTGTTTCACACACAGCTCCCACAGTGCAATGTGGAACTGCTGCAAGATTTACCTCAAACACTCCTCGTATTTATATAACAGATTACTAATTGAGCTAGAGAATAAATCCCTCTGATAAACTGCATGTTCTGCAATAAATTACACATTTTTAATTATTGGTGAAACATATAGCTGATGATTAAATCAGGAGTTTTCCCTCTAACAATGATGTTGGAACCAGTTATCCTGAGGAGATGATTAACTCAACGAGAGGATAATTAATATATAGAAACAGTCCTGAATTTACATCTCAATGACTTAATTGCAGGAGAGTTTATGTCGGACTGAAACTCCCTCAGATCAGATTGTCAGGCACGGTGCGATTACAGCAACACTAATTGGGATCCAGTCTGGTGTCCTTTGGGCTAAATCGGATCCTCAGGAAATGAAAAGTCTCCCAGCAGCCCCAGAGCGACTGAACATTATAAACATCAGTGACCAGAAACACAATTGGACATATTCCCCACTGGAGATATTGGACAGGGTTCAGACACAATTGGACATATTCCCCACTGGAGATACTGGACAGGGTTCAGAGACACAATTGGACATATTCCCCACTGGAGATATTGGACAGGGTTCAGACACAATTGGACATATTCCCCACTGGAGATATTGGACAGGATTCAGACACAATTGGACATATTCCCCACTGGAGATATTGGACAGGGTTCAGAGACACAATTGGACATATTCCCCACTGGAGATATTGGACGGGTTCAGAGACACAATTGGACATACTCTCTACTGGAGATATTGGACAGGGTTCAGACACAATTGGACATATTCCCCACTGGAGATATTGGACAGGGTTCAGAGACACAATTGGACATATTCCCCACTGGAGATATTGGACGGGTTCAGAGACACAATTGGACATATTCCCCACTGGAGATATTGGACAGGGTTCAGAGACACAATTGGACATATTCCCCACTGGAGATATTGGACGGGTTCAGAGACACAATTGGACATATTCCCCACTGGAGATATTGGACAGGGTTCAGTGACACAATTGGACATATTCCCCACTGGAGATATTGGACAGGGTTCAGACACACAATGGGACATATTCCCCACTGGAGATATTGGACAGAGTTCAGACACAATTGGACATATTCCCCACTGGAGATATTGGACAGGGTTCAGAGACACAATTGGACATATTACCCACTGGAGATATTGGATGGGTTCAGAGACAATTTGGACATATTCCCCACTGGAGATATTGGACAGGGTTCAGACACACAATGGGACATATTCCCCACTGGAGATATTGGACAGGGTTCAGACACAATTGGACATATTCCCCACTGGAGATATTGGACAGGGTTCAGACACAATTGGACATATTCCCCACTGGAGATATTGGACAGGGTTCAGAGACACAATTGGACATATTCCCCACTGGAGATATTGGACAGGGTTCAGAGACACAATTGGACATATTCCCCACTGGAGATATTGGACGGGTTCAGAGACACAATTGGACATATTCCCCACTGGAGATATTGGACAGGGTTCAGTGACACAATTGGACATATTCCCCACTGGAGATATTGGACAGGATTCAGAGACACAATTGGACATATTCCCCACTGGAGATATTGGACAGGGTTCAGAGACACAATTGGACATATTCCCCACTGGAGATATTGGACGGGTTCAGAGACACAATTGGACATATTCCCCACTGGAGATATTGGACAGGGTTCAGTGACACAATTGGACATATTCCCCACTGGAGATATTGGACAGGGTTCAGAGACACAATTGGACATATTCCCCACTGGAGATATTGGACAGGATTCAGAGACACAATTGGACATATTCCCCACTGGAGATATTGGACAGGGTTCAGAGACACAATTGGACATATTCCCCACTGGAGATATTGGACAGGGTTCAGACACAATTGGACATATTCCCCACTGGAGATATTGGACAGGGTTCAGAGACACAATTGGACATATTCCCCACTGGAGATATTGGACAGGATTCAGAGACACAATTGGACATATTCCCCACTGGAGATATTGGACAGGGTTCAGAGACACAATTGGACATATTCCCCACTGGAGATATTGGACAGGGTTCAGAGACACAATTGGACATATTCCCCACTGGAGATATTGGACAGGGTTCAGAGACACAATTGGACATATTCCCCACTGGAGATATTGGACGGGTTCAGAGACACAATTGGACATATTCCCCACTGGAGATATTGGACAGGGTTCAGTGACACAATTGGACATATTCCCCACTGGAGATATTGGACAGGGTTCAGAGACACAATTGGACATATTCCCCACTGGAGATATTGGACAGGATTCAGAGACACAATTGGACATATTCCCCACTGGAGATATTGGACGGGTTCAGAGACACAATTGGACATATTCCCCACTGGAGATATTGGACAGGATTCAGAGACACAATTGGACATATTCCCCACTGGAGATATTGGACAGGGTTCAGAGACACAATTGGACATATTCCCCACTGGAGATATTGGACGGGTTCAGAGACACAATTGGACATATTCCCCACTGGAGATATTGGACAGGGTTCAGTGACACAATTGGACATATTCCCCACTGGAGATATTGGACAGGGTTCAGACACAATTGGACATATTTCCCACTGGAGATATTGGACAGGGTTCAGACACACAATGGGACATATTCCCCACTGGAGATATTGGACAGGGTTCAGACACAATTGGACATATTCCCCACTGGAGATATTGGACAGGGTTCAGACACAATTGGACATATTCCCCAATGGAGATATTGGACAGGGTTCAGAGACACAATTGGACATATTCCCCACTGGAGATATTGGACAGGGTTCAGACACAATTGGACATATTCCCCAATGGAGACATCGGACAGGGTTCAGACACACAATGGGACATATTCCCCACTGGAGATATTGGACAGGGTTCAGACACACAATGGGACATATTCCCCACTGGAGATATTGGACAGGGTTCAGACACAATTGGACATATTCCCCACTGGAGATATTGGACAGGGTTCAGACACAATTGGGCATATTCCCCACCGGAGATATTGGACAGGGTTCAGAGACACAATTGCACATATTCCCCACTGGAGATATTGGACAGGGTTCAGACACAATTGGACATATTCCCCACTGGAGATATTGGACAGGGTTCAGAGACACAATTGGACATATTCCCCACTGGAGATATTGGACGGGTTCAGAGACACAATTGGACATATTCCCCACTGGAGATATTGGACAGGGTTCAGACAGAATTGGACATATTGCCCACTGGAGATATTGGACAGGGTTCAGACACAATTGGACATATTCCCCACTGGAGATATTGGACAGGGTTCAGAGACACAATTGGACATATTCCCCACTGGAGATATTGGACGGGTTCAGAGACACAATTGGACATATTCCCCACTGGAGATATTGGACGGCTTCAGAGACACATTTGGACATATTCCCCACTGGAGATATTGGACAGGGTTCAGTGACACAATTGGACATATTCCCCACTGGCGATATTGGACAGGGTTCAGACACACAATGGGACATATTCCCCACTGGAGATCTTGGACAGGGTTCAGACACAATTGGACATATTCCCCACTGGAGATATTGGACAGGTTTCAGAGACACAATTGGACATATTCCCCACTGGAGATATTGGACAGGGTTCAGAGACACAATTGGACATATTCCCCACTGGAGATATTGGACAGGGTTCAGAGACACAATTGGACATATTCCCCACTGGAGATATTGGACGGGTTCAGAGACACATTTGGACATATTCCCCACTGGAGATATTGGACAGGGTTCAGTGACACAATTGGACATATTCCCCACTGGAGATATTGGACAGGGTTCAGACACACAATGGGACATATTCCCCACTGGAGATATTGGACAGGGTTCAGACACAATTGGACATATTCCCCACTGGAGATATTGGACAGGGTTCAGACACAATTGGACATATTCCCCACTGGAGATATTGGACAGGGTTCAGAGACACAATTGGACATATTCCCCACTGGAGATATTGGACAGGGTTCAGACACAATTGGACATATTCCCCACTGGAGATATTGGACAGGGTTCAGAGACACAATTGGACATATTCCCCACTGGAGATATTGGACAGGGTTCAGACACAATTGGACATATTCCCCACTGGAGATATTGGACAGGGTTCAGACACACAATGGGACATATTCCCCACTGGAGATATTGGACAGGGTTCAGACACAATTGGACATATTCCCCACTGGAGATATTGGACAGGGTTCAGACACAATTGGACATATTCCCCACTGGAGATATTGGACAGGGTTCAGAGACACAATTGGACATATTCCCCACTGGAGATATTGGACAGGGTTCAGACACAATTGGACATATTCCCCACTGGAGATATTGGACAGGGTTCAGAGACACAATTGGACATATTCCCCACTGGAGATATTGGACAGGGTTCAGACACAATTGGACATATTCCCCACTGGAGATATGGGACAGGGTTCAGACACAATTGGACATATTCCCCACTGGAGATATTGGACAGGGTTCAGAGACACAATTGGACATATTCCCCACTGGAGATATTGGACAGGGTTCAGAAACACAATTGGACATATTCCCCACTGGAGATATTGGACAGGGTTCAGAGACACAATTGGACATATTCCCCACTGGAGATATTGGACAGGGTTCAGACACACAATTGGACATATTCCCCACTGGAGATATTGGACAGGGTTCAGAGACACAATTGGACATATTCCCCACTGGAGACATTGGACAGGGTTCAGAGACACAATTGGACATATTCCCCACTGGAGATATTGGACAGAGTTCAGAAACACAATTGGACATATTCCCCACTGGATATACTGGACAGGGTTCAGAGACACAATTGGACATATTCCCCACTGGAGATATTGGACAGGGTTCAGACACAATTGGACATATTCCCCACTGGAGATATTGGACAGGGTTCAGAAACACAATTGGACATATTCCCCACTGGAGATACTGGACAGGGTTCAGAGACACAATTGGACATATTCCCCACTGGAGATATTGGACAGGGTTCAGACACAATTGGACATATTCCCCACTGGAGATATTGGACAGGGTTCAGACACAATTGGACATATTCCCCACTGGAGATATTGGACAGGGTTCAGACACAATGGGACATATTCCCCACTGGAGATATTGGACAGGGTTCAGACGCACAATGGGACATATTCCCCACTGGAGATATTGCACAGGGTTTAGACACAGGATCAGGGGCTCCAGGGGGTGTTTATAAACATTCAACCTTCCTCCTCACATCTATTACTGTGTCTAATTTTACAATCACTGCCACCCCTTATGCCGAGATGCTGTGAAGCAGCAAGTTTTGTGTTTTACGTGTCCTGACCTTTGCTGTTCAGTCCAGCAGGGTTACATATCCTCACAGTCTCACTAAATGCAACTTATCAGATTGTTATTCCGTCTCCATGTCCTCACCATCACCAAGACCGCCTACTTCCACCTCCGTAACATCGCCCGTCTCCAGCCGGCTCAGCTCAACTGCTGCTGAAACCCTCACCTTTCTCACTTCTATACTCGATTATTCCAACGCTCTCCCGGCCAGCCACCCACCTTGCACCCTCCGGTAGCTCATCCCAAACTCTGCTGCCCATATCCTAACTCACACCAAGTCCTGTCCACCAATCACTCCTGTGCTCGCTGAACTACATTGGCTCCCAGTCCAGTAAAATTACCCCTCTCTATCTCTGTAACCTCCTTCAGCCCTATAACCCTCCAAGATCTCTGCGCTCCTCCAACTCTGACCTCTGTCCATCCCCCAATTCCTTCGCCCCACCATTGGCGGCCGTGCCTTCAGCTGCCTGGGCCCTAAGCTCTGGAATTCTCTCCCTAAACCACTCCGCCTCTCTACCTCTCTCTCCTCCTTATAGTCCTTCCTTAAAACCGACCTCTATGATCAAGATTTTGGTTACCTGTCGTAATATCTCCTTCGGTTCAAGAAGAACGCCCAGCACCACTTTCTCAAGGGGCAACTAGGGATGGGCAGTAGATGCAGGTCTTGCCGACAATTCCCACACACCGAGAATGAATAAAAAAACTCCACCAAGATAATAATCCACAAGGGAGAATCGCCGGACTCCAAACGTTGCTCCGTTTAGGGCCTCGATATTTAAAGATTGTTTGAAGGATATATTCAAAAACCACACTGAATAGAGTCATAGAATCAGACAGGACAGAAGATCGCCATTCGGCCCATCGTGCCTGTGCCGGCTCTTTGAAAGAGCTCTCCAATTAGTCCCACTCCCTGCTCTTTCCCCAGAGCCCTGCAAATCTTTCCTTTTCTAGTATTTCTCCAAGTCCCTTTTGAAAGTTATTATTGAATCTGCTTCCACCGCCCTTTCAGGCAGCGCATTCCAGATCACAACAACTCGCTGTAAAAACATTCTCCTCATCTCCCCTCTGGCTCTTTTGCCAATTCCCTTCAATCTGTGTCCTCTGGTTACCGACCCTCCTGCCACTGGAAACAATTTCTGCTTATTTACTCGATCAAAACATTTCATGGTTTTGAACATCTCTATTAAATCTCCTCTTAACCTTCTCTGTTCTAAGGAGAACAATCCCAGTCTCTCCACATAACTGAAGTCCCTCATCCCCGGCACCATTCTAGTAAATCTCCTCTGCACCCTCTCCAAGGCCTTGACATCCTTCCTAAAGTGTGGTGCCCAGAATTGGCCACAATACTCCAGCTGGGGCCTCCCCACTGATTTATAAAGGTTCACCATAACTCGCTTGCTTTTGGACTCGATGCCTCTGTTAATGAAGCAAATGTAGGAGTTTGGATGGAATTCCCTTTGATAAAGGCCGTTCAGTGAGCGTCCATTCACAGCGCGACACACAACAGGGGCTGGCTCAGAAAGGCTTCTACTCACCAGCGTGCAGTACATCTCGGGGGTCTCTCCACACGTACTGTCGGAGGGATCCAACCTGACCTTCAGGAACCTGGTGAGCAGGGCGGCCTCGGGCTGGCAGGCCATGTAATCCCAACTCAGCCCCTGGTCCCAGTGAACCTGAGCCTTACACAGGTCGTAGTGACCCCAGGACGGGAAGTGCTGAGTGGCGAGAGACAGGGCCGCCCAAAGGGCCTGAAGGAGCAACAAACCGGACAGACGCATCGCTCCGACTGGACCCCGCACAGAGAGCGGTGATCTCGGACCGTCTGGGGGTGATTCAGGGGGTCTCTGCTCTAACTGGACCCCGGACAGAGAGCGGTGATCTCGGTGCTTGCAGATGGGCCAGGTGTTAGGATTCCAGCTATTTATCCCTGTTCCTGGTGGTAGGATTCCAGATGTTCTTCCAGCAACATGGAGCAACGTGCGCAGATGTTCCAAGTGTTGGGGTTCCAACTGTTTTTCCCTCAGCTTTGGTGCAGATGTTCCAGGTGTTGAGATTCCAGCTGTTTTCTCAGTGTTGGTGCAGATGTGCTGGGTGTTGGGATTCCAGCTGTTTTCCCAGTGTTGGTGTAGATGTGCCGGGTGTTGGGATTCCAGCTGTTTTCCCAGTGTTGGTGCAGATGTGCCGGGTGTTGGGATTCCAGCTGTTTTCCCCCAGCTGTTCGCTGTCAGACAGATGTTCTGATTGGCTGATCAGTCAGTACTGGGACCCAATGTGATGACTGTCCCCTGTCCAGAGTCTGTTTCCCATCGATCATCTCTTCCTTCTGGCATCAGTTCCCTGTTAGGAGAGAAATAAAATCAATGAATTTTGGAACAGGTGATGCTCCTGACTTTTGACCATTGACCTTCGGCCTTTGACCCCACCCTCAGACTCTGCCTCCCATTAGCTGCAGCGTTACAGAAATAATCACAAGTTGTGAACCACAGCAGCCAATAGGAGGCGGCTCAATGACTCTCGTGAAGATACCAAATGACATAAGTGGCCAATTAACCTTTATTTAATGATGTTGGTTGAGGGATAAATATTGGTCAGGACTCCGGGGAGAACTCCCCTGCTCCTCTTCGAATATTGCCGTGGGATCTTTTACATCCACCTGAGAGGATAGATGGGGTTTCAGCTTAACGTCTCATCCAAAGGACAGCACCTCCGACAGTGCGGAGCTCCCTTAGTACTGCCCCTCCAAGAGTGCAGCACTCCCTCAGTACTGCCCCTCCGACAGTGCAGCACTCCCTCAGTACTGCCCCTCCGACAGTGCAGCGCTCCCTCAGTACTGCCCCTCCGACAATGCAGCATTCCCTCAGTACTGCCCCTCTGACAGTGCAGCACTCCCTCAGTACTGCCCCTCCGACAGTGCAGCACTCCTTCAGTACTGTCCCTCCGACAGTGCAGCACTCCCTCAGTACTGTCCCTCCGACAGTGCAGTACTCCCTCAGTACTGCCCCTCCGACAGTGCAGCACTCCCTCGGTACTGCCCCTCCGACAGTGCAGCACTCCCTCGGTACTGCCCCTCCGACAGTGCAGCGCTCCCTCAGTACTGCCCCTCCGACAGTGCGGCCCTCCCTCAGTACTGCCCCTCCGACAGTGCAGCGCTCCCTCAGTACTGCCCCTCCGACAGTGCAGCGCTCCCTCAGGACTGCACCGGGAGTGTCAGTCTGGATTCTGGACTCGAGACTCTGGACTGGGATTGTGGCAGCTCCTTCAGGAGAGATGGGGAGGAACAGCAGAATCAAAATCTCTTCTCCTCGCTCCATCATTTCCCCTCAATCTCAGCCACAGCTCACACTGGAAAAGCAAAATTATTCTGATTTCTAGTATAAAATTTGCCCCTTTAAACACGGTCACACTCTGGGTTTGGTGACCCTCCCACGGCCTGTTTCACGACACAAGGTGTTACTCTGGGCTGTGACTGATACACAGACTAGTAACGGGAATATTTATAACCCATTTTCTATAATAAATACTCCAGGATTTTATAAACTGCTGCACTGCGAGCAAAAATAGTCTCTGAATGTCTCACTTCCTCCCACGTAATGCTGTTCCCCCTCAGCTCGAGCAGCACAATCCACCGTCACCTTCTGGGCCCAACGTCACTCCTCCTGCTCAAACCCCAACACACGCTCACCATCTCCAGTCACACCCCCAACACACACTCACCATCTCCAGTCACACCCCCAACACACACTCACCATCTCCAGTCACACCCCCAACACACGCTCACCATCTCCAGTCACACCCCCAACACACGCTCCCCATCTCCAGTCACACCCACAACACACGCTCACCTTCTCCAGTCACACCCCCAAAACACACTCACCATCTCCAGTCACACCCCCAACACACACTCCCCATCTCTAGTCACACCCCCAACACACGCTCACCTTCTCCAGTCACACCCCCAAAACACACTCACCATCTCCAGTCACACCCCCAACACACGCTCACCATCTCCAGTCACACCCCCAAAACACACTCACCATCTCCAGTCACACCCCCAACACACGCTCCCCATCTCCAGTCACACCCCCAACACAAGCTCACCTTCTCCAGTCACACCCCCAAAACACACTCACCATCTCTAGTCACACCCCCAACACACGCTTACCATCTCCAGTCACACCCCCAACACACGCTCACCATCTCCAGTCACACCCCCAACACACACTCACCATCTCCAGTCACACCCCCAACACACACTCACCATCTCCAGTCACACCCCCAACACACGCTCACCATCTCCAGTCACACCCCCAACACACACTCACCATCTCCAGTCACACCCCCAACACACACTCACCATCTCCAGTCACACCCCCAACAGACACTCACCATCTCCAGTCACACACCCAACACACTCACCATCTCCAGTCACACCCCCAACACACACTCACCATCTCCAGTCACACCCCCAACACACGCTCACCATCTCGTCACACCCCCAACACACACTCACCATCTCCAGTCACACCCCCAACACACGCTCACCATCTCCAGTCACACCCCAACACACGCTCACCATCTCCAGTCACACCCCCAACACACACTCACCATCTCCAGTCACACCCCCAAAACACACTCACCATCTCCAGTCACACCCCCAACACACGCTCACCATCTCCAGTCACACCCCCAACACACACTCACCATCTCCAGTCACACCCCCAACACACGCTCCCCATCTCCAGTCACACCCCCAACACACACTCACCATCTCCAGTCACACCCCCAACACACGCTCCCCATCTCCAGTCACACCCCCAACACACGCTCACCATCTCCAGTCACACCCCCAACACACACTCACCATCTCCAGTCACACCCCCAACACACGCTCACCATCTCCAGTCACACCCCCAACACACGCTCACCATCTCCACTCACACCCCCAACACACGCTCACCATCTCCAGTCACACCCCCAACACACACTCACCATCTCCAGTCACACCCCCAACACACACTCACCATCTCCAGTCACACCCCCAACACACACTCACCATCTCCAGTCACACCCCCAACACACACTCACCATCTCCAGTCACACACCCAACACACACTCACCATCTCCAGTCACACACCCAACACACACTCACCATCTCCAGTCACACCCCCAACACACACTCACCATCTCCAGTCACACCCCCAACACACACTCACCATCTCCAGTCACACACCCAACACACACTCACCATCTCGTCACACCCCCAACACACACTCACCATCTCCAGTCACACCCCCAACACACACTCACCATCTCGTCACACCCCCAACACACGCTCACCATCTCCAGTCACACCAACACACGCTTACCATCTCCAGTCACACAACCACACACTCACCATCTCCAGTCACACCAACACACACTCTCCATCTCCAGTCACACCAAAACACACTCACCATCTCCAGTCACACCCCCAACACACACTCACCATCTCCAGTCACACCCCCAACACACACTCACCATCTCCAGTCACACCCCCAACACACGCTCACCATCTCCAGTCACACCCCAACACACGCTCACCCTCTCCAGTCACACCCCCAACACACGCTCACCATCTCCAGTCACACCCCCAACACACGCTCACCATCTCCAGTCACACCCCCAACACACACTCACCATCTCGTCTCACCAGCACACACTCACCATCTCCAGTCACACCCCCAACACAAACTCACCATCTCCAGTCACACCCCCAACACACACTCAGCATCTCCAGTCACACCCCCAACACTCGCTCACCATCTCGTCTCACCAGCACACGCTCACCATCTCCAGTCACACCCCCAACACACGCTCACCATCTCCAGTCACACCAACACACACTCACCATCTCCAGTCACACCCCCAACACACACTCACCATCTCCAGTCACACCAAAACACACTCACCATCTCCAGTCACACCCCCAACACACACTCACCATCTCCAGTCACACCCCCAACACACACTCACCATCTCCAGTCACACCCCCAACACACGCTCACCATCTCCAGTCACACCCCCAACACACGCTCACCATCTCCAGTCACAACCCCAACACACGCTCACCATCTCCAGTCACACCCCCAACACACGCTCACCATCTCCACTCACACCCCCAACACACACTCACCATCTCCAGTCACACCCCCAACACACACTCACCATCTCCAGTCACACCAACACTCGCTCACCATCTCCAGTCACACCAACACTCCTGTGATACAAATTGTGGACTGTTGTCACTTACGAGTTGTTCCGGTGAGCCATAACGGCTGAACATCTCACCAAGATTCTCAATTGTTTTCTCTGCCGTGGTAGACCTCATCACAGCGACCTCCGGCCACTTGCTACGAGCGTCCACAACCACCATTAACATCTTCTCTTCGAAAGGACCGGCGAAGTCCACATGTACTCGCTGCCACACTTCTGCAGGCCAATCCCAGGGGTGTAGGGTTGCCAGCTGTGGAACATTCCGGACCCTTTGACATGGGGAACATGTTTTGGCTTTCTCCTCAATATTCCCATCGAGACCTGGCCACCAGAAGTAGCTTCTTGCCATTTCCTTCATCCGAACCATCCCACTGTGGCCTGTATGAAGTTGTTGCAGTATAGGTTCCCTCAGAGGTGGCGGAATGATGACACGGCATCCCCAAAGAAGACAACCTGCCTGGACGGAGAGCTCATTTCTTTTTGAAACATAAGGTTTCAAACTAGGAGAATCTCCTATCGCTCTCCCTCGAATGACATTGTCCATTACCTCAGACAGGACTGGATCATTGCGGGTGTACCTTCGCACCTGAACTGCAGTGACAGGTGCTCCCTCCACTTGTCTAAAGTAGAAGATGTCTATCTGACGAGGCTCTGGGGGAGTAACAGGCAAGGGTAGCCTCGAGAGACCGTCTGCGTTGCCGTGCAAGTCTGATTTGCGATATTTGATGTCGTATGTGTGTCCTGACAACAGTAAAGCCCACCTTTGCATCCTGCTTGCAGCAAGAGACGGAATTCTGGTGTGTGGCCCGAAGATTGAAGTCAATGGACGGTGGTCCGTCAGGAGTGTGAACCTTCTCCCAAACAGGTTCTGATGAAATTTTCTAATTCCAAAAACGATTCCCAAGGCCTCGCGCTCGATCTGCGCATAGTTACTCTCGGCCTTGTTCAAGGTGCGTGATGCGAAGGCGATAGGTTTCTCTACACCCGAAGGCATGATGTGGGATATGACTGCTCCCACACCATATGGTGATGCATCACATGCTAGCTGCACGGTCAGCTTTGGGTCGAAGTGTGTCAGGACCTCCGATTTCAGCAATGCTTTCTTTGCTTGGGCGAAAGCTTCATTGCACAGTTCAGTCCATTTCCATGTTTTGCCTTGACATAGCAACTGATGTAACGGCTTCAGCAATGTTGCTAAGTCTGGAATAAACTTCCCATAGTAGTTAAGTAGCCCCAGAAATGAACGTAACTGGCTCACATTCTGGGGTGCTGGGGCCTCCATGATCGCCTTGACCTTTGATGGCGCCTTATGCAGGCCAGTAGCGTCAATCACATGCCCCAGGTACTCAACTGAAAACTGAAAGAATTCACATTTGTCTTTACGAACTCTGAGTCCATACTCTTTCAGTCGTTGTAGTGTCGCATCCAAGTTCAGAAGATGATCCTCCTCTTTTGTCCCAGTGACAAGGATGTCGTCCAGGTAGCACTGGACTCCTGGCAGTCCACTCAAAATCTGATCCATTGCCCTTTGGAATAGAGCAGGGGCCGACGTAATTCCAAACGGAATGCGGCAGTACCTGTATAGCCCCTTGTGTGTCACAATTGTCAGCAGCTCCTTTGATTTGTCATCGACATGCATTTGTAGATAAGCCTGGCATAAGTCTATTTTGCTGAACTTTTGCCCTCCGGCCAGACCCGTAAAAAGATCCTCAATGAGGGGAAGAGGGTACTGTTCCGCAGACAGCACCGGGTTAATAGTCACTTTAAAATCCCCACAGATTCGAACAGATCCATCCTTTTTCAGGACAGGAACAATGGGTGTGGCCCATTTGCTCATGCTCACAGGCTCCAGGACTCCATTCTCGACTAAGGCTTCCAAGATGGCCTCAACTTTTGGCCTAATTGCATAGGGTACAGGTTGGACTTTGTGAAACTTCGGCTTGCTGTCAGGTTTAATGTCCAGTCTCACGCTGATCTTTTTCATGCTCCCACGTTCCCCATTGAAGAGTTCTGCATGTTTGTTTAACATTGCAGCCAGACCTGACTCCACTTTTGACATCATGCGGACTGCAGGCCAGTCCAGCGTGATTTTCTCTAGCCACGCACGTCCCAGTAGCAATGGGTAATTTCCCTTTACCACATATAGTGGCAGTTTTGCAGTCTGTCCGTTTATTTTACTGTCACCTCAATGACGCCTCTCATGGCCACAGGTTCGCCGGTATACGTCTTTAGCACAATGTTTGTTGGCTGAAGGGTAAGATGCTTTCGCATTTTGTTGTAGACAGTGTCTGAAACAAGGGACACAGCCGCGCCTGTGTCCACCTCCATCTGCACTGATTGTCCCTCCACCAGTGGTGACACCCAGTAGCCATTTGAATCACCTGCAACCATCAGTATGTGCACCTCTTCCTCCTCAGAGGTGTCGCTCCCCTCTGTTTTGCTTGTTCCATCATACTACACTGAATGAACACTCTTTTTCCTCTCTTGTCCAAATACAGACATTTTGCTTCCATGCTTCCCAGCTCTGTCTGTTCTTTTTTTACCTCTACAGGCGCGTTCAATGTGACCCTTTTTGCCACAATTTCGGCATTCCAGCTCCGTACACCAGCAGTCATTAGCGTGACGGCCCGTTTTCCCACAACGGTAACATGTGCCGTTCCGCGCACCTTTAGGCTCAGACGACACCTTATGGACTCTCCCTGTTGAACTCAACTGGTGAGCCTCGTGAGCCTCCTTTTCCACCATCTCCATGGAGACATTAACTTCAATGGCCTTTTCAAGAGTAAGGTTGTCCTCAGTAAGAAGGCGCTTCTGTGTGGCTGCATTTTGCAGACCACACACAAGTCTGTCTCTAATGGTGTCATTCAGCACCTCCTTGAACTGGCAGTGTTCCGACAACCTTTTTAAAACAGCAATAAACCTCGTCACTGATTCCCCCTCCTCTTGATTCCGTTTGTGAAATCTAAATCTCTCAGCAATAACCAGAGGTTTTGGTGAAAATTGTGCTCCAAGAATTTCCACTAGTTGCTTATATGTTTTAGTTCCTGGCTTATCTGGCTGCACGAGGCTGCGAAGTAAATTGAATGTCTTCGGCCAGATTACACTCAAAAAGGTAGGCACTACATTTTCATTTACCACCGCATTAGCCAATACAAAATAGTCAAAATGTTCCGTATATGCGCTCCATTGCTCCACATTTTCATCAAAATCACCGATCTTTCCTAATATATTAGACACTCACATTTCAAATTAAATTTTCTGTTTACTCACTGCACCCGTAACGTACGCAGATTCATCCACTCCTCGTTGCCACTTCTTGTGTCGATACCTTTCTATCTAGACACAATTTAGGACTCAGAACTCAGATATTCAAACATGAAGTGCTTTATTGGAAGGGAAGGAAGTTCTGGAAAGTTCTGAACAAAGAGAGCTAAACTTAACAGAGAACACCCAACCATTTATCTCCTGTGACAGCGCCACCACAGGTGGGAGGAGAACACACAATAGAACACACAATACATGACACTCACCATCTCCAGTCACACCCCCAACACACACTCACCATCTCCAGTTGTGCTGTCTTTCTTTAGCAATTTATGTTAGTTTTCCAGTTAATTCAGGGGTTTGAGTAAGTTGGGTCGATTCCCATTGTGTGCCGCCACCTAGTGGATATTTGGTACCTAGCAACTGCAGTAAAAGCGCAGTAAAGTGCAGTAAAGCACAGTAAGTGCAGTAAAGTAAACTACTGTATATCACAGACCTACAGCTACACATGGTCTGGGAAGTTATATTGTTGCCACGCTTGAGTCTTGGATATTATTTGTCTGTAAGTACTTGAGAATGTTATAGATGATTAGTGTACACTATATTTTGCAGAAAATGTTTAGTTTGTAACTTTTCTCTGTAAGCAAACTTACACAGCTAGCCGTGAAGTGCTCGCTCTCTGTCTAGCTGGTTAACTTGTAGCTGTATTTTGATGCACTATGGACAGGGCTAATTTAAAGAGAATGCCTTCCAGTTTGCTAAATGTATATTCACAGTAAGCTGTGTTTCCACGTGTTTGGTAATTTACATGCCAAATGTACTGTGTTGCTCAGGCGTACCTAAATTTGTGTATGCATATCAGTTATGTGCTTGTATACTAATGTGTGCTTCCATTTCTGTGTTGTATTTCAGTTTCACAATAAGAATCTTTCAGTAAAGTTTTACAAGAATAGTCAAGCCTTGTGATTTTTATGGGAAGATATCTGTGATAATAATAATAACTTCCGGGAAGTTATGTCATCACTTCCTGTGAACTGTGAACTATGAACTATGAACTGTGTACATACCTCACTTCCTGTCATATGTCACTTCCTGTTGGACTGGTATAAATACTGGACTGTTCAGTATTGTAAGAGGCTTCTACCAGAGGCATGGTAAAGACCTCTCTTGTATATAGTGTGTTTGTAAGTTGCTTAAAGCTTACCTTAAAGTTACTTGATGTGTAAGACTCCTTTTCTTACATCAATTTAAGCAACTTAATATTTACACTCACAAATACTAGACCTTCGGACAAACTCGGCGTTAAGGATCCAGGGAACCACCCATCATGGAGAGAATCCTTAGACCTATTCGTCTGGACTTGGACCCGAATACACCAGCAGCTGGCAGGGTATGGAAGCATTGGTACCGTACTTTTGAGAATTTTCTGGATGAATGTGAAGCGGATGCTCCTACTAGATTGAGGATACTTATCAACTATGTGACCCCAAAAGTGTTCGAATATGTTGATGAATGGGATAATTACGATGAGGTGATCCGGGTACTTAAGAAACTGTGGCCGAGAAATTCAGTTGCGTTCGCCAGCTGTTAGCGCCTTAGGAGGGGTAGATCTCGAGCGCTAGGCACTTAGTGCCCGGGCGCAGGACGATCTGCGCCTACGCCCAACTTCAGTAGACATTTAGCGCCGGCGCAAAGTGTTTGCGCGCGCTCAGCTGCGCGCGCAGCTTATGACGTCATTTCGTCGTGCAACGCCCTTTGTGCGCCCCAAACCAGAACTTCAGTCGCGCCCGCCCAATGTGGGCGTGGCGGTGTTAAGAACTGTGAAGTGGAACGCAGCAGAGGCCCTGCGGGCCTCGGGGAGCACTAATTAAAGGGCACTTACACTGAACTATAAAGGCCAGCCATTTTGCTGCAATGACTTTTCTGCAACGGATTTCTGGACAGAGACCAAGGAAGAGACCTTACTGATTTGGCCCAACATAGGAGAGGTATTTTTGGCTTCTGGCCAGAGCTTGGAAATTTGCCTCATTGTGATTTCATTGTTTGCAAGTATATTATGGGGGCTGCATGGGGTTCCAACCCTCAGTTCCAGCATTATGTGTGAAGGGCTCGCAGACGCTGTGTGAGAGGGGCAGCCATGCCTAGACGCAGAGGGGGCATCAGGCGTCGGCAACGTAGGCCTTACCCACTCAGGGAATACCGCCAGCGGGTGTCTTATCTCACCATGACTGCCGCGCAGTGTGTTAAGAGGCTGCGCTTCAGAAGGGAGGTGGTTGCAGAGATCTGCCAGCTGCTTCACAGAGATCTGCATCCACAACTGATGTGCAGGACGTCTCTGTCGGTGGAAGTGAAGGTCACGGTGGCTCTGAACTTTTATGCAAGTGGCTCCTTCCAAGCCGCTGCTGGGGACATAGCTAACATCTCCCAGTTCACCATGCATCGCTGCATCCGGCAGGTCACCGATGCCCTTTTCACAAGGAGACACCAATTCATCTCCTTCCCCATGACCCTAGAGAGGCAGGAGCAGCGTGCAGTCGGATTTGCGAGGATCGCCGACTTCCCCATGGTGCAGGGCGCCATTGACTGCACGCATGTGGCTTTGCGGGCACCTATCGACAATGCCGAGGATTACCGCAACCGGAAGGGCTACCATTCCCTCAATGTACAGCTGCTGTGTGACCACAGGCAGCGCATCCTAGCTGTCAATGCCCGCTTTCCAGGCAGCAGCCACGATGCATTTATCCTGCGCCAGACTACTGTGGCTGACATGTTCCAGGCACAGCCTCCACCAAGGGGATGGCTTATTGGGGACAAAGGCTATCCTTTGTGTACATGGCTCATGACCCCTGCTGAGGAGGCATACAACGAAAGCCATCAAGCCACAAGGAACATCATAGAGCAAACGATTGGCGTCCTCAAGCAATGGTTCCGCTGCCTGGATCGCTCCGGCGGATCTCTGCAGTATTCGCCGGATAGAGTCTCCCAGTTCATCGTCGTTTGCTGCATGCTGCACAACCTGGCTATCCGCAGGACTCAGGCACTGCCACCTCACGTTGGACCACCACCTCAGGAGGACGAGCAGGAGGACCATGAGGAGGAGGAGGAGGAGGAGGAGTACCAGCCCAGGAGGGAGCCACAAGGTCCAAGGGCCGTCCGTCGGCGGCTTATTGAACGACACTTCTAGGCCCCCTGTCAGGGAATGGCTTGTGGCAATGAAGGCACATGAATGCAGCCGCTCCGCAAGCCCTCAGCCGGTTAACGCAACAACCACTTGAAACATCACACATGGACAAGCTGAATAAAGAAAAAGCTTTATTGAACAAACTCAGGGCCCTTCCCACATGAAACCCAAAAACAGACAACAGCCCCAAAAAACAGTCAAAAACATATCTCACTCCCACAACCTGGGGAGGAACAACAAAACTTGTCCATCCAAACGGCCTTCATCCTCGGCCTTACCAAAAGAACCCCCCCCATAGACAACACAACCACCCCCATATAAAAAAACATTTGCCAACACACTCTACTTTGTGTGCCGAGAGGGCGAGTCCTTGTCCAGGCTTTTCCGGCCCCTGGCCGACCTGCTGCTCCGCCTCAACCTGGGCCCTGTGGGTGCTGCAAGGCTGGGGGAAGGCTCCTGAGGGGCACATTGCGTGACGGCAGATGCCCTTGGGGGTCGGCCTAGACGAGCTCTGGCCCTCGAGGGGCCGGCTGCTGACTGCTGCAGCTGTGGCTGGGCAGCATCAGTCCCTCCAGCAGCTCGTCGCAGCTTCGCTGGGGGAGTGGCAGTGGCGGCTGCAGCAATGGGGGCAAGCTGGCTGATGCCAGGCGCTCGCTGCTCGCCTGAGACACTGGCACTCAGCCGGGCTGGCACTGCAGCATGCGCAGCAATCTGGTGAAGGCCAGACCGCTATGCTGCTGCAGCGCGGCGGGTGCCCTGGCGATGCCTGCCTGACACAGCGAGTGTGGCAGCTGTGAGTGCCCGTACTGCCCTGGTCTGTGCCCGCATCAGACCAGCCAGTGACTGCACGGCACCACTGATCAACTGTCCACTCGCTGCCTGTGCTGCCCTGAATTCGTCCCGACTCGCGTCCTGTGCTGCCCTGAATTCGGCCCGACTCGCGTCCTGTGATGCCCCGAATTGTTCGAGACCCCTGGCCTGTGCTGCCGCGAGTTGTTCGAAACCCCTGGCCTGTGAGGCCCCGAAATCGGACACACTATGAGCCAGGGACTCAATGGCCTCAGGCAACCGTGCCACAACCCCCATGAACTCGGTGTGCCGATGATCCGAGTCCGCGGACATTTGACCAAGGAGGCGCACCTCCTGGGCGAGGACCGTCTCCGGACTGGAGGCCGGACTCTCCCTCTGGGGAGAAGGCAGCCGAGCTGCCCGACCCTTCCCGCGTGGCTGCACGCCACTGGGCCCAGCAACTACACTCCCCTGCAACACTTCCTCCCTCTGGGGAGAAGGCAGCCGAGCTGCCCGACCCTTCCCGCGTGGCTGGACGCCACTGGGCACAGGAGCTACACTCCCCTGCAACACTTCCCCCCTCTGGGGAGAAGGCAGCCGTGCTGCCCGACCCTTCCCGCGTGGCTGGACGCCACTGGGCACAGGAGCTACACCCCCCTGCAACACTTCCCCCTGGCTCTCCTCCAGGGAAGACGTGTCCCCTCCATTGCCATCCCCTGGTGCGGATGAGGGTTCCCCCGATGGGCCGCCTTCCTCTTGCTCCTCCTCGTCCTCCTCTTCTGAGAGACTGACACTCACAGCTTCAGGGACCTCCTCCTCACCAGCTGAAAGCAGGAAGGCACAAGAGTAGCTTTAGAGTGAGGACAGGGCGTCAGCGAGGGAGGCATGAGTGGTGGCATTCTGCGCATTGGTCGGACAGTGGCAAAGGATGTAGATCTGAAGCGCAAGGGGAACGAGAGAGGTCCAAAAGGTCATGTCCTTACCATTGGGGCCCAGCACAGGGTCGGCATCTCCAATTGCAACGGGGCCAATCACCCGGGCACCCATGAGTCGACCCACGCGCTCCTCCAGGTCACTGAGCTGCTGGAACTGGGGACGGCCTCCCCCGGTGACAGTCCGGCTCTTCAGATTCTGGGCCAGCTTGGCCTGCAAGAGAAAGGACGGCCTCTAAGTACAGTGTGGTGCCCTGTTGTTGTGTGCACTGCCTCCCATGGTCGAATAGCTTGGCGAGTGTGGTGCCCTGTTGTTGTGTGCACTGCCTCCCATGGTCGAATAGCTTGGCCAGTGTGTAAAGTGCAGAAAGTGCAATTGATGTTCATGCCAGTGCCATAGCTGCTGGATGAGGGCTGGCCATTAGGCCTTTGAGGTCCCTTTGCCCATAATGTGAGGTGCACATGCAAGGATGAGGAGGACACTGGAAAGGGTACTCACCCTGACAATCCGAGTGAGGTCGTTAAACTTTTTCCGACATTGGACAACAGTCCGGGGGACATCGCAGGTGGCTGTGACCCTCTGGGCGATATCCCTCCAGGCTCTCCTGTACACCCTGTTGGGAGGCTTCTTGCCACTGTCCGGGAACAAGATATGGCTTCTCTTCTCCAAAGCCCTAACCAGCACCTTTAAATCATGGCCAGAGAAGCGCTGCGCTCGCTCACGGGCCCTCTGCATCCTTCCTGGCGCTATTTCTCTCCAGCAGCAGTGTTTAGGCCTAGCTGGAGGGCTGCAGTATCCAGGGCGTGGCAGCAGACCAAGTCGACCCTTCCCCCTTTAAGAGCTGGCCGGCGCCAGGGTGTCTGCTGTCAATCAAAACATGACCGCACCTGCGCTGCGCCCGGCCTCGGCGGTATCAGTCTGCACCGCCGGCTTAGCCCCTAAGGATAGCCGTGCATCGCCAGTTTTAGCGCTCGAGCAAACTCCTTGGCCAAAGCTACTGAATTTCGGCGAACTGCCCTCCACTTTCCGGCGGGCGCAAACTTTAGCGGCTGCCCGACTTTACCGCCCCAAAAGTGGCTATACTGAATTTCTAGGCCTGTATGCCAAGACTCCAAATGAGGTCTATGCTAGACATCTACTTGCCACAGCCCAACCACGGCCAGGGGAATCGATTAACGAATTCCTTATAGAACTTCGCAGGCTCAGCATAGATTGTAACTTTCAGGCAGCCTCAGCTGAGCTGTACCGCGAAGAAATGATTCGTGATGCTTTCATCTGCGGGATTGCCTCTCCATTTATATGCCAGCGTCTACTAGAAAGTAAAACACTTGAGCTACAAAAAGCTTTTGACCTAGCTTGTTCGCTGGATTCGGCAAAGAGAAATGCAGACCTCTATCAGCTGCCCAGATCTCGATCTGCTGCTGTAGCTGCAACCAGACAATTCAAGCGGTCTCAGGTGAACCCTATCATGGGGGAATCTAATTCTGATAATTCTGATGAAGAAGAGGAGGATGACCCCACTTTAGCAGCCTCTTGGCAATCTAGGAGGGAATGCTTCTTTTGTGGAGATGCTTTTCACCCTAGGAAATTCTGCCCTGCTCGCAATGCAATCTGCAGTTATTGCAAAAAAAAAGGACACTTTGCTAAAGTTTGCCTATCAAGGGCCTCTACGAGGGCCAATCCAGCTAAGGCCTACTGAACTGCCCCAATTAGGGCCTATCAGGATGCTCCAGCTAGGACCTATCAAGCTTCCTCTCGAGCTCTCTCCCGAAGAAGCACACCGAGGCCTAGAAATTGGGTTTTGGCGCAGCGACGGCTTTAGCGCCGGAAGTTAGTGCCGGAGCTAAGTCGCGCTGGGCGGACCAAAAATTCACTAGTTCTGCGCCCAAACGGCTGCCGGCGCTGCTGAAAGCTGTTTGCGCCTGAAAACTGGCGCTACGCGCTGAATTGCGGCGCTATTCCGGCGCTGCGGCGCCCGCTGCGGTGCGGCAGGTTCGGGAAGTGCAGGCCTCCTCCTTCCCTTAAGGAGGAGCTGCCTGCGCCCGGCCGCGGCTCGCGAAAATCATTGTAAAAATGAGCCCGGCACCTCGGACAAGTGCCGGGCTTGCATCTGTCCCGGGGGGGGGGGGGGAGAAGTCCGGGGAGGGAGCTGCGGCCAGGCGGCCGGCGGGAAAGCGGCCGGCCGCCGCGGGGCCTTTAATGCGCCGGCGCAAAGTCCAGTAAGGCACCTCTGCCAGAACGTTGCTTGCGGCTGCCACGGGCGAGGCGGCCGCAAGTCAATTTCGGAGTTCGGGCGGGTTACCATGGCAACCGGGACGCTGCGCACACCGATGACGTCATCGGTGCTGGCGCAGCGCTAATGGCCTAACGCCGATTTAGGGACCCACTCAATTTCCAAACTGGCCATAACTCCGGCGCTAGGCCCTCTAGCGCCTCAAAAGCGGTGCTAAGCCTACCGAATTTCTAGGCCAACCTGTCTCATGCAGCTACAAAAGTTTCAATTAAAGGGCATACTTTAGATGCCTTAATTGACTCAGGAAGTACTGATAGTTTCATTAAGGAACAGATTGTTGCGAAATTGAAACTACATGTCTTCCCATCGGACCAGGCAATTGCGATGGCTCAGTCATCACTGAATACCAGAATCTCCGGCTTTTGTATTGTTGATATGACACTTAATGGTCGCATGTATCCCTCCACCCGACTTTTGGTACTCAAGGACTTATGTAGTGATCTCCTCTTAGGGCTGGATTTCCAGAAACAGCATAAGAAACTCACTATTGAGTTCGGCGGATCCAAACCTGGTCTTACTATTTCTAATATACCGTCTAAATTACCGTTTTGTGCATTATCAGCAGCTTCACTTGATGAACCCTCATTATTTGCCAGTATTCCGCCTCGATGCAAACCAATAATAACGAAATCGCGGCGCTTTAATCAGGAAGACCAATCTTTTATTGAGGCTGAAATCTCTCGACTTCTAGCAGAGGATATCATCGAGCCATGTTCATCGCCCTGGCGGGCTCAAGTCGTCATTGTCAAGAACCCTCTAAAACCTCACAAACAGCGACTATGCATTGATTATTCGCAAACCATCAATCAATATACCGACTTGGACGCCTACCCATTGCCACGCATTGATGATATGGTTAATAAACTGGCCGAATACAAAGTGTTCTCAACTTACGACTTAAAAAGTGCCTATCATCAGGTACCCTTGAAGGTCTCAGATAAGCAGTACACGGCCTTTGAGGCTAATGGACGGCTGTACCAATTTCGTCGCCTCCCATTCGGGGTTACTAATGGAGTGGCTGTCTTCCAACGGGCAATGGATGGCCTGGTTAAACAGGAAAACCTAAGGGATACTTTTCCCTATCTTGATAACATTACCATTGCAGGTCACGATCAACAGGAACACGACGCCAACCTCCAAAAATTTCGGGATGCCCTCCATCGCTGTAATTTAACCCTGAATGAATCCAAATCTGTTGAGTCGCAACCGACCATCAACATCCTTGGCTACTGCGTAGGCAATGGTATCATTAAGCCAGACCCAGAAAGACTTCGCCCGCTCCAAGAGCTCCCGTCACCTAAGAATCCGGCTTCTTTACGTCGGGCTCTCGGTCTGTTTGCATACTACGCTAAATGGATTCCTCATTTTTCGGACAAAATCCAACCCTTGCTGCATGCTAGATCATTTCCACTGGGAACAGCAGCTGTTGCAGCCTTTAACCTTCTCAAAAAACAGTTGGAGAAAGCGGCTCTTCACTCCATCGATGAGAATCTCCCTTTCGTGGTTGAATGTGATGCCTCGGAGGTGGCGATCTCGGCTACACTGAATCAGGAAGGTCGTCCTGTAGCATTTATGTCCAGGACCTTACAAGGTGCCGAGCTACATTATCCTCTGGTTGAGAAGGAAGCCACAGCCATCATAGAGGCAGTACGGAAGTGGAACCATTTTCTAGCTCGCCAGCACTTTACATTAATCACGGACCAACGATCAGTCGCCTTCATGCTCGATAATCGAAAACGAACCAAAATTAAGAATAATAAAATACAACTTTGGAGGATGGAACTGGCCTCTTTTGGTTATACCATTCACTATCGGCCTGGCAAGGAGAATGTGGCCCCGGACACCCTCACACGGGCATTCTGCTCCACTATGTCGTCGTCGACTCTCATGGATGTCCACAATGGATTGTGTCATCCTGGCGTTACGCGCATGCTACATTTTGTACGATCACGGAATCTTCCTTTTTCCACTGGAGATGTAAAGAAAATATGCTCAGAATGCCGGCTTTGTGCGGAATTAAAACCTCAGTTCTTCCGCCCCTCAGATGGTATGCTCATACACGCAACCCAACCGATGCAACGACTTAGCATCGATTTTAAGGGCCCAGTGCCCTCTTCAACTCGGAACACATATTTGCTCACCATGATCGACGAATATTCACGTTTTCCGTTTGCCTTCCCCTGCTCCAATATGCTGGCGTCCACAGTAATCTGCTGCCTTGAGCAGGTATTTTCTCTCTGTGGCATGCCGGCTTATATTCACTCAGATCGGGGTCCATCCTTTATGTCAAGGGAACTCAAGGACTACCTCTCAGAACGGGGAATTGCTACAAGCAAAACAACACCATACCATCCCATCGGAAATGGGCAGGTAGAGAGGTATAACGGTATCATCTGGAATTCCGTACGTCTCGCTTTAAGATCTTGGGGCCTACCAGACCAGCAATGGGAAACAGTGCTTCCGGATGCATTGCACCCTATACGGTCCCTGCTTTCTACAGCCACAAATACTACACCTCATGAGCGGTTCTTTGGATTCCAGCGTCGCTCATCTCATGGGACATCACTCCCGTCATGGCTAACTACTCCTGGACCTGTATTACTCCGAAGATACGTTCGGACGTCTAAAAATGACCCTCTCGTAGACGAGGTTGAACTAACCGATGCCAACCCCACCTATGCAAACATACGATATTCCGACGGCCGAGAATCTACCGTATCATTACGGGATCTGGCTCCCTGCCCACCAGGACCTAGTGGGACATCGGGTGATGGCATTTCACCAGGAAACTCTTGGGACCTATCGGGTACCCCTCTCCAGGATCCTGATTGGACACCAACTAGCTTGGTGCCGGTAGAACCCCGTACTCAAAGTTGCGACCCTCCCAGTACCGCGCATGAAAGTACTGATCCGCCACAGACCAGCTCTGCACCTCCCTCTGAACAGAGGCAGTCTGACTTTGAACCTATTGGGGCTCGTACACGGAGCCATGATCTCCCCGACCCTTCACAGGGTAATCCAGGCCACACAGACTCTGACCAATGGCCAACCGCATGTAAGCGGACCAGCGACCCTCTACGATGGGAACCCAAACGGGTGCGACTCTTCCTCGTTCAGCGGCTGCAGAACAAAAGGTAGACCACAGCCTCCTAATCCTGCAGGAGGGAAGAATGTGATAATAATAATAACTTCCGGGAAGTTATGTCATCACTTCCTGTGAACTGTGAACTATGAACTATGAACTGTGTACATACCTCACTTCCTGTCATATGTCACTTCCTGTTGGACTGGTATAAATACTGGACTGTTCAGTATTGTAAGAGGCTTCTACCAGAGGCATGGTAAAGACCTCTCTTGTATATAGTGTGTTTGTAAGTTGCTTAACGCTTACCTTAAAGTTACTTGATGTGTAAGACTCCTTTTCTTACATCAATATCAACTTGTTAGCTACCTGTCTAGCTCTGCATAGGAACGCGCTGCAAGGGCAGAACAGTGAAAAGACAACAGCACAGCGGGCTCAAGCACAAGAAGATACCTCTCAGCTAACATGAGTCTACGCTCAGGAAGACAATATACCATAGAGGCCGTCGACCAGCCAATCGAGGAGCATGAGCCTCTCCGAGCAAACGATGCCAAGTCACAGTCCTCTAAAGCAGCCTCTAGATCATCTCGGCGGTCCAGCAGACCGTCGTCATCGACAGCTTCTGCAGCCGCCAAAGCACGTGCCAAGGCAAAAGCTGCCCAGGCTCAATTGTCCTTCGCTGAAAACGAAGCTAGTGTGATGAAGCAGAGCGCTGACCTCGACACTAGTGTGATGAAGCAGAGAGCTGACCTCGACGCTAGTGCGATGAAGCAGAGAGCTGACCTCACGCCAGTCTCCACATTCTCCAAAGCCAGAGAGCTGTTGCTGCCGCTGAAGCTGAAGCTTATGAAGAAGGTGAGGAGAACGAAGGCGGGGAGCACAGCCATGAAGCATATGTTCTAGAACAGCCCCTCAGTCCAGTGCAACGTACAAGTGAGTATGTCCAACAACACTCCAAATTGTTCTTCAAGGAAACATCCAGGTATCTCGACGTAGAACCAGCTACTCACCACAGTAACAAACAGCCTGTTTTCGGAGACACTGAGCTTAAAGGAGAAGAAACAAGTAAGACTTACCTGCAGAGACCTCCACAGCACTCGGCCAATCCAGCCAAGCAGTCCTCACCCGAGCCACAAGGTGCACGAGACCTCGCTAGGTACCTCATCCGCCGAGAATTGTTAAGTTCAGGTTTTCTAGAATTTGATGACCGTCCTGAAAATTATTGGTCATGGAAAGCGTCCTTCCTGAGTACCACCAAGGACTTGAATCTGTCAGCCAGAGAAGAACTAGATTTGATGACAAAGTGGCTCGGAGCTGAGTCGTCAGAACAGGCGAAGAGAATTTGCTCAGCGCACGTCCGCAATCCCACAGCAGGCCTCAACCTGGTTTGGCAACGTCTCGAAGACTGTTATGGGACACCAGAAGTCATTGAACACGCACTGCTCAAGCAGATTGAGGACTTTCCGAAGCTAACCAACAAAGATAATGTTGAGCTCCGAGAACTGGGTGACATTCTCCTCGAACTGGAGTGTGCTAAGGGAGAAGGTTATCTGACAGGCCTCTCGTATTTGGATACAGCTCGTGGGGTAAACCCAATAGTGGAAAAGCTGCCCTACAACCTTCAAGAGAAATGGATAGCTAAGGGATCCAAGTACAAGGAGGACAATGGAGTGGCATTTCCCCCCTTCTCTCTCTTCTCCAGGTTCGTCCAACAACAGGCAAAGGTGAGGAATGATCCAAGTTTCACTTTCTCCACCTCCAGCAGTTACGCTCCTTCGAGAACAGAGAAACCCACAAAGTACAGCAACAAAGCCTCTGTGAGCGTGCACAAAACAGATGTTCCAGCCGAACCCTCAGTCAACCAATCCAGTTCTGCTGGGAATAAAGTGGATGACCCAGATCGTCAGTGTCCAATACACAAGAAGCCCCACCCACTCAAAAAGTGTCGAAGCTTTAGAGACAAGCCTATTGATGAGCGCAAATCATACCTGAAAGAGAATCGCATCTGCTTCAGGTGTTGTGGGTCGACTATGCACATGGCAAAAGACTGCAAGGCGACAATCAAGTGCTTCGAGTGCAACAGTGAAAAACACATTGCAGCCCTGCATCCAGGTCCTCCTCCTTCAACCACCGAGAATGCTATGGTTGACAAAGAGGATAGCGGGGAGCAAAGCGAAAGCACATCTTCTTCAGTCACCTCCAAGTGTACAGAGGTTTGTGGAAATGTAAGCAGCCCACGCTCATGCTCCAAAATCTGCTTGGTTAAAGCATATCCTGCAGGGAGAAAGGAGAAGGCAATCAAGATGTACACAGTGCTTGATGAGCAAAGTAACAAGTCTCTAGCGAAGACAGAATTCTTCAATCTCTTTGAAGTCAAGGCCAGCGCAGCTCCGTAACGCTAAAAACCTGTTCAGGGACAACAGAGACTACGGGTAGGAGAGTTGGCAACTTCATGATCGAGTCCATGGATGGGAAACTACAGCTTCCCCTCCCCACCTTAATTGAGTGTGACATGATGCCAGATGATAGGACGGAAATTCCCTCCCCAGAGGTCGCACACCATCAGCCCCACCTACAGCCAGTTGCCAACAAGATTCCAGCTGTGGACCCGGACGCTCCAATCCTCCTGCTCTTGGGAAGAGACATCTTAAGGGTGCACAAGGTGCGTGAGCAAATCAACGGGCCCCACAACGCTCCTTATGCACAGCGGCTTGACCTGGGATGGGTCCTCGTGGGTGGAGTTTGCCTGGGAACAGTCCACGAACCAGCGGATGTCAACGTCTATAAAGCAAACGTGTTGCACAACGGTCGCACATCCTGTCTCAGCCCATGCCCAAACAGGATCCAGGTAAAGGAAGACTACGATGGCATTACGCAGCATCATAGGTCAACCTCCTCTGCCTGTGAGGAAGAGGCAGGCCTCACTGTGAGCACAGACAGCCTAGGATGCTCAGTGTTTGAAAGGTCCAAGGATGATGACAAGCCAGCACTATCCATGGACGACAAAGCTTTCCTAACCATCATGGATGAGGAGGTTTACCAGGACGATGGACACAGCTGGGTGGCACCCTTACCATGTCACTCTCCTAGACGCCATCTTCCGAGTAACAGGGAACAAGCTATGAAGCGCCTCTGCTCACTCAGGAGAACCCTGGTGCCGGTGTCCACCAACCCAGACATGCCTGCAGTCCTCACCCCAGCAATGCTCCTGAGTCAAAAGATGAGTGCTATTTCAGCCCCCTCTGGAAACTTCGACATGGCCGAGCTGCACGGGAAGCAGTGGAAGCAAGTCCAGTGTCTCGCCGACACTTTTTGGAAGAGATGGAAAGGAGAGTATTTGTCCACCCTACAGAGCCATAGGAATTGGACAGAAGACAAGCCAAATGTCAAAGTGGGAGATGTTGTCTTGCTGAAAGACAGCCAAGCACACAGAAATGAATGGCCAGTGAGACTGCTTGTCAAAACTCTGCCGAGCAGGGACAAGAGGGTCCGCAAGGTGGAGGTGAAGATTGTCAAGGAGGGTACTGTCAAAGTGTTTCTGAGGCCAGTCTCAGAGATTGTAGTTCTCCTTTCAAAAGAAACCTAGAGAAAGGATTCTGAGTATGTTTGCAGCCAAAAGACGTTTTCTTTAGGTTTATTTTGCATCTGTAGTGGTACAATGGAATTGTACCAAGCGGGGAGTGTGCTGCCTTCCTTTAGCAATTTATGTTAGTTTTCCTGTTAATTCAGGGGTTTGAGTAAGTTGGGTCGATTCCCATTGTGTGCCGCCACCTAGTGGATATTTGGTACCTAGCAACTGCAGTAAAAGCGCAGTAAAGTGCAGTAAAGCACAGTAAGTGCAGTAAAGTAAACTACTGTATATCACAGACCTACAGCTACACATGGTCTGGGAAGTTATATTGTTGCCACGCTTGAGTCTTGGATATTATTTGTCTGTAAGTACTTGAGAATGTTATAGATGATTAGTGTACACTATATTTTGCAGAAAATGTTTAGTTTGTAACTTTTCTCTGTAAGCAAACTTACACAGCTAGCCGTGAAGTGCTCGCTCTCTGTCTAGCTGGTTAACTAGTAGCTGTATTGTGATGCACTATGGACAGGGCTAATTTAAAGAGAATGCCTTCCAGTTTGCTAAATGTATATTCACAGTAAGCTGTGTTTCCACGTGTTTGGTAAGTTACATGCCAAATGTACTGTGTTGCTCAGGCGTACCTAAATTTGTGTATGCATATCAGTTATGTGCTTGTATACTAATGTGTGCTTCCATTTCTGTGTTGTATTTCAGTTTCACAATAAGAATCTTTCAGTAAAGTTTTACAAGAAAAGTCAAGCCTTGTGATTTTTATGGGAAGATATCAAATTGTTAGCTACCTGTCTAGCTCTGCATAGGAACGCGCTGCAAGGGCAGAACACCAGTCACACCAACACACGCTCACCATCTCCAGTCACACCAACACACACTCACCATCTGCAGTCACACCAACACACACTCACCATCTCCAGTCACACCCCAACACACGCTCACCATCTCCAGTCACACCAACACACACTCACCATCTCCAGTCACACCAGCACACACTCACCATCTCCAGACACACCCACAACACACACTCACCATCTCCAGTCACACCAACACACACTCACCATCTCCAGTCACACCCCCAACACACACTCACCATCTCCAGTCACACCAACACATGCTCACCATCTCCAGTCACACCCCCAACACACACTCACCATCTCCAGTCACACCCCAACACACACTCACCATCTCCAGTCACACCAACACACACTCACCATCTCCAGTCACACCAACACACACTCACCACTTCCAGTCACACCCCCAACACACACTCACCATCTCCAGTCACACCCCCAACACACACTCACCATCTCCAGTCACACCCCCAACACACACTCACCATCTCGTCTCACCAGCACACACTCACCATCTCCAGTCACACCCCCAACACACAGTCACCATCTCCAGACACACCCACAACACACACTCACCATCTCCAGTCACACCAACACACACTCACCATCTCCAGTCACACCCCCAACACACACTCACCATCTCCAGTCACACCCCCAACACACACTCACCATCTCCAGTCACACCAACACACGCTCACCATCTCCAGTCACACCCCCAACACACACTCACCATCTCCAGTCACACCCCCAACACACACTCACCATCTCCAGTCACACCAACACACACTCACCATCTCCAGTCACACCAACACACACTCACCATTTCCAGTCACACCCCCAACACACACTCACCATCTCCAGTCACACCCCCAACACACACTCACCATCTCCAGTCACACCAACACACACTCACCATCTCCAGTCACACCAACACACACTCTCCATCTCCAGTCACACCCCCAACACACACTCACCATCTCGTCACACCAAAACACACTCACCATCTCCAGTCACACCCCCAACACACACTCACCATCTCCAGTCACACCCCCAACACACACTCACCATCTCGTCTCACCAGCACACACTCACCATCTCCAGTCACACCCCCAACACACACTCACCATCTCCAGTCACACCCCCAACACACACTCACCATCTCCAGTCACACCCACAACACATGCTCACCATCTCCAGTCACACCAACACACACTCACCATCTCCAGTCACACCAACGCACACTCACCATCTCCAGTCACGCCCCCAACACACACTCACCATCTCCAGTCACACCAACACACACTCACCATCTCCAGTCACACCCCCAACACAGGCTCACCATCTCCAGTCACACCCCCAACACACGCTCACCATCTCCAGTCACACCCCCAACACACGTCACCATCTCCAGTCACACCCCCAACACACGCTCACCATCTCCAGTCACACCCCCAACACACGTCACCATCTCCAGTCACACCCCCAACATACGCTCACCATCTCCAGTCACACCCCCAACACACACTCACCATCTCCAGTCACACCAACACACGCTCACCATCTCCAGTCACACCCCGAACAAACGCTCACCATCTCGTCACACCCCCAACACACACTCACCATCTCCAGTCACACCAACACACACTCACCATCTCCAGTCACACCCCCAACACACACTCACCATCTCCAGTCACACCAACACACTCACCATCTCCAGTCACACAAACACACGCTCACCATCTCCAGTCACACCAACACACACTCATCGGCCTAGAAATTCAGTTTGCACAGTTTTGGGGCGCTAAAGTCGGGCGCTCGGTAAATTTAGCGCCCACCGGAAACTGCAGGCCAACTCGCCGAAATTCAGTGAAGTTGGACCAGATTCTGGCCGAGCGCTGAAACTGGCGCTGCAATGCTGTGTTCAGGCGCTAATCCGGCGATGCGGCTTGATCTCGCCGATTCCGGGCGCAGCGCAGGTGCGGTCATGTGTTGAGTGTCAGCAGACACCCTGACGCCGGCCAGCTCTTAAAGGGGGAAGGGTCAACTTTGACTGCTGCCACGCCCTGCATGCTGTAGCGCTGCAACTAGGCCTCAGCACTGGTGGTGTGCCAAAACAGCGCCTGGAGGAATGGAGAGGGCCCGTGACAGAGCACAGCGCTTCTCTGAGCATGCGCTGAGTGTGCTCATCCATGGGGTACACAAGAAAAGACGGATTGTGTGCCCGGTTAGTGGCAGGAAGGCTCCCAGGAGCCAGTTCAGGAACGCCTGGAGCAGAATTGCCCGCAGGGTCTCATCCAACTGCGATGTTCCCAGGAGTGCGGACCAGTGCCGCAAGAAATTCAATGACCTCAGTCGGATGGTGAAGGTGAGTACCCTTTCCACTGTCCCCCTCATCCTTGCATGTGCACCTCCCATTAGGGCCAAAGGGACATCAAAGGCCTAATGCCCAGCCCTCCTCCCGCTGCAATGGCACTTGCATGTTAATCAAAGCTCTTTCTGCACTTATCACACTGTCCAAGCTATTCAGCCATGGGAGGGCTCCCACACAGCAACAGGGCAGCACACTGTCCAAGCTATTCAACCATGGGAGGCCTCACACACAGCAGCAGGGCACCACACTGTACTTAGAGGCCCTCCTTTCTCTTGCAGGCCAAGCTGGCGAGGAATGCCAGGAGCCAGGTAGCGACTGGTGGAGGGCGTCCCGACTACCAGGAGCTGACTGATCTGGAGGAGAGGGTGGCACGACTCCTGCGTGCCCGGGTGACAGGCCCTGTCGCGATCGGCGATGCGGACCCTGTACTGGAACCCACTGGTAAGGACATGACCGGGTGCACCTCTCTCCTTGCCCTCGCGCATCAGATGTACATCCTTCCCCACTGACCGCAAAATGCGCATAATGCACCACTGCGGCCTCCCTGGCTGTTGGCCTGTCCTCACTCTAAAGCTACACTTGTGCCTTCCTGCTTTCAGCTGCTGAGGAGGAGGTGCTCCCTGAAGCACAGAGAGCCAGGCCCTCGGAGGAGGAGGACGTGGAGGACCAGGAGGAAGGCGGCACCTCCGGGGAACCCTCCTCCGCGCCAGCAGATGGCAATGGAGGGGAGACGTCTGGCGTGCAGGAGAGCCGGGGGGAGGCGGTGGAGGGGAGGCCAGAACCTGGTACCAGTGGCGTGGACGCACGCGGCAAGGGCCCGGCAGCAGGGCAGCCTTCTGGCCAGAGGGGGGAGGTGGTGGAGGGGAGGCCAGAACCTGGTACCAGTGGCGTCGACGCACGCGGGAATGGTCCGGCACCACGCCGCCCTTCTGCCCAGAGGGGGCAGGTGGTGGAGGGGAGGGGAGAACCTGGTCCCAGTAGGGTGGCCGAACACGGCAAGGGTCCAGCGCCACGCCAGCCTTCTGCCCAGAGGGCGAGTCCGCCCTCCAGTCCGGAGTCGGACGTCGCCCAGGAGGTGCACCTCCTGCACGACATGTCGGCGGCGTCGGAGCGGCGCCACGTGGAGTTTATGCAGGTGGTGGAGCAGGTGCCTCGCGCCATGGACAGCCTGGCACATAGTGTGGTGGCTTTCGCCGAATCACAGGCCAGGGGCCTGGAACAATTCGCGGCAGCACACGCCAGGGGAGTGGACCTACTTGTGGCAGCGCACGACAGGGGGGTGCAGCAACTTGCCGCAGCGCAGCACGCCAGTCGCCACATGAGAGGTGCTGGGCAGACACTGGCACAGCAGCTGCGGGCACATGCCAGGGCAGTTGGGGCACTAACTTCTGCCACCCTCGCACTGGCGCGGAGGCGTCGCCAGGCGAGCCGCCACCCTGCTGCAGCACAGCGGTCTGGCGGCCAACACATTGGTGCGCTTGCTCCCCTGCCAGGCCGGCCGAGTGCCAGTGTCTCTGGCGAGCAGCGTGCGCCTGCCATCAGCCAGCTTGTCCCCATTGGTGCAGGCGACACTGCCACTCCCCCAGCCAGGGTGCGACGAGCTGCTGCAGGAACTGAAGATGGCCACCCACAGCTGCAGCAGCCACCAGCCGGCCCCTCCCGGGCTGGCCCTCGTGTAGGGCGACCCCCAAGGGCATCTGGCGAGACGCATTGTCGCCCTGATGAGCCTTCCCCCAGCCTTGCCCCAGCCTCAGGGCCCAGCTTGAGGCGCAGCTGCAGGTCGGGCCGGGGCAAGAGAACGCTCTCTAAGGACTCGCCCTCTCGGCACGCCGAGTAGAGTGTGGCGAGCGCGGGTTTTGGTCATGCGGGGGCTTCTGTTCTGGGGGGCATTATCTTGTTTGTTTTTATGGGGGTGTTTGTGTTGGGGGGGGGGCGTTTTTTTGTAAGGCCGGTGAGGAAGGCCATTTGCATGTGGAAGTTTTGTTAGTCCTCCCCAGGTTTTGGGAGTGACAGAAGTTTTTGACTGTTTTTTGGAGGCCTTCTCTGTTTTGCTGTTCCATGTGGGAAGGGCCCTGAGTTTGTGAAATAAAGATTTTCATTTTTTCACCATGTGCAGGTGTCATGTTTCAACTGGTTGTTGGGTTAAGTGGCTGAGGGCTTGCGGAGCGGCTGCCTTCAGCTGCGTTCATTGGCCCAGGCCATTCCCTGACAGGGGGCCTAGAAGTGTCGAGCAATAAGCCACCGGCGGACGGCCCTTGGACCTTGTCGCTCCCTCCTAGGCTGCTCCTCCTCCTCCTCCTCATGGTCCTCCAGCTCATCCTCTTGAGGTGGTGGGGCAATGTCAGGTGGCAGTGCCTGAGTCCTGCGGATCGCCAGGTTGTGGAGCATGCAGCACACGACGACGAACTGGGAGACTCTATCCGGCGAATACTGAAGAGCTCCTCCGGAACGATCCAGGCAGCGGAACCGTTGCTTGAGGACGCCTATCGTTTGCTCTATTAGGTTCCTTGTGGCTTAATGGCTTTCGTTGTATGCCACCTCCGCTGGGGTCGTGGGCGTGCGGAGCGGGGTCATGAGCCATGTACACAAAGGGTAGCCCTTGTCCCCGATAAGCCATCCCCTTGGTGGAGGCTGTGCCTCGAACATGTCAGCCACAGTAGTCTGGCGCAGGATAAATGCATCGTGGCTGCTTCCTGGGAAGCGGGCATTGACAGCTAGGATGCGCTGCCTGTGGTCACACACCAGCTGCACATTTAGGGAATGGTAGCCCTTGCGGTTGCGGTAATGCTCGGCATTGTGGATAGGTACCCGCATAGCCACGTGCGTGCAGTCAATGGCGCCCTGCACCATGGGGAAGCCCGCGATCCTGCCAAATCCGACTGCACGCTGCTCCTGCTTGTGTTGGGTCATGGGGAAGGAGATGAATTGGTGTCTCCTCACGTAAAGTGCATTGGTGACCTGCCGGATGCAGCGATGCGCGGCGAACTGGGAGATGTTCGCTATGTCCGCAGCAGCGGCTTGGAACGAGCCGCTTGCATAAAAGCTGAGAGCCACCGTGACCTTCACTTCCACCGAGAGAGATGTCCTGCACATGAGCTGTGGCCGCAAATCTGCATGAAGCAGCTGGCAGGTCTCTGCAACCACCTCCCTCCTGAAGCGCAGCCTCTTCACACAATGCGCCGCAGTCATGGTGAGATAGGACACCTGCTGCCGGTATTGCCTGACTGGGTAAGGCCTACGTTGGCGACGCCTGATGGCCCCTCTGCGTCGAGGCATGGCTGGCCCTCTGTCACAGCGTCTGCGAGCCCTTCGCACAAAATGCTGCAACTGAGGGTTGGCACCCCATACAGCCCCCATTATAAAGTTCCAAACAGCCAAATCACAAGGATGCAAATGTCAAAGCACTGGCTAGAAGCCAAAAATACCTCTCCTATGTTGTCCGAAATCAGAAATCTCTGTGCCTTGCTCTCTGTCCAGAAATCCAAAGCAGTAAAGTCATTGCAGCGAAATGGCTGGCCTTTATGGGTGAGTGGATGTGCCCTTTAATTAGCGCTCCCCGAATCCCACAGGGCCTCTGTTGAGTTCCACTTCACAGTTCTTAACAGCGCCACGCCCACATTGGGCGGGCGCCACTGAATTTCCGGTTTGGGGCGCACAAACGGCGTTGCACACCCAAATGACGTCATAAGATGCGCGCGCAGCTGAGCGGGCGCTAACACTTTGCGCTGGCGCTAAATCCCAACTGAATTTCGGCGTAGGCGCAGATCCGGCGGCGCCCGGGCGCTAAGTGGCTAGCGCCGGAAATATACCCTTTTCTGGCGCTAACGGCTGGCGCAAACAACTGAATTTCTAGGCCATCATCTCCAGTCACACCAACACACACTCACCATCTCCAGTCACACCAACACACTCACCATCTCCAGTCACACCCCCAACACACGCTCACCATCTCCAGTCACACAAACACACGCTCACCATCTCCAGTCACCCCAACACACGCTCACCATCTCCAGTCACACCAACACACACTCACCATCTCCAGTCACACCCCCAACACACGCTCACCATCTCCAGTCACACCAACACACACTCATCATCTCCAGTCACACCAACACACTCACCATCTCCAGTCACACCCCCAACACACGCTCACCATCTCCAGTCACACAAACACACACTCACCATCTCGTCACACAAACACACGCTCACCATCTCCAGTCACCCCAACACACGCTCACCATCTCCAGTCACACCAACACACGCTCACCATCTCCAGTCACACCCCAACACACACTCACCATTTCCAGTCACACCAACACACGCTCACCATCTCCAGTCACACCCCCAACACACGCTCACCATCTCCAGTCACACCAACACACGCTCACCATCTCCAGTCACACCAACACACACTCACCATCTCCAGTCACACCCCCAACACACACTCACCATCTCGTCACACCAACACACGCTCACCATCTCCAGTCACACCCCAACACACACTCACCATTTCCAGTCACACCCCCAACACACGCTCACCATCTCCAGTCACACCAACACACGCTCACCATCTCCAGTCACACCCCAACACACACTCACCATTTCCAGTCACACCCCCAACACACGCTTACCATCTCCAGTCACACCAACACACGCTCACCATCTCCAGTCACACCAACACACACTCACCATCTCAAGTCACACCCCCAACAACAACCACTTGCGGTTATATAGCACCTTTAACGTAGTAGAATGCCTCAAGGTGCTTCACAGCAGCGTAATCTGACAAAGCTTGACATCGAGCTTTGTAAGAAAATATTCAGACAGGTGACCAAAATCTTGGTCAAAGAAGTAGGTTTTAAGGAGGGTATTAAAGCCAGAGAGAGTTAGAGAGGTGGAGATGTTTCGAGAGGGAATTCCAGAAATTGGGCCCCAGGCAGCTGAAGGCACGGCCGCCAATGGTGGGGCGAAGGGACTAGAGGCCAGAGTTGGAGGAGTGCTGAGATCTCGGAGGGTTGTAGGGCTGGATGTTCTCACAGTCAGACATCACTAGAATTTGATGAGGTTGTGATATTTTCTGCCTAGTTGAAGGGAGATTATTTTCAGTGATCACATTATCTTCACAAGCTGCAGATCAATATAAATAATTACACCTTGAGAACAGGCGAGTTGGGTTTGAATTTATAGAGAGCTCAGAGCTGAGGGGAGTTCGAATCTTGCCCAGTGTGTGGTTCTGGGATGTGGGCTGGTTTGATGCCCTCGCTCTGGAAACTCTATGATTTAGACATTAAATGAAATGTCGGGGAATGTTAATCTGATGCCAGACAGGAGCATTAAACACACGGCGGGGAAACAGAACAAGTTCAGGATCAGGCTGTTCATCAAAATCTCATTTCCACCAACGCTGATTTAAGGCTCATCCAATCCCAGTGTTGTGTGTTCAGGATTATTTCTTCATTAACCATTAAATAAAGAAAGCTCCTTTGCATCTCTGATGGTTTCTAAAGTCAGACTATGTGGGAATGAGTGAGTGGGGAGATGCTCAGTGAAAGCCAATTGTCCCCAACACTGGGAGTGGTCCAGGGTGTGAGACTGGGCCGGAGCGGCAGGGGGCGCTGTTCAGTGTTCCAGCCGCTCCATCCCAGGGTGAATGGGAATGTGACTCTGGGAGTGTTGGAGATTGACAGATTGCAGGAAGCGGAGTGACTCACCCTGCACTGCACACAGCCCCCTATACAATGCACACAGCCCCCTATACAATGCACACAGCCCCATATACAATGCACGCATCCCCCTATACAATGCACGCAGCCCCCTATACAGTGCACACAGCCCCCTATACAATGCACACATCCCCCTATACAATGCACACAGCCCCCTATACAATGCACACAGCCTCCTATACAATGCACACAGCCCCCATACAATGCACACAGCCCCCTATACAATGCACACAGCCTCCTATACAATGCACACAGCCTCCTATACAAAGCACACAGCCCCCTATACAATGCACACAGCCCCCTATACAATGCACACAGCCCCCTATACAATGCACACAGCCTCCTATACAATGCACACAGCCTCCTATACAATGCACACAGCCCCCTATACAATGCACACAGCCTCCTATACAATGCAGACAGCCCCCTATACAATGCACACAGCCCCCTATACAATGCACACAGCTCCCTATACAATGCACACATTCCCCTATACAATGCATGTAATGCTCTTGTACAAACATCCAGAATTGGATGAGCAGAAATTTCCTCCAACTAAATATTGGGAAGACCAAAGCCATTGTCTGCGGTCCGGCCACAAACTCCGTTCCCTAGCCACCAACTCCATCCCTCTCCCTGACAACTGTCTGAGGCTGAACCAGGCGGCTCGTGACCTTGGTTTTATATCTGACCCTGAGCTGAGCTTCCGACCCCATCTCCTCTCCAGCACCAAGACTGCCTCCTTCCACCTCCACAACATCGCCCGTCTCTGACCCGCCTCAGCTCATCAGCTGCTGAAACCCTCATCCCTGCCTTTGTTCCCTCCAGACTCGACGATTCCAATCCTCTCCGGGCCGACCTCCCACCTTCCACCCTACATAACCTGAAGCTCATCCAAAACTCGCACCAAGTACCATTCACCCGTCACCCCTGTGCTCGCTGACCTACATTGACTCCTTTTAAAATTCCCATCCTTGTTTTCAAATCCCTCCATGGCCTCGCCCCTCCCTATCTCTGTAACCTCCTCCAGCCCCACAACCCTCCGAGATCTCTGCGCTCCTCCAACTCTGACCTCTTGTCCATCCCCCACTCCCTTCACCCCACCATTGCCGGCCGTGCCTTCAGCTGCCTGGGCCCTAAGCTCTAGAATTCCCTCCCTAAACCTCTCCGCCTCTCTCTCCTCCTTTAAGATGCTCCTTAAAACCTCCCTCTTTGACCCAGCCTTTGGTCACCTGTCCTAATATCTCTTCATGTGTCTCGGTGTCAGTTTGTCTGATTTCCGCTCCTGTGAAGCACCTTGGGTGGTTTCACTGGTTACAGGCGCTATATAAATGCAGGTTGTTGTTGTACAATGCCAACATTCATGCTATAGAATGCACACACCCCTCCTATACAATCCACACCTCTCTATACAATGCCTGCTATCCTCAGATACAATGTACAGAGGCCTCTTCTCCAATGGCCCATTGCTGCTGTAGAATGCACACAGAATCTTCCTCTCCAATTCTCCAGCCCTCCTGTACAATCCACACAGGAACCTGTCTGAACCCCGGGCCAAGCCGCCAATCGCTGCTGGAAACAGCAAGGCGATCCCGGGTGTAATGATATCAGCAAATAGTGATGATATTTGTCTGTGTTTTTGATTACTTGTGCCTGACCAGCAGAGGTCATGTGAGAGACAAGCAGTCCAGAGGAGTTTTACTTTCAGTTTCATTCTAGATGCATCACAGCATAGTGTGTTCTGTAAAAAGCTGTAGAAAGTCTTGAACAAGACTTTAGATTAAACAACATTCTCTTTCAGAAATGAGTCTTTATTGAAAACAAAAAAGAAAGAGACTGGATGTTGACACTAAAAGTGAATGACATACACATTCCATTTAAATTGGATACTGGAGCACAAGTTAATGTGATATCAGAGACCGATTTTAAGAGAATTAGACCCAGACCAAAGTTACATGGAATACAAGTGAAAGTGACCGGATACTCAGGTACTGATATACCAGTGAAAGGAAAATGCATTGTCAAAGTAACACACAAGGACAGAGAACACACGCTAGCATTAATCGTGGTGCCAAAGGATGTGCAAGCCATACTAGGGTTAAAAGCCTGTGAGAGACTGAACCTGGTAAAGAGAGTCCTCGTTGTGGAAAGCGAAGGAGAGACAGTCTATGATGAACTCATGAAAGAGTACAAAGACCTATTTAAGGGTCTAGGCTGCATTCCAGGAGAACACACGATCAGAGTAGATAAAAGTATGACACCGGTCATACATCCATGCAGAAAAGTTCCGTTTGCTCTTCAAAAGCAACTGAAGGCAGAGTTGGACAGGATGGAAAGCCTGAACGTGATTCAGAAGATAGATGAGCCAACTGAGTGGGTGAGTTCCCTCGTCGTAGTGGACAAAAAGAATGGAAAGCTCATAATTTGCCTGGATCCAAGAGATCTAAACAGAGCAATAAAGAGAGAGCACTTCAAGCTTCCTACACGTGAGGAAATCATGGCACAGTTTGCAAATGCAAAATATTTCAGCAAGTTAGATGCGTCCTCAGGATTTTGGCAGATGAAGCTGGACGAAGCAAGTTCAAGACTGTGCACGTTCAACACTCCATTTGGCAGATACAGATTCCTAAGGTTACCATTTGGCATTGCCTCAGCTCCAGAAGTGTATCACAAGACTATCCATATGATCTATGAGCACCTGGAGGGAGTTGATACATCAATGGATGACATCATAGTATGGGGAACCACGAGAACTGAGCATGACGAGAGACTGAAAAAAGTGCTGGAAGCAACAAGGGAAACAAACCTGAAGCTGAATAGAGAGAAATGCCAGCTCGGGGTGACAGAACTGACATTCGTGGGAGATATCCTTAGCAGTGAGGGCATCAGACCAGATCCCAGAAAGGTGTCCACCATTGAGAATATGCCAAGGCCACAATGCAAAAAGGACGTGCAGAGGTTTAATGGAATGATCAACTACATGGGTAAATTCATATCCAACCTCTCAGAAAAAATAGCGCCACTGAGAAGACTAACTGAAAAGAACATAGAATGGGAATGGAATCATGAGCATGAGAAGTCATGGAGCGATCTAAAGAAACTGCTCACAGAGGAACCAGTTCTGAGGTTTTATGACCCAGCGAGACCCATCAAGATATCATCAGATGCATCACAGAGTGGGCTCGGTGCCGTTCTTCTGCAACAATATGACTACTGGCAACCTATTGCATATGCATCGCGCTCAATGACAGACGCGGAGACGCGATATGCTCAAATAGAAAAGGAGCTGCTCAGCATCACATACGCCTGTGAAAGATTTCACCAGTTTGTGGCAGGACAAGCAACCAGTGTAGAGACTGACCATAAGCCCTTGATTGCATTGTTCCAAAAGCCACTGAATAGCTGTCCGCTTAGAATACAAAGAGTGATGATCAGGCTGCAACGCTATACACTGAATGTTGCGTACACACCGGGTAAGCTGATGTATACAGCAGACACGTTGTCCAGAGCTGTTGACCCAAGTGAGCCCGCAAACACCACAATGGATGAAAAAGTGAACACCTACGTGGACATGATCACAAGTGCACTGCCCATAGCAGATGCAAAAATGGAGCTCATAAAGACTGAGACAAACAAAGATGAAACAATGAGACGACTGAGAAAAAGCATCTTGGATGGATGGCCCAACATGAAGCAAGACTGCTCACCTGATATAGCAGAGTACTGGAACTGCAGGGCGGAACTATCAGTGGTCGAAGACATCATCTACAAAGGAAGTAAAATAGTTATCCCAAAGAGTCTGAGAAGAGAGATGCTAAAAAAGATCCATGGAGGACATCTGGGAATCGAAAAGTGTAAGAAAAGAGCACGAGAGGTGATGTACTGGCCACGAATCAACCAAGATGTGACAAATGAGGTGTCAAACTGCACAATATGCCTGAAATATCGAGCAAGCAATCCGGTAGAACCACTAAAGCCACACCCAGCACCAGACAGACCTTACCAGAAGGTAGGCGCTGACCTATTCGTATGTCAAGGGAAGGACTATCTTGTCGTCACAGACTATTACTCCCTGTATCCAGAGGTTTGTAGACTGTACACCACCACTGCAGAAGCTGTGATAAGAAGTATGAAAGCCATATTCTCCAGACATGGCGTGGCAAGCGAGGTCTTCACAGACAACGGACCCCAGTTTAACAATGCAAATTTCCGACACTTTGCCAAAGAGTGGGACTTTGTCCACACAACGTCAAGTCCTCACTATCCACGGTCCAATGGACTAGTGGAAAAATCGGTCCAGACAGTGAAAAGACTGATGTACAAGGCAAAAGACAGTGGAACTGACTTCTACCAAAGCATGCTTGTATACCGCACAACGCCACTCGAGTGTGGTATGTCACCAGCCCAACTCCTGATGGGACGTCGGCTAAGGTCAAACCTACCCATCCCGGAGAACCTCCTGAAAACAAAAGAGGGGGAGAAAGTGAGGAAGTTCAAAGAGCAACAGAAAGAAAAGCAAAAGTACTACTATGACAGAGGAACACAAAACCTACCTGAACTCTGTAGTGTCCGTGTGTAGATAAAGACACTGAAGACAGAAGTTGGTTCATAGGTATTTACTAAGCAAGTCTGGGGGGGGGGTTCTAAAGGATATACACAATACACAGGCTTATATAGCCCAAGTGGCAATTACCGGCATTACGCACACCTGGGGCTCTTAAAGGCACATACACCACAATTCCTCCCCTTCTAGCTAACTAGTACATCATATTTTAAGTAATTATTAATTACATGTTATATGCAAAATAATATACATTGCTGTATTAATTAATTATAAGTTAGTCTCTCAGGAGGCTTCCTGACTCGGTCCGGATAACGCCTCGGGGGTGTAGTAGTTTCTGGTGGTGTAGTAGGTTCTTCTGGCAAGGCTGATTCAGCTTGAAGGCCAGTGTCGGGTTCATCGGGTTCCAGTATCACCGGATCGGAGGTAGATATGGGTATCTCTACTTCATCGTTAGATGTATAGCGTGGTGGTGTAGGTTGTCCCTTTTCGGATGACTTGATGATTTGGTCAGCATGGCGCCTTATTATGCTTTCTCCGATGTCCACGGTATACATCAGTGGTCCTAGTCGTGTGCAGATAGTTCCAGGCTGCCATTTCTCGGTACGGTAGTCCCGGGCCAAAACCGGTTGGCCTATCTGGAAGGCCCTAGTTGGCCTTTCATTCATGCCCTGAAACTGCCAGTTCTCCACGTCCCTTCGGATGTTGGGCTTGACCAAATCCAGCCGGCATCTTAGGTTTCTATGGTAGAACATCATGGCGGGAGTTTGGTTTGTAACCATATGTGTTGCATTCCTATATGCAAATAAGAAGTTATCCACCTTGTGCTGAAGTTTTATGTCTTCATTACCCATGGCCTTTATGGCCTTCTTAAAGGTCTGGACAAACCTTTCAGCCAATCCATTGGTGGCGGGATGGTATGGGGCGGACGTGTAGTGCTTTACCCCATTGTTCTTTAAGAACTTTCTGAATTCTTCGGACACAAATTGCGGTCCATTATCAGAACATATCTGTTCCGGCAGCACATTCCTGGCAAATATGGTCCTTAATACTGTGATGGTTTTTTCCGTGGTGGTGGAGGACATCTTTATTACCTCCGGCCACTTGGAGTGTGCATCAACCGCGATTAAGAACATTGAGTCCATAAATGGACCAGCAAAGTCGATGTGCACCCTTTGCCAGGGAGATGAGGGCCACTCCCATGGATGTAGAGGGGCCTGTGGCGGAGCATTTTGGACCTTCTGGCATCCTAGGCAGCTCTTGGTCATGTCTTCGATGTCTCCATCGATACCTGGCCACCATACAAACGCCCTAGCTAGGTTCTTCATTTTCACTCCACCCAGATGCCCCTCGTGAAGCTCCTTTAGCACTTTATCCTGGAGTTTGGGTGGAATCACCACTCTGGATCCACACATCAAGGTTCCTCGGCACACTGACAGCTGTTCTCTTCTTTGCGAGAATGCTGGCAACAGTGGTTCGCCATGTGCTGGCCATCCCTTCATTGTTAAATCGTAGACCCGTGAGAGAGTAGGGTCATTTCTGGTCTCCCTTTCAATGGCAGAATTTGTCACCGGTAGACATTCCACTATGATAGAGTGGAATATCTCTACTGGGTCTACTGTAGGTGCCTCTTCTATCGTTGGCAACGGCAGGCGCGATAAACCGTCAGCATTCCCATGCTGTTTTGACCCTTTGTATTCAATGTTGTATTGGTGTGCCCCTAGAAAAAGGGACCACCTCTGTAGTCTTTGTGCCGTCATAATGGGGACACCTTTCTTAGGGTTGAATATGGAGATGAGGGGTTGATGGTCAGTCAGCAAGGTAAATTTTTGTCCGTGTAGGTAATGGTTGAATTTCTTCACTCCCCATACCAGGCTGAGTGCTTCCCTGTCTATCTGGGAATAGTTACGCTCAGCTGAGTTCAATGAGCATGACGCAAAAGCTATCGGCCATTCCGAGCCATCAGGGAATCTATGGGACAATACCGCTCCTATGCCGTAAGGGGATGCATCGCACGCCAGTCTGATTGGTAGTGATGGGTTGTAATGAGCCAAAACTTTCTCGGATGTGATTAAGTCTTTACATTTATGGAAGGCACGTTTACAGTCTTCGTTCCATTTCCAAATCACTCCTGTGTGTAGAAGATCATTAAGAGGGTGTAGAATAGTTGATAAGTTCGGTAAAAATTTATGATAGTAATTTATTAATCCCAGGAATGACCTCAATTGTGAAACATTTTCAGGTGCTGGGGCTTTTATAACTGCTTCAATTTTTTCAGGTGACTTATGCAACCCTTCCTTATTAATTATGTGGCCACAATATGATATCTGATTTTGGAAAAATTCGCACTTGGGGCAATTTGCTCGTAGGCCCCGTTCTTTCAGCCTAGTGAGCACCTGCTCCAAATTGGCAAGGTGCTCGTTGTCATTTTCTCCTGTTATAAGGATGTCGTCTAGGTAACACTGAGTCCCCGGAATCCCTTGCAGGACTTGCTCCATAGCTCTTTGCCAGATAGCTGGAGCTGATGCTACTCCAAAAACCAGTCGATTGTACTGGTACAGGCCTTTGTGTGTGTTTATTGTGAGATACTTTTTAGAGGTCTCCTCAACCTCCATCTGTAGATATGCCTGTGCCAAGTCAATTTTTGTGAAACGTTTTCCTCCGGATAGTGAGGCGAAAATATCTTCTATCCTCGGAAGAGGATACTGTACCATGTGAAGGACCGGGTTTACAGTCACCTTAAAGTCCCCACAGATGCGAATTTTTCTCTGTTCCTCAGAGTTATTTTTCAATGCTTTTTTCATGACTGGAACGATGGGTGTTGCCCATTCGCTCCAATCTATTTTGGATAATACGCCTGCCTTTTCCAAATTCTCCAGCTCTGCTTCGACTGCCAGACGTATTGCGTATGGCACCGGTCTTGCCTTAAAAAATTTTGGAATTGCTGCATCTTCCACTTTTATTGAGGCGGTGATGCCTTTCAAGGTTCCTAGTTTCTCTTGAAACACTTCTTTGGCGTTGGCCAAGATGTCTTTTAATTGTTCAGGTATGATGTCATCATTGTTTTTTTCCTTACTGGTCACCGTCAGTGCCTGAATGGAGTGCCAGTCTAAACGTATCTTCCTTATCCATTCATGTCCCAACAACGGTGGACCACCATCTTGTAGAATGTATAAATACAACTTTTGTATTTCTTTGCCGTTGTATACCACAGGCACCTTTATTTTTCCTTTGGGGTATACTTTCCGCCCCGTATATGTTTTTAAGATAATGCATGTGTCTTTTAGAGGTATATGCGAAAATAGCCTCTCGTAATCTCGTCGATTTATTACGGTTAGAGCTGATCCTGTATCTAGCTCCATTTTAACTGGGGACCCTGCTATTATGAGGGTAACCCAAATGGTCTGGTAATCTTCATTGGCAATTACATTATGTAATTTGAGAGAGCTTAGTCTCTTGTTCCCGGAGTCGCTATCGCTCTTCTGGTCTTTGGAGCTACTGTCCGTCATCATTTGTACCTTTCTGTGCTTTTTCTTATTGATTCTTTTCCCGTTAGTGGATTTTTTATTTTCAGATCGGCATACACGTGGAATGTGTCCCATCTTTCCGCATCGACTGCATGCTTTTTCTTTGAACCAGCAATCCCTCTGGTCATGGTTGGATCTGCCGCAGCGATAACATCTCTCGAAACCCCGTGTCATTTTATGGGTGCCGAAGTCCTGTGGCCTTTGCTGTATCTTTGCCGCTCCTATTGCACTGAAAGCCTTGTCCAGTGTTAAATCTTTTCCAGAAGATACCTTTTTTTGTGTTTCTACACTTAGGGGATCGCAGATGAATTTGTCTTGCAGAGAATCTGCCAATCCTGCCTCGAATTGGCAGTGTAGGGTATCAACAATCTCCTCAAAATTCTTGTCCATCGGTTCGGCTGGAGTGATTAAGTTGCGTAACAGCTTGTATGTTTCTGCGCCCATTAGATCCAGAAGCACTGAAGCTTTTTTTTCATCTTCTATTCCATTTGCGGTGCAAAACACCTCCACTCTTTCTACATATGTGGTCCAATCCTCTATCTTGTTATCAAAAACATCAATATTGCCAAAGTTAGGCTCTGTTTCGTTATCAAAAGCATCAATATTGCCAGACTTAGGCATTTCAAAAAAAGATATGGCGCTTCCCGCGCTTTTTTTTTTCTCTCTGTAGCAACGATATGGCGCTTCCTGCGCTTTCCCGCCGCTGCTACCGATAACAACGCTGTTTTACTGTGGTTTCCGTTTATTCACTGTTGGAGACTCGTTCCCGATGGAGGTCTAAACGCTGACCTGCTTGCCGCGCCGGCCGTCTCCCGAGTGCACCCTCCCAGTCCGTTATTGCTTGCCTCTGATTTCGCTGCCTGTCTCAACTGTAGAGCCCGACGCTGGAGCCCCAGCCTGACACCCAGGAAGGATTAGCGCAGTACCTGCCACCAGCTTGGCCAGCTGGTGAAACCACAGTTTCTATTACTTCCTTGAGTCTTCTGGACGCTGGAGGAATCGATGTCCTTGAGGTGCTGCCGAATTGCAGGTAAGTCCGTTTCCACTTCGTCGCCACTGTAGTGTCCGTGTGTAGATAAAGACACTGAAGACAGGAGTTGGTTCATAGGTATTTACTAAGCAAGTCTGGGGGGGGGTTCTAAAGGATATACACAATACACAGGCTTATATAGCCCAAGTGGCAATTACCGGCATTACGCACACCTGGGGCTCTTAAAGGCACATACACCACAAACTCCACACTGGTGACCAAGTAAGGTTGAAAGACAAAACAAACACATGGACTCAGAAGGGAACTGTCCTGAGTGAAGTTCAACCAAGATCATACACCATTCAGACAGATGAGGGTGCTGTTCTGAGAAGAAATCGTCGAGGTCTTCTCATGGGACCAGCCACAGCAGGTCAAGAGACTGATACTGGTGAACAACCTGATCACACAGCTGAGAACCAATCATCTGAGGCAACAACTCAGATTCAAGGACAATCAATCAGAAAATCCTCAAGACACGTGAAGCCTCCTGAGAGACTCATTGAGCAAATTTAAGGACTATTGTTAAAGAAGGAAGTAATGTTATCTTATTCTTTCTTCAAGTTCTAGTGTATTGACATATTTCATGTGAACACACAAAGCAAGGGTAAAAAACCTTGATCATGATGATAATGTAAGTTCATTAAATGTTGTTAGTTAAAAGTACCTTTGTTTTAAGAAAGGGAGATGTAATGATATCAGCAAATAGTGATGATATTTGTCTGTGTTTTTGATTACTTGTGCCTGACCAGCAGAGGTCATGTGAGAGACAAGCAGTCCAGAGGAGTTTTACTTTCAGTTTCATTCTAGATGCATCACAGCATAGTGTGTTCTGTAAAAAGCTGTAGAAAGTCTTGAACAAGACTTTAGATTAAACAACATTCTCTTTCAGAAATGAGTCTTTATTGAACCGAAAAAGAAAACAAAACACCGGGAGATCCCGGGACAGAGTCTGACTCACTCTGGGGGAGATCAGCGAGCTCCGGACGGGGCAAGATCCCGGAGCCAGCTCCGCATTGCTCAGCAACAAGTCCAGGAGCCTCTTCAATGGCATCGGAGGAGTTTAGCCCAGAATCCGCACTCAGGGGAGAGAGAGAGAGAGAGAGGAAGGGGGGAGAGAGGGAAGAGAGAGAGAGAGGGGGAGAGAGAGAGAGAGAGAGAGAGAGTGAGAGAGAGGGGGAGAGAGAGAGGAGGGGGAGAGAGAGGGGGAGAGAGAGGGAGAGAGAGAGGGGGAGAGAGAGAGGGAGAGAGGGAGAGAGAGGGAGAGAGAGAGAGGGAGGGAGAGAGAGAGGGGGAGAGAGAGAGGGAGAGAGAGGGAGAGAGGGAGAGAGAGAGAGGGAGGGAGAGAGAGAGAGGGAGAGAGAGAGGGAGAGAGAGAGGGGGAGAGAGGGGGAGAGAGAGAGTGAGAGAGGGAGAGAGAGAGCGGGAGAGAGAGAGAGGGGGGGGAGAGAGAGAGGGAGAGAGAGAGGGAGGGAGAGAGAGAGAGAAACATAGCTGATTACCTGACCATGGTAAAGGATAACAAACTGAGAAGAACCTTGACAAGGTACAGACTTAGCGAACATAGCCTAGCGATCGAAAAAGGCAGACACAGGCAAACCAGGCTGCCAAGAGAAGACAGGATATGCTCTCACTGCAGTCTGGGAGTAGTTGAGACAGAGATGCACTTCCTCACAGCCTGTGGAAAATATCAGGACATCAGGGAGAATTTCTACCAAAAATTCTCCCAAATATGCCCTGAATTCAGAAATCTGAATGACAACCAAAAACTCCCTTTCCTACTGGGGGAGGAGAGAAGCTGTGTAACACTGGCGGCACACTATGTTACAGCTTGCCATGAACAGAGGGACAACCAGTAAACTAAGACAAGAATATATACAAACAAGGCGAATGTATATTTATAAACTGTATGAATAGAACCGCGTTTATGTGTTCAACCATAAATGTATTTTGATGCTTTGGCAACATAAGATGTACCTTATCATGCCAATAAAGCGATTTGAATTGTGAATTGTGAATTGGGAGAAGTGAGAGAGAGAGAGAGTGAGAGAAAGAGACAGAGAGAGAGAGAGGGGGAGAGAGAAAAGGGAGAAACAGAAAGAGAAAAATTGATTGGGAGAGAGAGAAATAGAGAAATAAAGAAAAAGGGAAAGAGGAATAGAGAGAGCGAGGAAGAGAGAGCGAGCGGGAGGCGGCCCGGAGCCGGAGACTCTCAGAGAGAAAAATGAAATCTGGATCCAGGAGCTCAGACTGGGAACCTGGCCCCAGCTCAGCATTCCGCGCGGTCCTAAAGCCCGCCCAGTTACACTCTCCAATTCCTTCAACACTCGTCTGCCCCAATCAACATCAATCGGATATTCAGCACGGTTTTGGGTTGTGAAAAGTGTTCTGCGGTTATTTATATATAAAACCCACATGAAATACGGTAATTACAGTGTTAATAATATGGGGAGGGGAGGGGAGAGTCCAGGGCGGGGGTCAGATGTCTGCACTGCTTCAGGGATCTGTCCTGTTGCTGTTCCCAATCTTCCCGGGACAGCTGACTAATGTCCCATCTGTACAGGGCTCTGGGGAAAGAGCAGGAAGTGGGACTGATTGGACAGCTCTTTCCAAGAGCCGGCACGGGCACGATGGGCAGAATGGCCTCCACCTGTGCTGTGAGATTCTATGGAAGGATTAAACACATAAACCTTGGGGTGAGGGCTTCTTGGACCCCTCGTGCCTGCAGCATTTAACTCGAGAAATGAAAGCAAGTCCGGCAGCTTTAAGAGAGACACAGAGGGAGGCCGTTCAGCCCATCCAGCCCCACCTTTCCAAGAAATCCTACAAATCTCCCAGCCCCGCCCATGACAGCCTCCCACTGACCCTTGTAAATGGCCCAGAGGTTTCAATCCCACTCCCCTGCCCCAGGCCCATTTCACATATTGGTCACTCTCGGAGTGAAGTGTCTCCTGACACCAGCCCTGAACCTGCCTTTTCCCAGTCTGGACCTGTGTCTCCTTGTCCTGTAATCATGTATGGGGTGCGGTAACATAGTGGTTATGTTCCTGGACTAGTAATCCACAGGCCTGGACTAATGAGCCGATAAGGAAATCTGCCGTCCTTACCCAGTCTGGCCGATATGTGACTCCAGACCCACAGCAATGTGGTTGCCTCTTAACTGCCCTCTGAACTGGTGGCTCAGGGCAAATAGGGATGAGCAATAAATGCTGGCCCAGCCAGCAACACCAACATCCCATGAAATGAATAAAAAAGTCACTGTTTAACTTCAAATAGTGACAGGGGATTAACCTTAGTATCAAATCGTTCACCCCCAGAGAGAGAGAAACAGACAGAGAGAGATACAGAGAAACAGAGAGACAGGGATAGAGAAACAGAGACCCATTTTTTCAAGTCTTTCTCCATATTTGTTTTCCCTCAAACCAGGCAGCATCCGAGTGAATCTGTGCTGTTGCCTCTCTGAAGCCTCAATATCCTCCCTATAGTGTGGAGCCCAATACTGCACACAGTGCTCCAACTGAGGGATTATTGAGGTTTGACATAAACTCATCATTACCTCAGGGCTTTTATATTCTATAACTCGAGATAAAACCTCGAGTTCCATTAACTTATTTCACAGCCTTATCACCCTGAGATGCTGCCTTTAATGACCTGTGACCCTGCCCGCAAATCCCTCTGCTCCCCCCAGGCCCGAGCCCACTCCCATTCCCAGTATAATCACTGCTGGTGTTAATTTAATCAAAATATATCATAGAAACATAGAAGATAGGAGCAGGAGTAGGCCATTTGGCCCCTCGAGCCTGCTCCGCCATTCAATGCGATCATGGCTGATCATCCAAATTCAGTACCCGGTCCCTGCTTTCTCCCCATACCCCTTGGTCCCTTTAGCCTTAAGAAATATATCCAACTCCTTCTTGAATATATTTAATGAATTGGCCTCTACTGCCTTCTGTGGTAGAGAATTCCACAGGTTCACCACTCTCTGGGTGAAGAAATTCCTCCTCATTTCTGTCCTAAATGGCTTACCCCTTATCCTTAGACTGTGACCCCTGGTTCTGGACTCCCCGACCATCGGGAACATCCTCCCTGCATATAGTGTGTCCAGCCCTGTCAGAATTTTATAAGTTTGAATGAGATCCCCTCTCATTCTTCTAAACTCCAGCGAATACAAGCCCAATCGACCCAATCTCTCCTCATATGTCATTCCTGCCATCCCAGGTATCAGCCTGGTGAATCTTCGCTGCACTCCTTTCATGGCAAGAACATCCTTCCTCAGATAAGGCGACCAAAACTGCACACAATACTCAATATCACCTCACACTGACTGACATTGAATTCCCTCTGTCCACTGTCCAGCCCATTGCCCATCCCATAATATCCCTCTGCCCCTGTCCAGCCCATTCCCCATCCCATAATATCCCTCTGCCACTGTCCAGCCCATTGCCCATCCCATAATACCCCTCTGCCCCTGTCCAGCCCATTGCCCATCACATAATATCCCTCTGCCCCTGTCCAGCCCATTGTCCATCCCATAATATCGCTGTGCCCCTGTCCAGCCCATTGCCCATCCCATAATACCCCTCTGCCCCTGTCCAGCCCATTGCCCATCCCATAATATCGCTGTGCCCGTCCAGCCCATTGCCCATCCCATAATACCCCTCTGCCCCTGTCCAGCCCATTGCCCATCCCATAATATCCCTCTGCCCCTGTCCAGCCCATTGGCCATCCCATAATATCCCTCTGCCCCTGTCCAGCCCATTGCCCATCCCATAATATCCCTCTGTCCCTGTCCAGCCCATTGGCCATCCCATAATATCCCTCTGCCCCTGTCCAGCCCATTGCCCATCCCATAATATCCCTGTGCCCCTGTCCAGCCCATTGGCCATCCCATAATATCCCTCTGCCCCTGTCCAGCCCATTGCCCATCCCATAATACCCCTCTGCCCCTGTCCAGCCCATTGCCCATCCCATAATACCCCTCTGCCCCTGTCCAGCCCATTGCCCATCCCATAATATCCCTCTGCCCCTGTCCAGCCCATTGGCCATCCCATAATATCGCTGTGCCGGGTCCTTGAACCTTCTGAATCTCCCCCCGCCTCCTAATCTGGGCCCTCCGCAGATTTGGCGGTCCGGAGCCTCAGTAACCAACACGCCCAGAGCCCCGATCGCAGAGACTCGCGGAATAAACTTCTGTCCTTCAGGCATCTCAATTGTTGCAGCAGCAAATCCTCAGCCCGTTAATCCGGATCAGCGCGTCGCCACACACCCAGATCGAGCTGCTTCGGATCGCTGGCTGGACCATCGACTCCATCAAACCCTCGGCCGTGCGGTGAGAAACGGGGAAAGGAATTCTCTCCCAAACTCTGCTCCACACTGTTCTCCCCAGAAACAATCGACAACAATTAACGTGTCCGTTTGATAAACCCCAGAACAACACAAGCAATGACTGGGGATTTATTGGTATTTAGAAAGAGTTCTGTAAACTGACCCTGAGATTAGATTTAAAAGATATCTGAGGACAAAGAAATCGATCCAAATATAAACAGAGCTTCGAAATTCCACACTCTGCTCTCACTGAAATAAAACCAGGATCTCTGCAACGCCTGGATTTTAAAATTCTCATCCTTGTGTTCAAATCCCTCCAGGGCCTCGCCCCTCCCTATCTCTGTAACCTCCTCCAGCCCCACAACCAATGTTCCCTCTCATTTTCTCTCGGGCCGCGCGGCCCATTCAAAATACAGTGTATGCGCGGTTCACCTATTGAAAAGACCACAGCACGGGACCCCTGGAGCGCTGCACGGGCCCCCTGGAGCACCGCACGGGACCCCTGGAGCACCGCGCGGGACCCCTGGAGCACTGCGCGGGACCCCTGGAGCACTGCACGGGACCCCTGGAGCACAGCGCGGGACCCCTGGAACACTGCACGGGACCCCTGGAGCACTGCACGGGATCCCTGGAGCACTGCACGGGACCCCTGGAGCACTGCACGGGATCCCTGGAGCACTGCACGGGACCCCTGGAGCACTGCACGGGACCCCTGGAGCACTGCACTGGACCCCTGGAGCACTGCACGGGACCCCTGGAGCACTGCGCGGGACCCCTGGAACACTGCACGGGACCCCTGGAGCACTGCACGGGATCCCTGGAGCACTGCACGGGACCCCTGGAGCACTGCGCGGGACCCCTGGAACACTGCACGGGACCCCTGGAGCGCTATATGGGACCCCTGGAGCACTGAGCGGGACCCCTGGAGTGCTGCGCGGGACCCCTGGAGCGCTGCACGGGCCCCCTGGAGCACTGCGCGGGACCCCTGGAGCACTGAGCGGGACCCCTGGAGTGCTGCGCGGGACCCCTGGAGCGCTGCACGGGATCCCTGGAGCACTGCACGGGACCCCTGGAGCGCTATATGGGACCCCTGGAGCACTGAGCGGGACCCCTGGAGTGCTGCGCGGGACCCCTGGAGCGCTGCACGGGCCCCCTGGAGCACTGCACGGGACCCCTGGAGCACTGCGTGGGACCCCTGGAGCACTGAATGGGACCCCTGGAGCACTGCACGGGACCCCTGGAGCGCTATATGGGACCCCTGGAGCACTGCACGGGACCCCTGGAGCGCTGCACGGGATCCCTGGAGCACTGCACGGGACCCCTGGAGCGCTATATGGGACCCCTGGAGCACTGAGCGGGACCCCTGGAGTGCTGCGCGGGACCCCTGGAGCGCTGCACGGGCCCCCTGGAGCACTGCACGGGACCCCTGGAGTGCTGCACGGGACCCCTGGAGCACTGCGTGGGACCCCTGGAGCACTGAATGGGACCCCTGGAGCACTGCACGGGACCCCTGGAGCACTGCACGGGACCCCTGGAGCACTGCGCAAGACCCCTGGAGCGCTGCGCGGGACCCCTGGAGCACTGCACGGGACCCCTGGAGCACTGCACGGGACCCCTGGAGCGCTGCGCGGGACCCCTGGAGCACTGCACGGGACCCCTGGAGCACTGCGCAAGACCCCTGGAGCACTGCGCGGGACCCCTTGAGCACTGCGCGGGATCCCTGGAGCACTGCACGGGACCCCTGGAGCACAGCGCGGGACCCCTGGAGCACTGCACGGGACCCCTGGAGCACAGCGCGGGACCCCTGGAGCACTGCGCGGGATCCCTGGAGCACTGCACGGGACCCCTGGAGCACTGCACGGGACCCCTGGAGCACTGCGCAAGACCCCTGGAGCGCTGCACGGGACCCCTGGAGCACTGCGCGGGACCCCTGGAGCACTGCGCAAGACCCCTGGAGCAAAGCGCGGGACCCCTGCAGCACTGCGCGGGACCCCTGGAGCACTGCGCGGGACTCCTGGAGTGCTGCGCGGGACCCCTGGAGCGCTGCACGGGACCCCTGGAGTGCTGCGCGGGACCCCTGGAGTTTACGGGAACATTGCCTACAACCCTCCGAGGTCTCTGCGCTCCTCCAATTCCGGCCTCTTGTCCACCCCCCACTCCCTTCGCTCCACCATTGGCGGCCGTGCCTTCAGCTGCCTGGGCCCTAAGCTCTGGAATTCCCTCCCTAAACCTCTCCGCCTCTCTCTCCTCCTTTAAGATGCTCCTTAAAACCTCCCTCTTTGACCCAGCCTTTGGTCACCTGTCCTAATATCTCCTCATGTGTCTCGGGGTCAGTTTGTC